>NC_085047.1:107052863-107360675 GCF_963662255.1 Cinclus cinclus
CTGAAGAAAGGCTTTGAGCTTATCAGTGAGGTTAAAATAAAAGGGGCGGGGGGAGGGGGGGAAGAAAAGATGAAAGAAGCTAAGTTATAGGCTTGATGCCTTTATTATCTTCTGCCAAGGCTGGAAGGCCATGCCAGCTCTGCCAGGTGTTTCAGAAGAATAACAAAAGCAGACGTTAGATTGAGCCAAAGTGCTCATAGCCACTTCCTTAGAAATCAAAATTCCTGAAGGAACTTCAGCAACTGCTTCATAAAATACTGATCTGCTGCTGCAAAACACAGGCTGTTATAATTTAACATGAAGCTGAATCAGTGCATATTGTCAAGCTTTATCTATTTTGACACAACTGATTCCAGTATTTTTTTTTTAATGGAATGGTTCAGGCTCAGCAGAGCAAGGGCTTGTGTGAGCACGTCTGGGATGTGTGTGTGTGTGTTCATGAATGCACACACAAACAAGGAAGTCTTGTGCTTCATGCCTCTGCCTGTCTGTGTGCATACTGCTATATACGCATGTATCTAGCATTTTTTTCTAGCATATCTAATATTTTCTAATTTCTAATCACATATTTGTGTTTGGTAGGAAAAACCCCAGTAGTTTCATGTCTTATCATCTGCAGCTGGTTGCAGCCTTTATCTAAACATTCACTGTGGGATGCAGCAGGGAATTATATTGGCAACTGCCATTAATCTTCTGTGTGAAAAGAAGCATCTCCTACATCAGTGTTAGAATAAACCCATTTGTCTGGTGAATGAGGCACAACTGAATATTGCCCTGATGTAGAAGCAAAAATCCTCTCATGGTGATACTTTTGAGGATGTACTAGCCCACCTGAGGCCATCAGGGCATCTTAGTGTAAACTGAACAGCAAGGTATTGGAACAGTTTTAATCGAACAGTTTTAGTCTTATTTTGGGACACAGTACCTGGTCTGAAATAGCTCTAACTTCACACTGTTGCAACACCACCAGTGTATAAAAGGACCCTTGTGTAAATCTCCCTATATACACGATACCTGACATCTGTTTCTCCGAAAGCTTTGGAGTTCCACTCTCCCTCTTTTGTCCCTTGAATGACCATGCAGGGCCTGACCTGGTGTGGTCCAGGTGTGGTCCCTGAGTGCCGTGCTCCCCAGCTGGACCATGCTGCCTCCCGGGTCAGCTGCTCAGCTGTTTGCTGACTGCCTCCAAGTCAGAAGAGAAGGAGCTTTTGCCTTGAGGTGAGAGCACAGCTCTGGGGCTGAGCAGGGACGTGGCTCTCTCCCTTACACACAGCAGAGCAGTGGCAGTGATGCTGCAGCAGCTGGGAGATGTGGAGATGCTGGCAGCAGCTTCACGGCACTCAGGCATGAAGAAGTGAAAGCACATGTACCAGGGACCAAACCATCTTCTACAGCCTCACCGAAGACTAACTGATGGATTTACTAAACGTGTCCTTAACTTTATATAATAATGTGTTCTTAAAGACTCTCATCTTATTTATTATTGTAATAGTGGTCTGAAAGAGATTATACCTCCAAAATGGCACTCCAGGTTTGGGTCATCAAAAAGAACATGTGTGAAGGAAATAAAGAAAAGAATGATGAGTGAATTGGCATAATTTGTTTCCTGTTATAGGAATATTATATAATAATGTGTGTATATAGTTTTCTCTTTTTTTTTCCTAATACTTGTTGTAAATTTAGACATACCAATCAGTTGGTGTGAGGATGCTGTTATTCCTGGAAATGATTTTTTGAGAAAAAACCTCTTCCATTCAGCAAGAAAGACAATAAAATAGTTTACTGTTGTTTTTTCTTTCCCTTTATCTGTGCATGTGTGCATAGAGGGGTGTGAGAGAGAGTGAGAGAAAGAAGAAATCTGTACAAACAGCAGGCTGCTTATGTACCAAATAGGGAGAACTTGCTTGGACTCAGCTTTTTACAAGCATGTGTCAGCTATTAAATAAATGGCATATTCATTGTAATGCTCAGATTGCAGCAAGAAAAAGAAGTTTTTACATCTGGTAAACAATTGCTGACTAATATGAGCCTTGGGTTGGCAAGCAGTAGGAGTTTAGGCAATAGGCTGGCAGAGCACCTCGTATTTGTGAAGTCCCACAGTTCACTTCTATAGCTCCAAGATTTCCTTAACTCTCATCCCTCCCTTTATCACAGGCGATTTTATACCAAGTTTTTGGCACTATGAGCTGCTACTTATTTGCTGCAGTCATATTCCTCAGCTGGTGAGCAGCATTATCAGCTTATGGGGTTCATGTATGGAAACGTTATACCTTGGTTGGTCTCAGCAAGCCCATTTTTCTTGCACAGATTTATGGCACTTTCTAGCAAGTTGCTCAGAGCTGAAACAAATTCCCAGTGAGCCTGAGTCAAGAAGAGGAAGATTTATTGTTCTCCAGCCTGAATGCACACATGTGCCCAGAGACAGCCAAAATGGGTCACAGCCAGTGAAGTGCCCATTGCTGCCTGGGCTGGGGCTGGCCCCAGGTGGGTCCCGCTGCTCCTGCACCTTTGCAGGGTGGAAGATCCTGTCCATGCAGGGTGTCAGAACTTCAGCCCCACCCTGCACAAAGCTGGTAGCTGTCCTTCACTGCAGGGCACCCTGGTGCAGAAGTGACTGCATGGAGCATCACAGCAGCTTGGAAGCTGCCACTGGCCAAGGAGTGCAGGCAGCTATTGCTGGTCTCATGTGGATGGATTTGGAAGCATTTGTGCTTCATGCAGCACCCCAGGCACTGTGTCTTCTATGTGCCCAGCAAGGCCAGGGATGCTCTGCTGCAGGCACCACCATGGAATCAATCACACACACTGGCAGCTGCAGGCCTTTTATGCATCCTGCACACCATTGCTTTCCCTCTCTTTCCCCATCCCCGCTGAGAAGACAAGGGTGTTCTTTCCACTCAGCTTAGCCGTCTCCCTCCCTGGTTTCTCCTGCCCCATCACTGCAGCAGAGCAGAACTCCCCATGCAGCCTCATGGGGCTGGCAGCGTGTGCTGGGCTCCCAAAGCCCAGGACTGGGCTGGGCATCCCTCACTGGCTCAGGGACTGTGCAGCAGATGACCTGTGCTGCCCTGAGCTGTGTCTGATACCCTGCTGGGAGTGGAGAGCAGAGATGTGTGGCCTCATGAGAAGGGAGCCTGCAACCCCCCAGTGTTTCTGACCTGACTAGCAGAACCTTGGGATTTGTATCTATCATATATGTTTATCTTATCTATTTATCTGTCTATCACATCTATCTATCTATCTATCTATCTACTGGAAAGGTAGAGCGAAGACTGTGAAGTCGAGGAGTAAATGCCAGCAAGTTAACAAGGCAGACAAAATCAAAGAGAACTAATTTCCCCTCTGCCCAGAGAGCAAAGGAAACACTGACCAGTCCTTAAAATAAGGAGACTGTTTTGCTGAGCATAAGGAAAGCATTCCTAAGAGCCACTCAGGAACACCAGGTTTTATTGATGGGATGTTAGGAGTTGTAAATCATGGGGTCACAGGTGTGGGGGAAATGAGTGGAGCTATCCTCCCTCTTGCTTAATTGAATTTAACAGAGTCATCATGGGGGGGCTGCTGTGCTTTGTGGATTGTACGGTCTTCAGAGAAGACTTCAGTACAGCAAAGCAAGCACTGATTGACTTACGTGGGAGTGAATCCACAGTAACTCGAGTCTGGGAGAGTAGATGTGGGATGTGTGTTTATTTCAAGTGAATGAAATGAGGAAATTCCCACCTTTTTCTTCACTGTATTATCGAAATAGGCAAACATATGCTGGTTTTGCCTTTGTGTTTTATTATTTTTCTTCACATTATTTCTACCACCACAAGGTAGCTCAAAGGCAGCATCGTGACACAGCTGAGAGGAGTCTGGGTGTCAAAGCCTACACGTTTCCTAGATAAGGGAGATGTGTGATCAGCCTCTCTGATGGGAGCATACACTTCCCAGAGCCCCAAAGAGGGTTTTCCTAACATTATGCCGGGTGGCAAGGAGACTATCAAGTGTTGGACTGAATCAATCTGGTCTGAAGGTCTTGTCAGGGATGAGGCAGGAAGCGTGGGGCTGGCAAACTTCCAAAGGCTTGGGGAGCACTGGAGGTTCACAACTTCAGCAGAGGAGAAAACCCCAAACCAGGGAGAGCTGAGGCACTGAGGTGATGCCAGCAGGGGCTCTGGCCAGTGCAGTACAGCAAGGATGGCTGGGGAGATGTGCTGGGTGAGTGCTGAGCCTCCACAAAAACTCCTGCACCTTTTATATAACATAATTGCGTGCTTTATTGATATACACAGTAAAGCAGTATATAATACAATAGTAAGGCATATATTTGGTGAAATTTGGTATGTTGTGAAAAAATGCAGTATAACAGAAGTTTATAAAAATAATTAGTAAATGTTACAGTGTTGGTGTTAAAACACAATATATTATGGTATCCAAGTAATAAACCAGTACTGAGTAACGATGAAATAACATGCCATATGGTATTTATGTATTCAACTACACTGATTATGTTTTACAGTTTAATACTTTGTCATTATAAGGAATATGAAATAATTCCCAAATTATGCTCCAAAAAGCAGCAATAAAGCTTTCAACTTTTTAAATACTTTTTGACAGACTCACTCCAAAACTAAGATCTAGAAAGTAAAACAAACAAAACAAAACCCTGATGAAAACAATCGTGCAATCTGTTTTTCCTCCACAATTTTTCTGAAGAGAAGGCTTAATGTATAAGGGGAGGGAAGAAGAAACCCATCTCTTTCTCAAATTGCAATTTAAGCCTTCTGATATAAAAGGCCATGAGAAATAGTGAGGGTTCCTATTGTAATCAAGTGTTAAAAAGCTCTTTATTAGGAAAGCAGAGGTTTGGGGGGGATTGTACTTTTTTTGTAAATTATTAACGTTGTTATTACTTAAACAATGAGACCTGGTCACACAATGGACACGTGGTGATGATGTAACATTGTCATACATAATTGTCAGGAACACCACAAAACCAAAGTGAGGTAGAAATAGCATGACTAGCCATGTTCAATGTTAACTAGCATTCAAAATAAAATCTTTCCCAAATTTAATTACACTTCATACAAGAAGAGGTAACAGATTTTTTTACTCTTGCAATATATAAAGTCAGATGGTTGTGTTTCTGTGTATTTTATGGTAAAATTAAAAGCTGGTTAAGAAAATGAAGTGGTAAAGCTTTTGCTGACAGCACCTCATACCCAAACCTCTCTCTCACAGAGCTGCAGTCAAGCTGGCTGATCTGTTTCTCTATCAGCTCCTCTCTTTCTCACCTTATAGTAAATTGTGCAGGGGTTACTTGTAGGACAAATGGGGAAGGACAAAGCACCAGGGCCTTTGTTTTGGTGATAAATATTCGTGGGGCAGTGTGACTACCTTCACCCGATCACCATTCCAGGCAAGAACAGCAGTAACTCTTCCACAGCCTTTCCCAAAGGTGGCTTGCAGCACCACAGCTCCTTGGGACCGGCTGCTGCAGCAGGATGAGACAGCGACAGTGGAAAGCTCTGGGTTCCTCATTACCAGCACTGGGAGCTGGACAGAGCTCTCTGGGTACCCTACTTGTGCTTGGGGTCAGAAACTGACCCTGCAGGGCCTGGGGGAGAGTCTCCCTCTCTTCTCTCCTCTGCAGCAAAGGTGACAACGAGGGGGAGAGCCGTTCCCAGCTCTGCTGAGCCATGGAGCCCCAGGTTTCAAACCAGTAAGGCAATGTCTACGTTCCTTTACTAGAAGTACTGAGGAATTTAGTCAGCAGAGGAAACACTGGCACGCAGGATGGTTGTTAACTTCTTTCCTTTCCTTCTTTCTTCTGAGTTTTTTCTTTTTTAATTGATTTCTTTTTTTTTTGCAGGCTCTGTCATGTAATGTGCTCTTTCATTTAATTATTGCAAACTAACTGTGTAATTGCTAGCTGCTGTCCAAAACCAGGACAGTAACTAATGCAATTTTTAATTTTTTTGGAAAGACAAAATGAAACTACGTTCATTGGAAGTTCGGGTTTTTTGGTTATCTTTTCTAAGCCAGCCCTAGTCAGACAAAACCAATGAGAAATGTAAGGTGGCCATTCTGGTGTCACTGCAAGAAATACTTCTTTTTCCTTTTTGACAGGCAAGGAAAAGAACACAGGACATGAATCTCTCTGATGCTGTTACAGAGCTGAAATGAAACTAAACAAATGCACTGCCTCAGTATATTTTTTTGTGTTTTTTTTTAAGGGGGTTTCTATAAACAATTATTTTTATAAAGCACACTTTAGTTTACAATCTTTCATTGTAACTGTTATAAATTTTTTTAAACAACCCGAAATGCGTTCCATATAAAGAAATGGCAAGTTATTTAGCTATCAAGATTTTACATGTAGTTCTCTTGTAATTTTTGTACAATTGCATAGACGTGTAAAACCTGCCATTGTTAACAAAACAGTAACAGACTTAGGAAACTACTGAAATCTACAGTATAGTACCACTACCCTTCACAAAAATATAGATTTGTTTTCTTGTAAACTCTTACAGTCTAATCCTCTTTGTAGTATGAATATTATAAAAACCATGCGGAACGCCTGAAGTTGTAAAACACATCTTGCTATTCTAACACCTTGTCGTCGGTCATCACGGTCACTAAGGTTTCCATTGCTCTTCCCAGGTCGTCTGCCATGTGGAAAAGGCTCCCTACATTGTGGCCTGAAAAAGAAAGTCAAAGAGGAAATTAAACAAAGAGGATGTGGCAGCATGTGGATAGGAAAACTTGACAGATCTGTCATACTCCATGTGCCACTCGCCGTCATCCCCAGAACAGACTTCCAAAAGTCTCCTGGATGAGTCCAACAGGCTGCCATTAGCAAAAGCTGCCAGGTTTGTACAACACTTTAACAGCAGCAACACTGGCTTGAATGGCTATGGCAGACCACCCTGCAAATAAGGGTGATGAAGCTTGATCATTATCAATGTTCCCCAAACGCAACAATTAAGGCCATTGACATCACAGAAGAGTTTCTGACTGATACTGCAAGTGTTTGAGCATCTAATGTTCTATCAAGGTGAAAAAGAAACAAACATATCAGCAGTAATTAACAAAATCATGAAAACCCAGAGGTCTCAGCAGGATAACTGCAAAGATAGATATAAGGACGACCAAACTAAGCAGCTCAGTTAATTCAATGATTTTTAAAATATCCTTTCATGTTTGGACAGCAGTCCAGCACAAAGACAGATACCACAATTATTAGCTAACTACTATGCTGGGGTTGACTTGTGCATTTCCCATCATCCATAACCACTCCCAAGTCCTAAGACAGTATAAATACAACCTCCTGCACAGAAGTGATGAATAAACACACAGTACAGTTCTGAAGATGAAACCTGCAACTTCTCACACTCATGTCACCAGTGCAGCAAACGATGGGTGGTAAGAAATGGCTTCATCATAATTAGAGACCAAATAAAGTCAAGGATGGGGAGACTGAATTGCCAAAAATTGCCATTTTAGCCCCTGGCATGCCTTTGTCTAGTCTCCCACTGCTGTTCAGGAAAGCATCTCTCTCTTGCAAGTCCTGTGTGAGATTTTCAGACCTCTATGACTGTCTCAAATAACCTCTGGCACCTCAAATGATAGAGACATCATGGTTTAAACAGCTGAACCTTATCTAGAGTCTCCCTCCTGAAAAAAATATGACTGAAGAGGGAACATGACCAAGATCTAGGCACCCTACAAGATGAGCATCCAAACCAAGGACTGAGTGCTCAAGATTTCTTGCAAGGACAAGGAGGAACGAGCAGACAGAAGGTCTTAAAGCAAGCAGAAGGAAATTATACTCCACACAGCACATAATTGTGTTAGTGAACTCATTGCCACAGGCTGATGTTGAGGCCAAACACATAAATGAGTTTAAAAAGTAGTTAAAAATAATTGCTGAGAAAGATTTACTTAGATGCAAAAAAGTGCACGTGACCTCCAACTCAAGAAGCCTCCATGCTGCAGAGTGCCAGCAACTGAATATTAATAAGAAGTGAAGTATTACTCAATAAAATTGTATGTCACCCTGGCCTGAGGGGGTTTGATTTACTCTCTGGGAGCACTTGTGATAGAAAATTTATCTGGAAAAACACAGGAAGTGCAATGCCATCTGCCCACAACTTTGGTTCTCAGAAATGCTTTCCATTACTCTGGATGCTGAGTCCTCACCATGGTCCTTGAGGAAGGAGCACCCAAATGACTGAAGGACATGACCAGGGCATCCAGGACACACCTGGATAGACCCTTCATGCAGTCTCTACCTGTAACATGCTAAAGCCTGACTGACCATTGCACTCCATGGTGGCTTTCCCCTCCTGACACAACTGCAACAGGAATGAACCTTCCCTGTGGGGAAAATCAGACTCACCATCCTCTTCCCAATGCTTGTATATTGTGGTAGTCATGCACTGCTGACACTTCTACATTAAATAAGAGCCTGGAGTGATCTTAGTTCAGCAGCTTTTATGGAATAGAAAAACATACCTTAGAACTACTCAGAGAACCATAGAATGGTTTGGGTTGGAAGGGATCTTAAGAATCATCGAGTTCTAAGCTCCCTGTCATGGGTAGGGATGCCACTCAATAGACCTGACTGCTCAGAACCCCATCCAACCTGGCCTCAAACACTTCCAGGGGTGGGGCATCCACAACTCTGGGCAACCTGTGCCAGTGTCTCACCACCCTCAGTTAATAATTGCTTCCTAACATCTGGTCTAAACCTGCTCTCCTCCAGTTTAAAACCACTACTCCATGTCCTATCACTCACTATCTGCCCACACAGAAGCCCCTCTCCTCCCTTTTTACAAGCCCCCTTAAGGTCTCCCTGAAGCTTCTTCTTCTCCAGGTTGAACAACTTCAGGAGCTTTTTTCTTCTGGGGAACTACTACCACCCTCTCCATCCAAATACTACTTTTATTTAAAGTTGTTAGAGGTATGTTTTTTTTTTTTTAATTTAGCATTGATGATACAAAGCTAGGCTGGATCTAAGCAAGAACTATTCAAGAAGCTGCCCACTGGACAGTGACACAGCTTGCCAGTTAGCAACACAAAAAATACTTGGTTCTGGTATCTGGTGACAGTTTGCTAACTGCACTAATGTGCAAAGAAACAGATGCATCAATCAGCAATTTCATCCATACATCACAAATGTATAGCCATCCTATTCATCTGAAGCAAAACCTTGTAATTTCCTCATCAGCATGACAAGTAACTATGTATGAAAGATTCCTGCCAAGTTTTGGTCAAAACATAGTTTATTTTAAAGTAAATGTATCCTACCACATTTAATTTAGCTGTAAGGGATAATCTCTGTCACTGGCATCATGCAGACTGAGATCAATCCAGCAACTTACACCATCACAAATGAAAATCTGACTAAGCCATATGAAATCAAGAACAGATGGGAGATGCTTGTGCAAATGGAAGCACTGAGCTGCTCTACTCACCTGAAACTCTGACTGAAACTCCATGACTTTATAGGAATATACCCCTCTGGTATAACCAGAGGGATGCTGTGACTGGGTAGCCAGCTGAGAGGCTGCCCGTGGGGTCAGGGCTCACATTCAGCTTTGTTCTGATCTGTTGTTTCTAGGAAAAGTCCAGGGCTCTTCAAGATTTCAACACAGCTCATTCCCAGGAAGACTGATCACCCTTTTGTAGGCTTAGAACAACTCAGACTCAACCCAGACTGCTAAACTCCATCCTCAGACATTAATACTATTCTGTTCTGTCAAAAATGGGCTAGGTCTAGAAAGAATAACTTCAGCCAAAAACACACACAAAAATCCTTGCAGATGCATTCCACAGTAGGTATAAACTGTTATATTTTTCAGGTAATTAGAAGTCCTTATGGATCCATGAATCCCTAGCTACTTTTTAACACCTGAAAATTACAGACATGTCCGATAGTACATTTTTTTCTTCATCTGTTAATTGATATCATATTTTTGAAACAACCATGCTTCAAATCGGATCTCCCTCCTCAAAAGCTGCACAGATGTGTGCTGCAGTGATTAAAGTGACACAGCTCCCTCTCCCCCACAACATCCACACTCCCTTTGCAGCACAGGTCTTAATTTCCTCTGCATACAAAATGAACACTTGTGTCTTCTCCAGAGCCATCTGAGGTTAGAGCTCAGAGCATGACCACAAAGCACTGCTGACTGCAGTTTGTGCTGACAGCTGGACTGTAAATGCAGCAGCAGGGGGACCATGGTATCCAGGACAGCCCTGGGATGGCAGGACAAGCCAGAGGAGCAGGTGATGACTGTGCTCCAGCCACACAATTGGCAGACCTTCAGCTGGGTGTCAGTGCACTGCCAGCAGCATTTTTGCCTCTCTTCAACATGGGATTAACAGCCAGGTCATTTGAGACTGCAAAGAGCTAAGAACAAAAGACACGATGATTTCCTGGTACTGTATGTGCAAGGAGTCCAATCCCTTCTGTCATGTCTGTACCTAAATTAGTGCTCAAGTTGACTGCTTCCATAGGGCTGTGCAGCTGCCACTGAATTCTGCTCACTTGCCCTCTCTAGTACTGAAATGTAGGACTTTGACATTTTTAATTAAGAAGCAAATGAGAGAAATACTGTCCTAAAAGCACTTAGAAAAATAAAAATCAGAGCTTTCCATTATTATTCATATTTCTAAAGTAATGCTATCAAAGAAGGCATTAATTCCATTCTTCTTTTTTAACATTAAAGCTGAGAAAGTCTTAGCCATGCTTGAGGCACTGAAAGGTTGAAAAATGCTGCTGTGTAAGAAAAAAAACTAGTAGACACTTTGAAGTGCAGCAATAAAGCTCAAAATAGACATGGACAGTATTAGCTTTAACTTATAAAATCCACAGGTGCCATTTGCTTGGAAAGCAGAAGACACCAGTTTCTGCAGACACTAACTACCTCACTTCTTGTCACACAGAGAAAGATGTGTTTCACATCTGCTGAATTTACTTTAGAGACTCTAATGGAATCAAAGCCCATGGGTGTGGGCACAGTAACAGAATACCAATCTTATACTACAGCTTGTCAGAGAAATAAATGTGGAACATTCTGACTTGAAAGAGTGGATGGAAAGTAAATCGAGAAATCCCAATACAGTGCAGGGCCTTTTCTAGCAGAAGGGATTTCTAACCCTTTCCTGACAAAAGAAAAATCCTTCCTGTCAGTGACTTGGGGTTTTGATACCCTTATTCATATCGAGTAATGCCACAAAATCCATGGGATTACACACAAAGACAATACCAAATGTGAGTAATGGAATCAAATCCTGGCCAGGTGGGTTTTAAAGCACAGGATCTGCCTTTGCACATATAGACTCACACCCAAAGCAGAAGCTGTTCTATACCTAAGCTCATATCCTTCATTAGCAGATTGACAATTGCCTTTTATATTCAGCTGTCCAAGTTACCAATGTCCCTCTGGAACCATTAGTGAGCATAAACTCAGCCAGAGAGCAGAGAGTAGCTCACTGAAGTAAATTTTTTAAGGTTAAACTGCTAGAATCAGATCAAGTGAAATATGCCAATTTTAAGTTTTTTTTTTTTTTTTTTAATTTTTTTTATTACTTGTACTGAGTATGCCCTCTGCATAAGATGCTTTTTTTTTTTTTTTAGTAATATGCATAAATATGAATGAGGATAGTGGAAATCAATGACCTGTTTTGCTAAATGGGAGAACAGTTCTCAGAGTATATGAGCTGAAAACAAGCAGGGCTGAATGTGAAATATTTTCCATAAAATTTCTGGATTGGTACAATCTGCTGATGCCATCTCAAGCACCCTTTTTGATCCATATGAGAGGACCAGCCATTCAAGGACAGCCTTAATCTGCACCAAAGATCTTACACCCTGAAGTAGCTGAACCTGCTCCAGCACCTACAGCCAAAGCAGAGAACCTCTGTATTTCAAGGTACTACATCAGGATAAATCCTGGTTTTCCCAGGGTACCCTGTAAGAGACTGGGGGCTCACAGCAGCTCTGCTAAGAACCCCAGTGCCCCGTGTTTCCATGAGCCCCTCCCTCTGTACCAGCAGAAGTTTGCAAACCAGGTTACCCTTCAACTCCTGCCTCATCCACACCGAATGTCTTCTGTGCAGAAAAGGTCATTTCACAGCTACTGCAACTGCACTCAGGCAGTCTCTGAATATTTTATCTTTAATAATAATTTTCACTAGAAATTAGTCTTTCAAACGCTCTATCTGGCTGGCGAGTGAAGAGCAGCTTCACAGAGGGAAAATCAAGGCTCTCTGGAAATGCTTTCAAAGGAGCTGTGACAACACAGTGCAAAACGCTTTCCTCCATTAATGAGCAGTGACACACAAATTCCAAAACCTATTTTGCATCAAACCAACCATGTCTGAAGTGCACAGTGAAAACCATGGTCCATTTGCATTGCTGAACACAACACTGTGGAGCTGGTGAATGTTAGTGGCATTCTTCATTCTGCAATAGTACATCAGGAAATTAAAACACCTGAATCTCTTATACCTCTCAACTCTCATATTTCTAAAGAAATATAAAATAACTTCTAAATCACTGAAGGTGATCGTTGGTGTACTGGCACATATATGTAAGTACAGCTGAGTCTGTAAGCAGAACAGTAAGAGACCCTGGTCTGCCTGTTATGCTTACACACAAGAGCAACAGAACATGAGTCAATGACTGCAGCATATTTACTGACAACATTTATCATTCATAGGCTTAGTTTCAATGTATTATTTTCTCCTCCCCGTTCCTGATTTTCCACCTCTGGGAGTGTGTAAGAAAATGCAGATCCCTGAGCTGACATTGTCTCCACTGAAAGTTGAGAGGTACACAACCATTACAGTACACATGGGGAATGCACTCAGCAAAACCAAACAAAACCCAAAGCAAAATAAAACCACCTCCACCCTTCACCAAACCCAAGCACCCCGTGCTGTGTCACACACATGCTGGGCACAGAAAGCAAGCTGTGACAAACAGAAGCCATGGCAGTGAGCCTGTGTCTCACTAACCTCTCTCACTGGCTTTCCAGGGGCATTTCTTCCTTTAGGAACAGAGGGAGGAAGTGGAATAAATATCAGAAAGAAAGGGAAAAAAAAACAAACCACACATGAATATATACTTTATACTGTAAAAGACACTTCAATTTTCACTTAGCAATTTAACATTAAAGAATGCATTTCTGCTTAAACCAAGATTGAAAGTGCACTGAAATCCACTGATGATACTGAGCTGATTTATTCAACAACAGTTCTGTAACCTGTGGCTTGATTTAACCTCTCAAAACACTTGAGAAAACTACTAACACCAACTTAAACACCTGTCAGTTGAGAATAAGGACTGCAGACCATATCTGAACTCACTTTCTGAGCATCCTAATTAGCCAATTTGAGTACTTCTAGCAATCAGTGTAAGGGATAAAAACATTTTCCCCCAACACCAAATTAATTTACCCAGACACTTTATATTGTATTGCAGCTTACATACACTGAGGTGTGCATCAATATACATGCCTATGTGTACACACATATTTCACACCTACAGAAGTACACTGCAATGCAACATGCTCACATTCAGGATAAATATATTACAAAATATGTTTCCAACACGCTGACCTGAAAGCATGGTAAAACTGAGGGGGCAGAGGGAGAAACAAGAGAAAAAAGTTCAAGTAAAAAAGGGAAAAAGAGAAAGTACCTCATCATGTTCAAGTACTATCAAAATGGAGTCAATAATAGGTCTAGCTGCAAAGATGTTTCTAACAAGCCTTCACAGAAGCCATACTTTGATCATGCTGATTTTTTCTCAACACTTCTCATAGCATATTTGTTTTTAGAAAAGGAACATCAGGTGTTAATCAACAGCAGAAACACCCTTTTGTCCACCTTTCCACCACAGCCAGTAACAGTCTTGCTGTCTCCAGAAGCAGTGTCCCACTGTCACTGTCACACTACTGGCAGCTCTGCCGTGGCCAGGCTTGCAGTCCTAGTGAGGAAGTCACTGCAGCAGATGCTGTAGGATGATCTTTGCCCCAGAGCTGCTGTAAATGATGCAATTTTAAATGATGTGTGGGACACTGGGGAGAGAGACAGACACATACGGGAGAACACACCAGTCAGCCTAACAGTCATCTAATTGCTGTCCAGTTTTGCTCCTTGGCAGCCTGCAGGAGAAGGATGAGACGCAATAAACAGCTTTGTGGGTATTTTACAAGTTGCAGAACAAGGGCCAACAGCAGAACAAGGCTGAGCAGAGGCAGTACAGGAGAGGAGGAGAGGGCAGAGGAAGGAATGGCATCACTGACCAGCACAGTCTGAGCCACAGCTCCTACAAATTCCAGGGAATGGAAAGGCTGGGACAGCCTCTGAAGGCCTGGACAGCAGAGGTTACCATTTACTGAACACAGGAAGTTTTAGTCTCTTCCTACCCCTCTCCCCAGCAGCACACTTCCTATTAAAAATGATTGCTATAGGTTCAATAACAACATGCTCTGCATGTGGGTTTTTATTCTGCTCCTAAGTGAAATCTCAACTCCAGTGATGTCTGTACTACACATGCTGGTGCAGAGAGGTGTCACTTCAGTTCTAAGGACTCCACCTCACAGCCCTGCCTAATCTTCTACGACTTACATGTGTGTCTACACAGCTTGAGACTTCCTCTGTCACTTTTATCAGGAGTCATGGGTTCCCTAAAAAACACTTTCCAAAAGGGGAGACAAGAATATCTCACCAATATCAATCATGTCACAGAAAATCCTTGGAAAGGATGATACAAAATCTATTGCATACTTTGGTCATTTTCTGAGGAAGAGCCCCAAGGTTTAGGTCAGTTTAAGGACTTCAGAAACAGCAGCACAGTACAGCTTGAAAGAGTCCTGGGCCAGGAATGGGACCCAGAAGGAGGTTAGCTGGGGTCCACAGTTTAGCTTGGGTCAAGAAGAGAAAAGGAACTGCCTACAAGAAAAATAGTGGAGGTCCTAAGAAATGCCTTCCTGTCTGCACAAACACCTACAAGTGCAGCTACACAGTGTATCATTTAAATCCACATGAGACAGACTGGATTCTGCTTGAAAATGAATGCATTTAAAGGTAACTGGGGTAGCTCAGCAGCACACGAAACAGCTGGTGAGGACAGTCTGTGGTGAGTAATCAGCCCTAGAATTTGTTAAATGCAGCAAAGATCCACGCTACTACAGCAACAACAGCTAATTTCTTCTGGAGGAAGATTAAAAAGGGTTTAATGGATTTTATGTTATTTTCTTCTTTGCATATGAATGAACGCGTGTTTCTAAGTTTTAAGGCAAGGAGTATGGTTTGGCATAAATTGCAGAGGAAGAAGATTGTCTATATTGCTGCAGTTCTGAAAATTTGTGTTCTGTAAGGCTTCAAAACACTGATACATGATCTGTGGGTGTCTAATTACCTATTATTTCTGCTCAAATCAACATTTCCTGCCCTTACAAAATAGAAGAAGTTTTATTTTTTTTTTTTTGAAAGCTACATGGCATTGCATCAGAGGCAAAGGTACACAGCAAGTGACCACATCAAACCTGAAAGCAGAGACACCAACAAAAACTGCATGCAGGAATCTCTGCAGATCCAGGTCAAAACAGAGAGCACAAAGTAACTACTGCACTGCCCCTGAGCTCAGGAAAGTGACAGGCTGCACAAACGGGAGATCTGGGTATGAAAAGAGCCTTTTTTCTCAAAACTGAAAAAAAAAAATCTGTTGACTTTTTATAACATTCATTACCATATTCTCATTTTACACCAGAACTGAGTCTGGTGTAATCTATAAATTATAAAACAGGGGAGACCTAGTCCACCCCATCACTGTCTCATCCGCAGAGAAGCTCAGCCAAATCAGTTCTGTTGTGCAAAAGGGGAGCAGTAAGGGATCTCAATCACCTGGGCCCACTGGTGGGATGCAGGACTACAGAACAGAGAAGGTGACACAATTCAGGAGAGGCCAGGGTATCTCAAAAGGAAGGGTATTTCCAGAATACTCTACAGTACAGTAACTCCAGGGTACTCTTTCAATGACTCAGTAAAGTGTGAAAAAAAAAAAAAAGTCTGCATCATGAAACCTTTTGCTGTCAGAATAATAGAAACTGTTATTATTTGCAGTGCTGAAAGTTGCTAGTTCCACTTAGGACATTAGTCCCATTCATGACAGAGCCTGGCTGATACACAAGTGAGAGGAGAAAATGTGACTGATGTGTTTTAATGTGACTGAGATAAAAATAAAACTACTTAAAAAGGATGCTACTCTTAATGCCATTCATTTATTGCTGTGAGGTCTTGTAATTTCACAAAACAACACCACAACTGTGTTAAGCAGTACCATGTGAAATTGTGAGGTCCAGTGTCTCTCACATTATGTCATGGCCTCTTAGCTCTTTTAAGCTGTCATGGTCTCATTTCTAACCAGTTTTGGCTCCCACTTCTTCATTATCCCCCAGCAGGAGCCCAGCATTTGCAAATCTGTGAAGCTCTCTCACCACCTTCAGTTAGTTCAAGAGCTTCTGCCCCCCTAAATATCTCTCTGACCTTCACTGACAGAAAGCATTTGCCTAAGTGCAAAACTCAGCGTGGTCCACCATGAGGGCCACCTGAAGTGGTGCAACTTGTTCATCCTCTGTGCTGCAGGAGAAATGAATTTGGCTTTGATAATACTGGCCTGACAATCTTACTTTCTAACTGTGAACCAGTTCCCTGGAGATTTAGTAGTTTGGGCACAAATATGGCGTGAAAATGTTTTCCTCTGTGGCCCATTATTGAGCAGGGTCAAATAAACCACTGAGGTGGCATTTAATGGTAGATTTCCACTAAATGTCAGACCTCTGGCTTTGACATCTGTTTTGAGTTAGCACAGCAGCTGTTTGAAGCAGCTGCAGCAGTTGTGAATTTGCTGGGAGCAGCAAAGTAAAAGAGGAGTGGATGGGAAACCTTTTAGATTAAAAGGAAAGAAAAATTCCTTAAGGACAGCAATCATCAGGTATTCAGCAGAATTTCTCTCTTCAGAAACGAAACAGCTTTGGGCACCAACAGCCAGCTGTGCAAGGAGCAGGAAAGTCCTGTTCTCCTTAGGAAATGCCAAGAACTGCCAAAAGGTTAAAGCGAAGAAACAAATAAATTAAAAACCCTACAAAAGGTCTAAGGTACCTAAGTTGTTGCATCTGAGGTCTGCTTGTACAGATCTATGACACAATCGATTTTGCACTTGCTTCTCTAAAATACATTCAAAATGATGCTATGAAGCCTTGATGCCCTTTTAAAAACAACTTTGTGCAGCAAAAGCTTGAAAAATATAATCTTAAGGAATCTATATTCAGCTGAGTGACAATTACTATTGTTTTTTATTGCTTTGTTTCAGCACTCCAAAATAAGAGCTACTACTTGCTTTAGTAAACTATTTGCCAACCTGAGCAAATCTTACTCTCAGGTGCTTTTGACAATATTTAGGATAAATTTGTCTGTGATACTGAACTACACATTTGTCTACTCAAGCACAGAAATTCAGTCCTTTTTTCTCTTCACTGCTTGTTCAGCTCTGAACTTTGCTCACAACAAAAGCCTTCAAAATCCATTTTGCTTTTGTCATATTGTTCTGAACTCCTTCAAATTGTTGTTATTCTAATGGCAATAGGACACCCAGAATTACGTCCCTGATTCAAAAGGTCTGCCACTCCCTATGCTGTGACATGCTGATTCTTAGCTTGAAATTTAACATGCATATTTTTACAGGCCAAAAAGAAAACTTTATTTCATAAAATCATTAAGGTTGGAAAGGACATTTAAGACCATTGAGTTGAATCCAGCACTGCTGAGCCTCCCACCAAACCAAGTCCCCAGGTAACTACACTTACATCCATGGTCGTTGATTCAACACTTCCCTGGCAGTCTGTTCCAATGCCTGACAACCCATTTCCAGAAGAAATGTTCCCAAATATCCAATTTAAATGTCTCCTGGCACAACTTAAGGCCATTTCATCTTGTCCTACTGCTTGACACATGGGAGAACAGACCAACTCTCACCTTGCTTCAACCTCCTTTCAGGTAGTCATAGAGTGATAAGGTCTCCCCTGAGCCTCCTTTTCTCCAGGGTAAACAACCCCAGCTCCCTCAGCTCCTGTATGACAACCTATTTCTGAATGGCAGACTGAGACAGCTGCATTTCTGGTATCTGACAATTTTTTATTTCTACTTAATAAGAATCAATATTTTAAAAAAAAGTATTGTTTATAGATATGTGCTATTGTTTGTTTGGGTTTATTCCTCTGTTTTCAGAACACCTACTTGAGGTACTTGCTCACCTATAGTGTGAGATTCAATGCAAGTTGTACCAGAAAGAAACAAAATTTCACTTGCACCATGCCTGAGTCCTTTACATTATGCCCTTTTCTCAGGCTGCTTTGTCAAACTGCTTTCACTCTTCTGCAACTGCACTTTGATCTTGTGGTAAAGACTAGAAATCTGAGATACAGATTACACCTCTCAACAGCAAAAAGGCTCCTGATTCAGTAGCTTGTTGAGACCAATCAACTCTGCTTCCTTTTCTTCTTACTGCAATCTTGGAAAATTTTAAATCAGAGACCTTTGATGCTTGGGCAATCTGACTGACCACAGCATCTTTCATGTCACACTGAAAGTCTACATGAGGCTGCAGCACATCAGATGTCCGATGTAAAGTTTGTGTATTCAGTTGTATAGAACTGAATTAGTAAATTGGGAATAGGAGAAAACTTCAGCAGCAAAAATTTACATGAGCTCTCAGCAGCCTCTACCAACCAGTGAATGGAAGTCCATTTGCACTGGTTGTAGGACAAACTATTTCTTACAGAGAGTCTGACCGTTCCTATACCTCAGCCAAAAGGTATTACACTAACCTGGCATACATGCAAGCACATCAAAAGATATATGCAGAACAGAGAAACATAACTGAAGTTCTAATCTCTTCAGCCAAAACCTGGTACAATTCCTGAAAAACTGAACAAGTTTGTCTCCCAGCTGGACGAATCTTTTTGGGCAGCCCAAGAGAGGGGAAGAGACGGATTCTGGCTCAGCCTGTCAGTACCTTGGCCAGGATCTAAAAGCAAAGTCCCTTGGGAAGCCTGGCTCTGCTGGGCTGTGTCTGTTCCTGGCTGCTGCAGCAGGAGCTCCTCTCGTGGCTTGGCTGAGGGGGACTCACTCAAAGGCTGTTCCCCTTCCTCACTTATAGCCCTCCATCCAGCTAGAGAGTAGCTCTGTTATCCATGGCTGCTAGTCACACAGGGAAGTACCTAAGCTGCAATACCTTTTCTGGATGCTTGTGATTATCTACTACGTTTTCAACACAGTTAGTGAAGGAAGAAACAAAATAAGGGAATACATTCTTTCTTTGTAGCTAAATGATCACATTTTGCATTGTGAGAATGAAAAACTGAAGCTACAGCTTAATTTACAACATTAAAATATTATCTGATCTTATCAATTTAACTTATTTTTCCTACTAAATGTTATATTCTCTCAGTTTGTTTCATGAAGCTTTGTATTTTTCACTAATAAGATAAAAAAGCACTTTCTATTCTCAGTGAGCAGAAGGTGATGTCTAACAGACTGACCTCTACCTATTTATTCTACACAGGATATGAACTACTCTATTTCAAATATCTCATTAAATTTTGTTTCATAAATTGCTATTTCACAGAAAACTAAGCTTGTGCTTAAAAAGAAACACTGCCAGTGTCATCACCTATGAATACAAATCAGAAGTCCCATTTGGTGAATATTTTTATGCATGGGATAGCTACATATATACACATGTGACTCTGCAAGATCTACGTACAATGTATTTACACTAATGATGGTCAATGATAAGACAACTGTCTGTTGCAACCTTGTGTACACAGCAACTTTAAAAGTAAGTCCATTTTAATCTACAGAACAATATTAAGAAGACTTTTAATCTGTTGTCTCTCATAGCAATTATCTAGGCAAAACAAGGCTGGGCATATCATGTTTTTACATAATGTTGAGGTGGAGCTGAGTGCAGTTGACAATTTATTGTATTAGACAATTCATTATCTTTCTGAATGATTCCATCTTTTGATCAACAGCATGAGATCTTACACAGTTTATATTGACTTTTATCCCAGTGCTCACAGATGGTTTCTGCTGAGAGCTGAACTTGCTTTGAAAGAAAAGGATGGAGAAAACATGATTCCACTGAAAGTTTAGTACAGTGGTTAAAGCATTTATCTCCCAAAGAAGAACCCCTGGGTGAAGTGTGAAACTTGAGCAAGGGCCCTGCAGGAAGTCTATGCCCCCTTAAATCCACTTATCAGGCTGGCAATACCAGGGCTTTCTCTTGCCAGGAGGTTAATGGCTGAACCTCTTTTCACAGCAACAGCCAATATCCCTAACTTCCCATCTCCTGCTAGGAATCAGCCATTTTTCTTGGCAGCAGAGTATTTTCTTCTGGTCTCAGAGAAGAACTTATATGAAAAAAAGGTTGGACAAATAAATTCTGGTAATACAAATGCTTATTTTTAGCAAACAACAGTAATGAGAGAAATGGAAACACTGAAAGAAAGGCTGTGCCTGTATGAACAAGTGCAGCCTATGCTGCAGAAACAAGCACCCCGTATGTTTTTCCTCCATGCCTCTGGACCTGAGGGCTACATGGTTGAGAACTTTGACTTAGAACTCTAATATTATTTCAAACCACAGTCTTGGAAAAGGATAAGGACGGAAGGAAAATGTGTTAAGGGATGTATTAAAAAAATAAAGCATCAAGGGGATCAATGAAAAAGAAGGAAAGCTGTGGAAAAAGGAACATGGCAGAAGGGAAGCAAAGAAAATGCTTGGGGAAGAAAGAGTCTCACAAAGACATTGTTCTATCCACATATCTAGCAAGGGCTACCTGTGGAGGTAGCTTAAGGTAAGGAGGAAAAGGCTGTTCCTCCACTCTAAACAAGACAGGCTTCTCTACAGCTGTTGTTAAAATGAAAACAAAGAGCAGCAAAAAACCTGGTACCAAAACACAACCCCCTGAAAACATCAAGGAATAGAAAACAGTTTTATCTTCTTCCCTCTCATCTGCCACAGGCAGCAGCGCTCACCTCTGGAGCTGGGGAAGGAGTTGTTGAGCTGCTCCATCACTTCCTCCAAACCTGTGCTTGTGTCCTGGGGAGGGCTGAGCAGCTCATCCTCACCTGCAAAGCAAATCCACACCACTGCATGAGAGCCTGTGCTAACAGTTTGTATTGCCCAAGTCCTCCTCAAAGCTAAGGCTGTTCATTCACACAGATTTTCTGCTTAGTGTACAATAAAAATTTCAAAGGTGAATTTTGTTGCCTGTCACTGCTCTCTTTCTTTATAAAGATCTAAGGGAAATTAGATGAGGAATTGGAGACAATTAACACTGTTCTAATTAGTGGAAAGGGATTTAGGAAATGATTGACGCTGGTAAAAGAAGCAGGGTAAAATGTCTGCTAGGAGCATCTAGTTCCATAAATGACACTCGTCGTTTCAGCTTCTCTTATCCTATTAATGGAAAAAGAAATTGCTGTTGTGAGTGCTGCTGCTGTTGAGCAGCTTTTTAATACTGCTGGGTTCATGTTGGCACTGCTTTGCCTAACTGTGCAAATCAGTAGCAACCCAGATTCTCATCTGCATCAGTATTAATATTTCTGACAGTTTAATTGCATCAGATTGGCGCTCCAAGAACACTTGATTGTACTGTAAAAGGGTTTAGCAGCAGTTTAATACAGTGAAATACATTTCTCCCACTGAATAATTTCTGCAACCTGATTATAGGGCAGCAGCTAAATGGGAAATTCAATACATTTTATTTTTACTGGATTTTTTTTTGCTCATGGTTTCATATAGCTAAAATCCATATGTTGTTTTTAATGCAGATGCTAACCTCCAATATAAATAAGACATCTGTAAAAAATACACCTACAGGATATACTTTGAGTGAGAGTCTCCTTTTTTACTAGATGTCTTTTATCTCTTTTAAAGCACAAAAGCAATTTTGCCTGCTGTAATAACTGACTTATTTTGAAAATGACTTAATGACCCTTTATTCTAACATATCTTGCCCTATCTGAGTAGGAAACTGTCTGATTTTCTTTTAACATTTACATTCTTTAAATGCTGAGATGCTTCATGCTAGTGAAAAAAACTAGAAAATGGGATATGAAAGGAGCATTTCAGGGCTGCCTGTATTTAAGCCAGGAATTTAACAAGAGTTATTTCTGACCAAGAGTGATTTCTCCCACTCCAGCACAAGAAGTGGGATAGAGTGTCTGCAAGAAGCACTTAATTCATATAAATGATGGGTTTTGTATCAGCTTCTTTTATTCCATTAATGGTCTAAAAATAGTTGCTGAGGCTGCTTGCAGTTTGTTCAGCATTTGAGTGGGGCTGGGTTCACACAAATCAACTCACACCTTGAGTTACATTCACATCAGGCATTGCACTGACAAAGGTGTCTTAGCAAAAGCAATGTCCTTGCAGCATTTGCTGAATGTAAAGGTGAAAACTCAGAGTGAGATCTCACTGCTTCTACCTAGGCTGAGGATTTTTTTTATCAGCCTCAGAAAAGCGTCCTGGCCCTAAAGATCACAATAAAAGGGCAGTGGTTCTGCCGACCCCGTCAAGAACTGAAGACAGGTACCAATTTCCACATGTCCTCATAAGTGCTGATACAAGCTGAATTGCTGACCCTTAAAAATGTTGTATTCTTTATTTAAAATGCATTATTTTAATTTTTTTCCTCATTTGGATTATTTTTTTCTAAGCATTTTCTTGTATAGGAAAAATTAAAACTTAAGCCAAGCAACTTGACAGAAGTAAAGATAACTTCAGAGCTCAGTCTCCTCTCTTTACCCAAAAGAGCCTTCCCCATTGGTGTTGGTACAAAAGGCATAGAGAGTTAAGTGAGTCTCAAATATTCTGGTGCTACCTGAACAAATTAAAGTTCAGGACAGCCTCTTGCCTCATACACCTCAGAGAACCTCCTCTGCTGCTATCCTGCTGGGGGAGAAAGGTCAAGGATAAGGATTTCCCACTTGGACTCCAGGAGGACAAAAGGAGATTCTTTTCACTTGCCCAGCTGTACTTCAAGTTAACAAGGAACAAGTTCTATTTCTAAATGAGGGTTTGAGTGGGTCACCACTTTTACCAAAACACTGCTGGTGGCACACCTTTCACAGCAATCTCTCCTTGGGAGAGCAGAAAAACAAAAGTGCAGTGGGTTTTCAAATGAAAAAAACAACTCAGGTCTAATTTTAAAGAGAAAAACCTTAAAACTACCACTACTCGACCTCACTGCCTCAGACACCCAGAGACATCCTCAGTATTTCCTCAAAAATTATGGCTCCTTCATTCCTGGGCACATGGTTGGTGCATGGGAACATTATTTACACCACTCAGGTTCCTCTCACAATTTAAGAGTATTTTAAGCTGTGCTTCAGAAAACTGAGCTTAGCAAGCAAAGCTTTCTGCTGTGAAAGGACACTTGACAAACTGAGTTAGTTGCAGTTTGTCAGCCTGGTTAGTAATTCTTCTTATAAGCTCCACTCCCTGCTGCCAACAGTGTGGCTCTGCTAAGTCTCAGTACAATACTACTGATAACATCCCACCGTCCTCCCACATATTGGCTCAACTGAACCAATCAAATAAAATCAATTTATGTCTAAAAATTTGCTTTAAAAAGTTTTAGCAGCTTATATGACTCTATTGTGTTAATCAATTAATTCCAGTCTTGCAAGGTAAATGGCAATAATTTTATATTGAGTCAAATGAAGTATATTTTTGCATTTTGTCCCACTAAAGGATGAAATACAAAACTACAAGACTTCTAATAAGATGGCTGGGAAACACTGTCTTCCTATCTTTTCTTTTAATTGTATTATAATTCATATATTTTATGTGATGAAATGAATGAAATTTCTCCAGAAAGCTGATGCAAATCACATCACTACTAATACATTTTACCTACTCTGTGTATGGCATATATAATAAATACTTCCCCACTGGTAACATGATCAATGAAAGGTCAATTTTTACTTTTTCCATAAATTCCTGTTACCCGTGATCGTACTCTCCCCCTCAGGATTTCAACTTCAGCATTTCACATTTTTTATTGCGGATTGTACAGAACCCATCTTGTTTGATACTGTCATAGGCTGAAATTATTGCTCACACTTGGAATGGAACAAAAAGCCTCCCCAAAAGCTTCATTTCCCACCATAACAGCACTTTAGACACAGCAGAATGTGTGTTCCCACTAAATTTCTCCCTGCCACTGACACTTTCAGTAATAGCAGTGAAAAGCTCATACTTAAGCCTTCCACTAATATACATAAAATAAAATTCTCTGCATGAAGCTGAATATTATCATCAGACTTGAAACATCATCTTGTTGAAGTAATATAAAGATGCTGAAAAGATTGATTGCTTTTTTACTAGCTGAAAATCCTTGCCACTTGGTAATAAATACTTTCTAATTATGTAACAGACAGGAAATTTGGAAAGTGCCACATGGCAGTTACTAAAAGCATCAAAATAATAATTCCATCCTCCAGCTACAGAATATTATTATTTAACCTTACTCCACAACTCTTATGATATTCATTATCACATCTGATGTGATACTTAGAAAAGCCACTAGATGAGCCCCGCCTGTGACAGCTCCATCCTACTGATTGAGCCATAACATATTAAAAATAAGATCACACCATTTAACATGGGGATGACTAATCATACATTTAGTCTCTTAGCCATAATTAATATTATGTACATTTAAATCAGTCATGTCATGCTTAATAACTGAGTCAGTTTGAATAGAATAGTTAGCTTTTCAGTGGCATTCATTTTCAGAAGTCAAGCCCTGGCTGAGCTTTGTGTTTAATATGAAAATATCCAAGCTACTGGGCACATCATGATCAAAAGCAAAGCATGAAACATAATGAAGATGCAAAATGTAAACAGCCAGATGACATCGACGATCATTGCAAATGTCTACTTCATTTCATTTGAACTAAATGGAAAAGTGTTTTCCCCGTCTTTAAAGGACTTTTTTCTAGAAAATTAGACATATTTATTTTTTGAGACAACCTGAGCTCCGTTATCTTACCCATGGTTTCTGAAGTCTGGCTACCAACTACACGAAGAAGCATTGGCTGACTGCTGCCTGACCTCTGCAAAGAGGTAGAAGGAGATGACAGTGTTGTTCCATTCACCTTGGCATCTGCCTGTGGCTGAAATTGAAGAAAAAAGTAATATTGCTAGTAACAGCTCACTACTTTATATCTCTGTAACTTTTATTTATTCCATGAATACACACAATTTTCAGTCTGTTTTAAAGTCATTTTATACATGCAACCAATGCATTTTAATTCTGAATAAAACAAGGAAGAAGACTAAGTAAGAACACTGAAACCCAATTCCATATTCTCACTTGCAGCCCGTAAAACAATTTTGTACTTTTCTCTGTCTCGCCTCTACAGATAAGATTTCTTGGTATGTTCTTGTTATTGATAACACTTCACACCCTGTTTGGAAAATTACTCTTCAGAGACTTAGAAGAAATGCCTGAGGACTCACCTGCTCCAGCAGCTGCCTCAGCCTGTGCAGCTGCGATTCCAGCTGTTTGTTGTGATCCTCCAGGATCTGCATCCTGGCTTCCAGGCGGCCCTTGTGCTGGCGAAGCAGCTTGGCTTCTGCAATGAGCTCAGCATCCCGGGGGCTCTGCGGAGAAACCGGCATCATCTCCGGGGGGGACGGCAGTGGAGACAGACCCTTGTGCTCATGCTGCTGCTTCAGGCGCTCGTACTCTGCCTGCAGATTCCTGTTGGGGAGTGACAAGGGGGAAAAGGCTTTATGGCCCCTGCACGGGGCAGTGACAAGGCACTTCCTCTCATGTGGTGTGATGTGTCTCGCTTTCTAGGGCTCACCTGCACCACCTGCCTTTCCCTCTCCTGAATCCACACACCTGTGGGTTTACTCCTTGCGGATCTGCATGGATTTGGTATTAGATGGATCTGTGGATCAAGCTGCCAGATGGATCTGTGGATCAAGCTGCCTAAAGGCTCTTGGCACCACCAGAACTCAGAGCTGATTCCCTTCAGACACCCTCCCAAAGCCAGGAATGGTCCGTCCTGGGCTCAGCCCTTCTTCAGCATCCTGCTCTTTATCCTTCCCAGCAGAAATGGGACTGTCAGTTCCCGTCCACACTTGGCTACACCTGAGGGGTCATTAATGCTAAGGAGGACTCAGAGTTACCACAGCACCTCACAAACACTAAACCAAAGTGAGTGCCAGCTAGCTGGCTGATCTATTTTATAGATGAGAGAGGCAGCCACACCAAAAGTCAGAGCAAAACACAGAACTTGGCTGTCAGTCAGGTCATATCACTCTCCTCTTCACATCCGCAAATGCATTTCCAGCCTAGGGCTAAAATTATCAATTGAAGATGAGAATTAGTGACCCAATCTGTTAAACTGAACTGCACTGACTTTTGGGGCTATCATTTCCATCTTCTTTGTCCTGTCTGGAGTGCTAATGTCTAGTGTAACTTTATGGCACTGCTGAGCTTGTTCTTTTATTCCATAAAACTCCAATTTTTCTTCAGTGGAACATTCCATAGATTATTATGATCTATAGTGTTCCACTTGAGAAAATAATCTACAAAGCAGGGAAAGCACAGAAGGTAAGAAACTGAAACCTTGTTAAAGATAACAGTCCAAAACAGCAAAAATAGTAACTTGTAGAAGAAACTTCACAGGCAAGGGAGGCCTAACAAACTGCACTGGGATTTTGTTGCTATGATGTTCTTTTACAACTTCCCAGAGGGGGAAAAACAGCTCCATGCTCTGGTAACTGCTTACTCATCACAAACAGTGACCCAGATTTTACTTTTTCCAACTTCCTCTTATATGAGGTTGTGAGAACAGACACCTTTTGCCAGTACTGCCTGCAAACCACAACACATTCTGGCAGTTTGGTCTGGAAGCCTCACAGCACCCTCAGAAACCTCCTGAAAAAAAACCCCACTTCTAAAAGAACATTATTGTGACCAGAACAGGAACTAAAGCAGGACACATCATTTCACATGGATGAGAAAGCAATGCCAAGGACAAAGACAAACCACTGACTGTTCTTCCACGGTCCCTTTGCTCCTCAGCAGCCGCATGATGGACATGTCCTAAGCTGGGACCATGGCACACCCCTGACACAATCCCTGAGGGATGTCTGGCCTACATGATCCTTCCTCTGCAGAAATTTTAAATTATTAAAAAGAAAGAGCTCATCATTTTTAACTTCATACTGTTCCAAAATTCAAGATTTCTTTCCTTAAAACCACACAGAGGGACAACTATAGAGTTTTTTTTCTTCCAGTGAAGTTTTTTGTTTCAGTAAAATACAGAGTTTCAAGGTAATGTAAATTATCTATAAAAAGAGGCTATCTATACTGGGAATATATACTGTCATGTAAGTTATGCCTTCTGCCTGACTTAATGTCTTGGGATATTTCTAGCTGAACAAACTGGTGAATAATTAATAAAAATACAAAAGGGAGTAAGAATGAACATGACAACATGTTCATTGAATATAGTGTTATTGCTGACTAAAGTTTATACAGGAATGATCATTAAGCATGCTTTTCACAAAGTCCATAGATAGTGCCCATCACTACCCCGTGGGGAATTTCCCAGATGCACAATACAGGAAATACTCTATGAACAGCAGACTCAAAAGTTTGAAGTGCTGTAAAGCAAAAGATAAAACATCACCCAAGGGGAAACGAAAAGAAAAATGCACTTGGTCATATTTACAACATAATCAGATACCTTGCTACAAAGAAATCTGCAATTATCACCTGTATCAATATATGGAAATCCTTCCAGTAATGCTGGTATTGAAATACAACTAAGGTCCAAGGAGTAATTCAGATAAAAATCCTTTCATGTCTGATAAAAAATAATTTAAAAATCTTTCTGAAAGTCAACAGAAAGAAAACATCACGTAAAAGATATTGCATATTTTCCAAACAGAGGTATGTCTGTATTTGAGAGTTCTATATTTAAATACTATAATACCATAGAAACAAAGGAATGTAATTTTGAAGGATGCATGTGGGTTTGCCCAATGCACTTGTATTACTGAGTTTTCCAGTTGCAACTCTTCAGTCCAGCTACACAGTCCTCATCCAGAGAACTGAGATTCACCATAGCTTCAGAGCCATAAGAGTGATGTGCAGCACACACAATCAATAATATAATAAATGGGATCTAAACATATACAGCAATGAAGAGGTGTATTAACATAATAAAAAAAAGCAGGAAAGAATCTAAAAACTGTTGTAAGAATATCCTATGAGAGAAAAATGGCTCTTACTCCTCCCTCTGGAACAGTTTTAAGCTGTGTGTTGAAAAGGACTGCTGGTGACAAGGACTGTGAGCCAGGCACCCAAGGCACACAGCCCTCAGGGTCCTGAGGAAAGGCATTCTCTGACACTTTCACTATAAAATGGGACATAAGAGGAAGGGGAGATACAAACATGCTCCTCTCTAAATGAATGCAACTGAACACGGGCAGTACATGGAAACCTCACCTGCCTCTACACAGCTCAGGTTGGGTGACTGACATCTGGCTGTCCCAAACAAACAATGGTGCTGCATGTACTCATCACTGGGAAAATGAACCCTTCTTCAGTAAGAGAATATTCAAAAAACCCCATATATTCCACTTACAATGCTTGCAACTCTTCTGAGGCATTTGTGAAGAAAAGTAACATAGGAAGCATGCAGTGTAACCTTGATTTATGCAACTGTATGGAGCTGAGTAGTAAAGAGTCCATGAATTATTAACAACATTATCACTGGCAGCATTAATTGCCTGGTGACAGAAATCTTAGTGGACTCTGTTTGCCGAGTAGTCCTCTCAAAGGTAATTGAGAATTTGCGAATTCATGCTATTTCTCATCTCCCTACAGAAAATCACTGGTCTGAAGAAACAAACAACTGAACCCCTTACTCCCTGTCCCTCACTAGAGTGACAGTGTTTACTCAGGATGCTTAACGCTCGGAAGATCTAGTTCCTCTTCTTCAATGCCAAAACAAATACCAAAAAGAGCCACAGCATGTTTAGAAATGCATCACTTTCTTGCTGCTGGCAACTATACAGAAGGAACTTATGTGAGGAGCCCATTCATCATTCTTCAGATTTGAATGAACACCGAAACAGGGCAGCTTTGAGATTTGGGGTGCTAGTGCATTCTCTGGTGGCACACAGCCCACTGCACTACCACTGAAAGTCAGGAAAAGCAAAGGAATGGCAAATAGCTCTGGCTGGAGATCTCATTTACTTAGTTCTTGTTACAGGACAGCTCAGAGATGCGAGGAAGAGGAGAGAACATGAGAGAAGACCCCCTCTTAAATTCAAGACCTCAGTTCAACTAAAATATTAGGAAACATCCTCTTTCCTGACTCATTAAAATACCAGGAAGGTATTTTAACTCTTTGCAAAAAGTTTTAACTATGTCCTGCAGAACCACATGCTTTCTTTTTAATGCCACTACAGTAGATCCTAGTCAGCCTATCCTACTGTATAATCCATGTAATGTATTGCTTCAGATGGAGAAGAGAACTTTTCTCTCTCTCTGAAATACATTCATTCTTGAGGAAATATTTTTTGAGAGGGTTTTATAATTGGATTTTTCTTTTATATTGCAATACAGTAATAATGCCTTCAATAGCAAGATTGCTTTTTGTCTATTAAATACAGAAATACTCTTATCATATTCCATGTGACGCAAAACTCAGAACTGAAGACCTAAAACTCAAATAAAACATTTCCAGCCATTGAAACTATTCTCTGAAATGCTCATATTTTAACAAATATAAATTATTTAGCAGTCAAATCTTAGCCATACATTATTTAATGAAGTCATACTTACAAGCTACAGAAGCACCAAGGTCTTAAAATGCTAGCAGATAAATAATGAATAACTAACAAGAGGTCCTTGGAACTGACAAAACCCCAGTCAGAACCACATCACAGCCAGGTTAGTTTGTAAGTTTGAGAACACATTTCAGAAGAATTCAAAATAGGCAACAGAACTTTTAAACCATCCAAAAGCAAAACCTCAGAATCACAATTTCAAAGAGTCTTTTCATTTAAGTAACAAGTCAAGATGGAAATATTTGGGAGGCCAGAAACTGCAGCTGAAATCCAAATGGAGGTCAGAATTCAATAAACAGCTCAAAAGAGACAAACCAAAAGAGAAATGGACTTTTTTGAGACGCAGGAAACTGCTGGAGAGCAGAAGAAAAAGAGAAATGACAATAAAGTGCTCCCAGTATCACAGCACTGCTTCTTCTTGGTAGTTGATACTTGAGGCATCACTTGTGGCTGCTCTCCTGAGAGCTGCTGGGAAGTGACTGCATGCCCTGACTCTTACTGTAGAAGTTGTACAGGACACAGCAGAGAGCTAAACCTGAATTACCAAAAGTTATCACAGGTGTATGCAACAGGAGTTATGTCAACACAGGCAGGAAAGGGCGACTCGTGCACCATATCCAGCCCAGCAGCAGCAAGGAACAAAGGAATGTCCTCATCCTGAGGCAGTGACAAAAGTTTACACAGAGGGTGTTTTAGGATCTACATGGGAAGGAAGATGTGTTCATCCACTGGAACCAGGTTCTCACAAGGAATTAGGTGTCAGGTTGCTGATTACCTTTGGCAACAGCCAAGAAAGGTTTGCACAAGCTCGACGGAGGGGAACGACTAGGAAACAGAAATCTAAAAGGACAAGACTGTTTTTAAAAGTAGGTAAGTTACATGAAATGCCTCCTGACTGATCCTTTTTGAAGAGCTAATTTTTTCTAAACAGGAATCAGTGTTTCATCCATAAACTCAGGGTTATCTGGCTGTAACAAGCAACCAGGACAACAAGAACTTGTTCACTTTTCAGCAGCTACATTACATTTTACATACAAGTTATTTATAGCACCTTCCAGAGAAAAAAACAATGATTTTGTTATAATTAATGTAAATCAAAGCAGTGTGACCTCCATGCTGTGAGAGAGTGCCTCTCTGTGCCTGCTGTGTTGAGCACCCACAAAAGGCAAGGCTGCCTGTGGTGGCATCCCATCCACAAGCGTGCCTCCAGTAGCACAAATGAGAAAAACAACCTTACAGACTACAGCTGTAGCTGAATCCAGGACTGGCAAACCTCAAACCAAGTATTTTTAAGGTGTAATTCTTGCCAGAGATCATTTACTATCCCTCATCAGTAATTGCTAAATTAAATAATGCCCATGCAGAAATTTAAGGCATGAACTCTCAAAGGGCTTTTTACCTTATTTAGCTATCTAGCTCCATGTTATACTAGTTTTCAAATACTACCTTTCTATTAAAAAACTAGTCTGCTTTAAAAGTCACCCTCCTTTCTGCTAGGCAGCTTATTTTGTATACAGAGAGAAAAGCATTACAATTTTTTTCTTCTTCCACGATTCACTATATAATGCTGCTTAAAAAAATAACACCCATCTTCAGAAAACAAAGATATCTTATCATCTGTATAGTACTAGCTACTAGATATTTCCTAGCTACAGTCCTGAGCATGCAAAAGAAATGATGTCTCATTTCAAAATACTGATTTTTCTCCACTTAAGGGAGTACTTGGGCTTTATGTGCTATGTAGTAGGAAGTTTGTGGTTTGTTTCAAACAAAATCTCCCAGCTGTTCAGTGAGCAAGAGCTTTGTTTACTACAGTTTTCTGTGTGAAACAACTTCCCCATTTTTGATGCCTACAAACTTCTCCATTCTCCCAAACCCTCCTGATAAAAAGTCTCTGATGGAGCCACTGTAATTGATTAGCACCATCAAAAGAAGACATACATGGAGAGAAGATCTATGACACTGCCAACTCTTACATTATTTCCTTGACAAGCCTAAGGTAAATGATTAGTGCATTAAACCCTCAATGTAAGCAGAAATACCTAGCTCTTACAGAAACAAGAAAAAAAAAGAGCATGAAAATTCCAATAGACTCTACAATAAAAGCTGAAGAGAGTAGAAGACAAACAAACCCATGGTTTTTTTGGTAGAACTAAACAGTTTACATCTTACAGTCTGGTTTTGGTAATTCACAGTTATAATTACCAATCTTCCAGGGTCAAAAATCTCCTGGTTTTTTGTGCTGACGGCCCAAGATTCCAGAGTACCGTATAAAGAGGACTGCAGTGCTGTGATGCTTCAAGTATCCAGTTGGGCTTTTTATATGGTGATTAATGAAGGCAACTTTAATTAAATTTGAAGTTATAAGTGGTAAATGACACTTTGTATTGAAAGACTAAAGAAATGGCAACAAGCAACACCAAACAAAGAGAAAGGAAAGAGGACCCAATTTTTAGCCATTTTGAAATTACTCATTTGTCTGAAGAAAATGCAGTTTTACAACTCATTTTATCCCTAAAATTTTTACCAAACTGAATTCCATCTATCTGTAAAGTATAAGTATTTTGCAGACTTTTAACTTCAAATTCAGCAGCTGGTGGTATAACCCACCTGTTTTCTTCCTCAAGGTCTGCGAGGATTCTCTCCAGCTCCCCTCTTTCCTCACTCTCCAGAGAAATCAGGATCTGGGCAGGGCTTCGGGGCTGGCTCAGGGGGGACTCCTGGTTCAGACTTTGGCAGTAGTGCTGGATTAACAAGTGTTCGTCATCACTGGAAAACAGAGGAGGATAAAACAGGCTGTTCCCTTCCTTCTTTTCAACTTCACAGTGAGTACAAGGAGATGATTCACTCCCAGTCTCTCATTTCTTACAAAGAGATTTGCTGAACTCTTTGTAACCAACAGCAGAGCAGTGCACCTTAAAGCAAAATCTGCTGACCTGTTTCAATGAATCTCTGGTAATTTTCCTTCTCTGCAGAGACCACCTCCCTCCTTCTCTGCTTCTCAGACACTTAAAGCCAAGTTTTGCAACAGCTGACAAGCTCAGCTCTCCTCTTTTAACAAACTACAATTAGGAATTTTCTTGCAAAAAACCTGCAATCTTCTGCTGCCTGATCTGCACTGTGGAAGGGTTATTCAAGCAAGGGCAATGCATTTATTTTTGTACCTAAAAACTCTCCTTATATAATAAGCATGTGCTGTCTAAATTTAAAAAAAAACCACAAAAAACAAAACCATTTTTTTCTCTACAAAATTCTAAATTAGGTAAACAAAGAAAAACCCCTGAACTAATATAATGAAAGTATGTAACTTTCCACTCAGATGTTTGGCTTTTTTTAAATTTAAAATTGATGTACACTGTCAGAATACAAATATATTCTGTTTAATACATAAGATCTCTTTATTTCTATTGCCCCTGAAGCTGCCTGCCATCTGAAACAGAAATATCTCTGGAATAGAAAAGGAAATACAATTGTGAAGATCTTGAGCACCCCCCACAACTACATGGATTGTTTTAGATGTGGTTTAGGTTCCAAGGAGATTCATCCAAGCCCTAAGCAATGCAATTTACACCAGTGGTCACTGAGAAACCATGAAATGTTTCCCATGACACCATAAGACAGGGTAAATAAAAATGACACTGCTGCTGGAGATCTCATGGAACAAAATAATTCAGTCTAGTCAGTCTAGGTTTTTTCCTGTTATGTTTCTAAACCAGAATTTAACAGGCATTTTGAACAGCTGTTATTGTTCAAAAATTGTAATTCTCCTTGTTTTCATTTTGTTCCTGAAAATGTTAATGATGCAATTTTATGACTGCAGGAGTGCCAAAGCAATGTAGAGCACATTAACATTAGCTGATAGAAGAGAAGTATTAATTTCTCACAAAAGGAGAGGCTTGCCAGTTCCTAAATTTATACTTTTCATGAAGCACTTAAACTGTGATTTCCTTCAAACCACTGCTTTGCATTTATAAGTATTTTTATGGATCTTAAGTGAACTAAGAGTGAACAAGTGACATAACTACTGCAACATAATGTCACTTCACAAGCATACTCTTTTTGTGTGATTTTCAGCCTGCACAGGTATTCTATACATCACTGCAGTGACACTACAGAATTAAATGTTTTGTGATATATAAATAGATATGTTGTGTTTTTATTTCCTGCCTTCCTTGTTGCCATCTATCACTCTACCTGTACTGATTAGCCAAATAATCCAAACCCTGCAAAAATAGCAAATAATACTTAAGCATAATCTGACAAGCAAAACTGAAGTAATTACAGTTGTGAATTCATGGTACACTTTGATTCTGCTGCAATTTGTATCTATTTGGATAATATTTCTTCCAAAATTAATAATGCACAGTTATATTCTCATTTTAATAGTACAAACTGAGGAACAAACTGGACAGTTAACTTATTAACTGAATCATGATAGTACAACTGCCAATTGATCAAAAAAATGAACTGAACAGTAAGACCAAAGTGTAATACAAGAGATAAACTGTATGTATGATTCCTGTGACAGGATACTGGAATATTTCAGTGGGACAACATGGAATTCCATCTATTAGAGTGTTACTACTATCTATAATAATACAAAATTAGCATATGACTTGGAAACAAAGTTTTTCATTAACTGCACAAAACTACACTGACATTGCATCAATATTCATTTTGAGGTGTCATTTTAACTTTCCCCTTTACCAATATATTACAGCAACGTACTTGATCCTACAGGGGATTTTCTTTCAAAACTGGTAGGCAACAATCCTACCAAGTCAAAAGAGTAACTACTTTGAAACAAAGAAACAGCTGTATCATTATCCAATAACATTATGAGCTCACAGGTTCAGAATCAACCTCATAAAATGCTATTCATTTGGAATCTCAATTTAAGTGAACAACAATTGGCTAGAATTCTGTGTTGTAAAGGACTGCTACAAATTTAATGGTCTGAATTTTCAAAAAAACTTATCCCTTAAACTGTGATAAGGATGAGATTATGTAGAATAGATAAAAACGTTTTTAGAGAAGCTGAAGTTTTCATATCTCATTGATTTGGAATCCATCCTATGGCTTCTCCTACACAGTTAATGAACCAAGATCAAATTTTCAAACACACCCATGACATAGCTGGTTCTGTGCTGTCTTTAGAAACATTACTCACAGTTAATTCTATGTCCTTTGATTCAGAGAATAAACAAGACTAAGAATATTATCAGAGGAGAACCACAAAGGATTTCAGTGAGATATCAGATTTAACTACTCCTTAAAAATCAAAACTTTTCTTTGTAACTCTACATTTAAAGTAATACAACGAATGCTTGTCAGTGATCTGTACAACTTGCAGTTTACTACTGCTAGTATTTCACGGTGATGTTCGGTCCCTCCTGGTTTACACTTGCAATGTATTTCAGCTATTTGTAGATCTAAGATTTCTGTTTAGCCTCACTTATGTTTTGTATTATTCTCTTCCCACACCAGCATTTTCTAGCTTACAGCAATTTAACCATGACTAAGCTTGAACTAAGGTAGAAGGGGTTTTTTTGTATCTTCGTCCTTAGAACTTATCAGATGATGACCATAATTTGACTATGGAAATTATGTGCTGAATATATCAGTAATTTTTGGAAAGAAATAAGTAGTTTTATTTTTGAAGGTATCAATAATTTGTTGTATAAATTTGGTATTAAGCTATAAGCCATTAATCCAGACACTATGGTATGAATTGAAAGGACATGAGCATATCATTAAATTGAACCAGATGTGATACATGGCCATGCAAATTCAACACTACAAAATTTCACTGCACTTTATTAACCTTCCCAAGAAGATACATGTCAAAACCATGAAAACAGATACTTACATGCTCTCATTAGGTGAAATACTGTCATTTAGGTAAGAACCATTGGTGTTCTCCATTTCTGCTAGCCTGTGGAAAAATAAACAAGCCTCATTAAAACCAATTATTTTTTTCAAAATCTTTGTTCTAATATTCTGGAAAGAATTAAAGAACGTGAAGTTTTTGATGAATTTGAAACTCAAATTAATTTACACTTGCTGTTGATTACCCAAAGGTTTTGCATAAGCTATCACAAAAGATTGATTGTTACAATGGCCTGGAAAAACTCACTTCTAAGTTTGCAGCCCTTTCTCAGAGGTTATATTCCAACTTCTCTTGATTAATTAATTCCAAAATCAAAGAAAAGCCTTAAGATGCCAGGGGATTACACAAATTGCTATGTACCTGGCAATGTCATTGTCAAAACTGTAACAAACAGTCATTTCTCATTAGTTTTCACACTCAGTCCCTCCTAAACACCCTGCATAATTCAGAAACACCTCTCCTGATCAAGTGATAGTGGAGGAGAGAAAGAAGCCAGAATAACTATTTTTCATTACCTCAACCCCTGAAAATTTACTTGCTTGGTGGAAAAACATTTTAACATTTGCACAATTAATCCAGTTTTTGATTCTGAGGAGCAGTATGAAAGCAGAGAATTGAACTAAAGCAGTGATATATAGTTTTTTTAATCCTCCAAATCAAGGAAAAATCTTGTTTGTGGTGTTTCATGAGGTGAATTAAAATTATGACACCTGAGATTCATATGAGAGTTTGGAGGTTTCTGCTCTTCTCATTTGTACTATTATATCAGGGTTCATATTAAAAACTAAACCCTATGAAGAATCATAGAAGGGTTTGGTTGGAAGAGGCTTTTAAAGGTCTCCAGTCCAACCCCCCTGCACTGAGAAGGGCTATCTTCAACTCGAACAGTTGGCTCAGAGCCATGTCCAGTCTGACCTTAAATGTTTTCAGGGATGGGGCATTTACCATCTCTCTGGGCAACTTGCTCCCAGTGCTTCATCATCCTCATTGCAAAAATTCCTTCCTTACATCTAGTCTGAATCTGTCCTCTTTTAGTTTAAAACACTACCTCTTGTCCTACCACCACAGATCCTATTAAAATAACTGAGTGCACAGCTCAATGAGGACCCCAAGGGACCTAAAGACCAATTCTGACCACACAGGTGCTCTGGCATGCAAGTCAGGACAGACTGGTTAACAGCAACCACGGATGATGCTCTTGCATCCCAGAGCCTGGAAAGCAAAACCCCAAATTTTATGTTTCTTTAAGAAGTGCTCAGGTAGCCTCTAGCTCTTCTTTTTTTTCTTTTTAAAGTAATCTTAGAGAAAGATCTGCCTGATGTCCAGCTGGTCTCATACCTGCTAGCATAATGTTCAATGCGTGAATGAGTATCATCGTGTGAGAGCTGAGGGGACGAGGCAGGCCTATAAGGCAGAAAACACTGATTAATCACAAAGAATACCCCTTTAAAAGTAAAAAGACACTTAGCTATGCCTATACCTTCATATCTCTATGCCTTATGCCATGTTTGATAAAAAGCAAGTTAGAACTCCAGGCGCTGTGTGCCTCCTTGAGTCATCACTGCAACGTTTTGTGGTGCCACACTGGGGATTTTGACCATTTGCAATCCATCTGTTGTCACAACTCTTCTTCACACCAACTCCCAAAGAAGCCTTTTCCAAAGGATTTATAGAAGAGCTTTCACCCTGGTTTTCCCTTCACACCTGCCTCCTTCATTGGCATTTCTGCTTTACATGTAGCCCTGCACAGGCTGCCAAAATCCTGGAACCTCTCCTGGGAACCTCTCCTCTGCTGCCCACCCTGCTCCAGTATCTGCTTCCAACACATCCCACTCAAAAGAGCCTTTAAGAATTATTCCACAAGCAGCTAGAAATAAATACAAGAAGCATAAAATGTCTGAAATGAGCCTTTAATAACACACTGCAGACTGACGATTTTGCCTAATGTCTTTCAACAGTTGCAATCTCAATGGTAGTTCAGTGTGTTATACAAGGGGACACTAAATTGTGTTGGGTTTTCTGCCTGGCAGATGGTATGAGGTCCTCTTCAGTTTTCTGCTGATGAAAACAATTCATAGGACTTTTCTTACCAATTAGAGTATAGTTTCTTACAGCCTCAGCTCTGGAAAACATCAAATTATGTTGCCTATGCAGTTCAGATAGCACCCTTTGCTGCCACATGGGATTTAGCCAATCTATGTGTATTGAGAGGTGCTAGGCTAACAAAAAGTGATGAAGCTTCCTAAATTGTATGGCAATTGTATACTTTTGCTAAATTTCAAATGCCCTTTATTTCATCTCTGCCAACTCTCCTTCTGGAACTCTTGACTGAGGAAGGAGTTTCTCCCCATTTTGAACTGATGGATACTGTGGTTCAAGCTGGGACTGCCCAAAAGTGATTGTATTGAATTGCACAAGCTGAAAAGTTTTGTATTTACTTGTTATAAACCAAAACTGTAATAAACTTCTGGTCTGTAATGTTCCCATATTAGGAGTTCGACAATTCTGCTGTAAATCTAAAGGACTTCTCAGCTTCCAGGTTTCTAATCAGCCTCAAAAGGGCTCTAGATTAGGATCCTCCTGAATTCATAGAGCTGTATGCTGGATACACAAAATTCTTTACCATTAATATCTGTTCTCACAGAACAGCAAAGTTTTTCCTCTTTAAGGCATTATAGGCCAAGTATAACAAACCTCATTTTGTCTTTGAAATGAGCTTTGGCCTCTACTTGTACTCATCACATATTCAAGCATTACTACAGCACACCAGAGGACAAATACTCAGTTCACAGAGTTCCTCAGTACAGCAGAGATTCAGTGGATGGGCAATTGCTTCTCTGTGACTCAATATCCCATTCTGTGTAAAAATGTGCAGGGAAGGGAGGGGAAAAAGATAAAATTTCTTTAGAGCAGTGGATCATGGAGCAAGATAATGGTGGTTTTCTGAATGATGCTTTTCTGAAAAATTGAAGTTACCCTCATTTGTTCTATTTTTTTTTTTCATACAGCTGATGTTAAACTGGTCTTAACTGGTACCATCAATGCAAGAAGAGGTCCTGTTTTCAACACACACACAAACATAGATGCTATTACTGTGCATAGACTAGGAAATATGTGTTAAAAGTAGTTTCAATTTTGAGCTGAATCATCCTCCTAGTACCTGTCACCCTGGCATAGCACATGTATTTGTACCAGTATGAAAGAAGGGACACAGCACTTGGCTGGGCAATGAGATGTCTCTTCTTGCAGTACTGAATGACAAAATGTCAGGTTTGACTGCATGAATATATTCTTGCTGCCTTGAAATTATGATGCAACTTCAAAAGTGACAAAAATGTGTAATACATATAAAAACATATATTTTTAAAAGACAACGTGTTGTTGTGTAACTTGTTGGAGATGATTCTGCCAGCTGCAAGCAGGGAGTGAGGCTACAATTCCAGGTTTGTCCCTGCTACAGAACATACTGCAATGGAGCTATACCTCAGACAGCTTTTTACAAGTTTGCTTTAGAAAGTAAACATGCTAGAGAAGCATTGCTTTTTGTTGAATTCAGCTGCTCAGAGGAACTTTTGCCAGTCTCTGAGGAAACTTGGGAATGACTGTGCTATATTTTACATACTCTTAGTGACCACCTGTGCTAGAGCTCACAGTCCTTCCTTTCTGAGCACACATACTCAGCACACCTAATCACCTCAAACAGTCAGCAGGAAGGCTGAGTGACACAGCCAATATTTAGCCAAGATAACCATCCCTTTTACAAGGGCTCCACAGCTGCCTTGTTCAAGCTGGGGTCTGCAGGAGCAGCCTGGGAATTCCAGTGGTGACCAAGTGGCAAACACCACCTTGCTGCAATTCCCTGCACTCCCAGAGACCTGGCTGGCAAAATGAGGGTATTTTTCTTTGTTCAGCATTTTAGCTGATGCTTCTTGAAAGTGTAGAAACAAGTAAATTGTATTTGTATCATTGTATCATCACAGTTCAAGTAAAAAGATACAAATTCTCACAACTTGTGAACTGTCCTTTTAATGCCTGGCAAGCAGCGTATCTGGGCAAAATACTGGATAAAAAACAGTAAGAACAATTAACTTCCAACAACAACAACAAAAAAATCTATTTATAAACAGTTCCACGTATACCACATGTTGGTGTCAGAACAGCACTAGCATTGCTGAGTGCTGCCAGGTGATGTTTTTCTGAGGCACTTCTAGGATAACCAGAGAACTGGCATGACAGCACCAGAAAAAGGCATGAGTGTAGAAAACATGGGAAAGTTTATGATAACTGGTTTGTCTGCTGAAGCTGGAATCACCCTGTAACCAAGAAACAGTTTTAAACCTGGGTAGCTCAGTAGCTTGAATTGCAGGTCAAGTGCTATAGCATGAAGGAAAGAAATAAAGTTAGCAGAACAAAATTAAGGGCAATTATTTCCAGCCACTATTAATTTCTTATTTTTCTGCTTCCTTGTCATACCAGATGGAAGGACTGTGCTCTGGAAAATACCTACGTCAGTTTGACAAAAAGTGCAACCTCTCTGCACAAATCCTGTTCCTCAGTATTTCTCAGGTTTTCTCAAGTACTACAGGTGAGTTAAACTCCCTGTAGTATGTAAGAGCAAACCTTTGGTGTGAAGCTATTGGTGTAGGCACACCACAATGTTATTACCATAAGTAACTAGAAATAACCATGTTATGACAGCTTAATTTCATCTTATGTCAGACACAGAGATGGCATTCCACATGATCCAAGCTTTCTTCGAATGTTACTTTTAACTTTGCAATTGTTCTGAAATATAAGGAGTCTAGATCCATAGTTGCATCTATAAAAGTGCATCCTCAAGCTCAAAGCCCCTCTGTTTCATTCTGGCTCCAGACTTTTGGCATTCTCTCTGGGTGAATTCTCAGCCTTACGAGGATTGCAGTATTAGATGTGCTTCTTGGTTGCTTAAATTTCCTAGAGGTAGAGCACTTCCCTTAGCTTCCCAAGGGTTTGTGCTCCCAATGAAAATTATAAATCAATATTCCAATGTATACATTTCACTTTTGTTTATTCTACAAAAAGTTCAACGGAGGTGCAAGCCATATACATTTCACCATATAAAAATATAAAAAAATCTGTTTATTGGTTTCTCATTAGTTATCAATATGTGAATTAAAATTAATCCTTATTTAACATTATTCTAGAAGCATCTGTGTAACACTAGAAGTAGCAAATGCCACAATGGTAAATATATATCTATCTTTAGTTTACACTGAGGCTATTATTACAACAGTAAGACAATGCATGTGCTAGAGTGGTGCAAGAATGGAAATCTATTCCACAGCTGAAAACCTCTGCTTTTTTAACTTCTGAAAAATACAGTATACAGTTTCCCATTTCAACCTGCCTCCACAAATCTGAATGTATCTAAAAGACTGTAATAAAATGCCCAGTGAACTCTGGATTAACTGGGGCATTCAAGTGTGCCCGGTTGCACATAAAACCAAATTATAGCTTTATCTGCAAAACTGTGTCATTCCTGAAACTGAATTAAATCCATATCAAGTTCAATCTCTGTCTTTCAAAAAGCATTTAGTATACATTCAGAGGATTGACACTTATTCAGAAACACAGGCTTTTAAATGACAAACTTTGATAAGCATTAGTAGGTCTGCACGAAACCCCTGTTAATTGGATGAACAATACATACTCCAGAAAGGGTACACAGTGCAAAATCCATGACTGCTGGAAATTCCGGGATCTATCTTAATCTACTCATTTGGGAACAAAATATTCCTTCAGAGAGTGCATCAAAGGAAATAATAAAGAAAGAAGGAAATGATCTCATGTAAAACTAAACGAAGAAATAAACAAAAAGAAAAAGTGAGGGAGCGCAGCAGCAGTAGCAGCAGCAGCAGCACACTTCAGCAAAAGTACTCACGCAGAATCTACTGGCCAGAAGTTGATCAGAGTAACAGGACTGCAAGACAAAAAATGAGGAGGTGAAGAGAAAGGCAGAAGAAACTCAGCAGCAAAATAATTACAGAAAGTTAAAAAAAAAAAGTCACAATAACTGAAAAGCAGAACAGATCCAACAGACCAACATGAATGGCTGTGAAGAGCAACCAACCAAAAAGTGAGAAAAAAACCCTCGATATCTAAAATTTAAAAAGAGAAAGAGAAAGAGCGAGAACAAGCTGTGTGCAATTGCCATTAAACAACTGATTAAACATGTAAAAAAACAAAGGGAACTGGGTTAAGTCATTGATTACTTCATGTGCATCATTACTGCTTTTCTTTTCCCCATGAAGACATCAAAGACCATTAGTAAAACTAAATTTATTGGCTGAGAAAAGGAGAAATCATCTAGAAGGTTCACAAACACCATAGCCTAATTAAAACAATAAAACCAAGAAAAGATACCCATTTGGAAGAAAAAAAAAAAAATGACTGTATCATTAGCCTCCAAATTGTGCATCAAACTTAAAGTCTGTAAGACTACCAGTAAGACTGTGGCTACTTTTTTTTTTTTTTTTGCTAACTGAAGCTGAAGTTCCTGTATAAGAACAGGTGAAAGCAGATAAAGGCAATGGCAACTGGAAGCCCAGCTTGTGTTTTCCTGCCAGGCGAGGTAAACAGAAATGAAAGACATAAAAAGGCTTTATGCATTTAGGAAGTGAAAGGAGTTGGCACCAGCTGGGGAGCTCAAAGAGTGTACCAAATGAATTGCTACTTTGATACTTCAGAGCTACTCACGTTTCCATGTTGTCTCCCTCCAAGACAGTCTGCACAGGCAGGTAGCCCATTCGTGGGTGCTTTGCAAAATATCTCTTTGTCCGAAATTTGTTTTTTAGTACCTTGGCAAAGTCACGGACATCTTCTCCTGAAGTTGTCTGAAAGCCACAAATCACAATGAAATCATCTTTCATGAGGTTGTCACTGTATTTCAGTTGCCTCTTCCTTTGCTGGGTCACTTGGAAGAGCTGTGATCACACCAAGAGCTGCCAACAGGTTGAGTCCCGGAACAGCAAATTTTATTTGTCCATCACTGTCACCTTACAATGCACTACACAGACACTGCTAGCGGGGAGGAAGGAGGGAAAGAAGTCTCAAAACCCCCTTACAGGCTCATGCCTCACCTCAGATGATCTCAAGAAGACAAGTAATAATTAGACAATAATTTGTTATTTCCTCACCTGGCTGTGGGGGGACTCTTTGCCAACTTTTGGTTCAGCACTAAAATGGCTGTAGTGGAAGACTCCCAGCCAGTCCGTGTGTCCAGCTGGGTGCTTCACTGTCTGCATCTCAACTCTTACCACATGCTTGGCATTTCTAATCTCATGGACTTGTCAATCTATAAAAGACTCTAGGTACCTTTCCAGTTTCCCTCTTCAGCCTTCTGTCCCATTAATATTTTGATCAAAGGGAAACAAAAAGCAGGTGAGAGCTGCTGAAAGCTCTCAGATCAGTTATTTCTTCCTGCAGCTGTTCAATGTGAAGCTGGCATGCATTTAAGATCAATACTCAGAGAACAATTTGCATAAAGTTTTCTACTCCCTTGCCTGCAGCAGGTTTCCCTTGCTGCTGTAGAGACCAGCAGAGGAGCACAACATAGATTGAGAAAGACCAGAAAGAGTCATGAAGAGTTTCAGGGATATCTGCAGTGAAGATGCAAGACTTATTGAGAGCCTGATAAAGAATCAGGCAATTCTCTGATGAATTTTAATGTAAGACTTCAATTACTTCAGTCAGGCTGTACTCCCTTCTCTGAACCTTGCAAAAACACTAGACCCTGAAGTACTGATCTTTCACAGTAAATTAAGTTCCTCCTGACCCACATAACAATATTGCTTCTCCAATCTATCTAATTTAAAGGAAAGAAATTAGGGAAAAGTCAATCTTCCAGACATTTTTACTGAGTTCTATGCCTTCTGCATAGAGGGGAAGGATGTGCTGGAATCAGTTAAGCCAACCTTCATAGAGGTGCTCAAATACAGATACATAGCTTTTTAAGAGGTAGAAAAATTATGGATACCCTGAAAAAATATCTGCAGAAAGACTGAACAGAAAAGGCAAATATCATTCCTGTACTTATGACACGACACCTATGAGCTTCATGTAAAGCTGGAAAGAATTTGGCTCCCTTTCTGGTCAGTCTGTCTGGCAGGAGAATTCAGTGTAAGCAATGACTGGCAGAGAAGTGACACAGCAGAAGCTACGAGCCAGTACAGCAATATCTGTATTTTCAAGAAACTGAGATAATGTTTGGTAATAAGTATCCCTTCCTTAATCAATCAGAAGTAAAGATATTTGGGGAAGGGAGGGATGAAGTGTGCCCAGACCACCTAGAGGACTCCAGAGAGGAGATTTATGAGGTGGCTCCCTGTCCATGCCCCTGGAGGAGGGAATTCCCTCTGCTGAATTCCATCTGCAATGCCTGCCAGAACTCCTAACCAGCTTGTCATCAAGAGAGCACACAGAGCACATCAGCTGGAAACACAGAAAAACTTTTAATATTTAATCTCAGTAAAAATAGACTAAGCACAGCTTTCTGTCCAGTTGTTCACCTCTGCATTTATAAGCCCTTATTAAGGCCCTATCTTTCATGTTGCAAACACTTTCTATTGCATTTGACTGTACTTTGGATTAAGTGTTTTCAGGTATTAGCAGTGAAATATTATTTGCTTCAGCTTCCTGAGACTGGTCTCTCCCCTTTCTCCTCTGAACCTTTTCCATGACAACCAAACAGCAAAATGCTGTGCTTGCACAGAAACATCCCAATCTAGCTGCTTCCACAAGAACAGCGAGAAGAAAATACATCTTCTAGTGACAACTAAAAGCATCAGGCACCTCTCATAAGATCCAAATGCCTTTTAAAAAATGTTCAAGGAGCTCAAGAAAGGTAAAGAAAAAGTGATTAGTACGTGGAAAAGATGATAAACTGAGGCTATTTTCAGCCAAACCTTCTGATTTACTCCACATATGTTTTATTACGTATGATTTTCAGAGTAAAATCATCCAGACCAAAATTCCCAGCAGAACTGGATTATGAGGAAGAAACAGTGGAGTTTCAACATCCTAGCTCTATTAAATCAATGCAACATATAGGCAGACGTGTTGAGCATGTTCCTAAAATATTCTGAAACTGAACTATTTAATAAGAAAGTTTTTATTCACATAGGAATAACTTTCCTGCCAGCTGACTTCTCTCAGTTTGGTTTAAGATAGTGCCTTGCCAACCTCCTCCCCAGACCTCAGCCCTAACTGGAAACCCTAGATGTAGACAGGTCTATCAGTTTGACACATTTCCTGCCAACAAGGTGGTTTTTATGTTCATGTGTCACTGTTCATTAAACCCTAACAGAAAAATCATCCTGCATTTACCTCTCAGTCTATAAGTTGTCCTCTATGCTTTGTTTGAAACCTCCTTAAAAGTCCTATCTCTGAACAATAAATTGAGCTGTGTTGCTTTCAGGAATAATTGTAGCAATTTTTCTGTCTAAATGAAAACCTGGCAACTGCCTTGCCCTTATTCTGACTCAACCTTTTACAAGAGAGGGAAAATTATTACATCTCTCATGTATTTAGCATGAGTTCTCAAAACTACCCTAAGCAGAATTAAAAGACTGCAGTGCTCAAAAATTTCTTGATACCAAGTGGGAAGGAGAATAAAAATATCAGAATGCTTAAGTGTGCACTGAATTATTGCAAAGATACTATCAAAGAAGGCCTCACATGTCTTGTATCTGCCAAAAGGCATTTTAAGGTGAGAGATTAGTGTGAAGGAAGACTGATAAATGCTCTGCTACCTGCACACCCTTTTTAATTTATTTAGCAAACAATTACAAACTAGACATAGCTTCAGTGGATGTTCAGTCCCTCAGTACTTGGGTAAAATTTTTGTAATAGCAGCAACACAAAAAAGAGTGGGGCTTGCTGTGTGTCACATTCACTTCCCCCTCCATCGCAGTTAATCCTTCTCTAATTCAGCCGGCTGCTTGTGCAGCCAGGCACGGCACATTAGCACGGGTTGCTGGAGTTCAGGGAAAAATCCACTGGCTGTGAATGGTTCTTTATTCTGATCCAGCAAACTGGACATGGTGGCAGGTTTTCTGTTCACCACCATGTTCACCTCTTAGTAATCCGTATTTTCAGGGACAACACAAACCTCCTGGATGCAGAGATGCATTGAGTTGCTGCAAGCTGGGGGTGCATCCTGTAATCCTTTTTTATTCCTCTTTCCCAAAACACATCAAAAGGGCAAGAAGATAGTTGGGAGACACTGGTTTGTGCACTCAATGCACCACTCACAAATCTTCCATGTTGATTCTTATCAAGATAAGAGTGGCAAAGTGCAAAGCAAAACCACAGTCAATCCAGGAAGGAGGGGCTCGGCTGCAGGTGGAAAGAAGGCTCCCAGGGAGTGAGTCAGTCAGTCAGTCAGTCAGTCAGTCAGTCAGTCAGTCAGTCAGTCACTCACTCACTCACTCACTCACTCACTCACTCACTCACCCTGCCTACGACTCAGACCATGAGCTCCTGCCCTAGGAATGCCTGCAATGTTCACACCTGCCCAGGCAGCACCAGCAATTCCCTCTGACTTGTGCAGCAGTTCAGGCAAATCGCCCTTCCAGCAACCTCAGTCCCTGGGGAACAGCGCTGAAAACCACAGCCAACAAATACCAATAAAGAGACAGCAAATGTGTATTGGCTGCCCCTGCAGAGATTTGCAGGAAATACTGCCATTGAAAGGTAAAAGTTGACAGATAATGCAAGTAACTACCCCTAAGTTATAACTAACAGAAATTCTAGGTTTGCTTTACTACAATATTTTAGAGACATAATTTTTTTCTCTCTTTTTTAGGTCTCTAAGAAAAGCTGAGAGTCGTTACTTCATTTTGGCCATGCCTTTTTGCTTGGATGAAGATTTCTGTTAATATAATTTCTGTTCATACAATTTTATGAGGGTAGCCCAAGTATAACTTTGATGTTTTATTTTCACCATTTATGACTACTAACAGATGGAAACTAGGAATAATCCCATCTCACCAGGAAATGCTGACCAGAGTGCACTGCTCCAAGAGCAACACAAGCAATAGCAAAGGCAGCTGAAAGGCTGTCTTGCTATGTGGTGGAATTTTAACTTGAGTATGCCTCTAATTTATGCCCCTTTGCACTGGTCCTGAGAGGTCAAAAAGAAAAAGGAGCATTTCTCTCCCAGCATCTCTGGGAGAGAAATGTAGGACTTCCTTTGCCAGCTGCCAGGCAGGAAAGAAACATCTATGCAAAACCAATCCTTTTGGGAGCTGTGAAAGAAGGGTGAAGACCCTCACCACACCATCACTGTAGCACCCTGTACTGAACATCCTGGATTCTCCCATTCAGAAATGAAATCTACCTTGCAACCATGAGAACTTCTCTGGCATTCTATATCAAGTGATCAGACAATACACAGGAACTACAAAACAGTGAAGAATTTGAAAATGCAGCCATAGTGTTGTGGGGCAAAGCAAGTGAAGTGGCAACCTGATGAGGAAAGGAGGAAAAAAAATCACACACTGATATGGAGAAAACCTTGGAACCCAAGATGTGAATGTGTATTTCCACAAATCATGTGCTACTAGGGGGATCCTTAAAGTGAGCTATGGCACTGAACACGGTACAAGTCATTAGCACACAATAATACATTATGACACAGAATTGTGCAAACAATGAACTGCAGTTCAAACCACTGGAGTATCCTTGACTAAGCACTGAAAATTGCTGGCATGTATAGTATATAAAATGAGATTTAATTATGCGGAAGAAAAGCAGTCCTAATGCTTCATTACTTTGCACATAGGAAAATAAGTTTTTCCTTTCTACATAAGAAGGGACAGTAAGGGTCAGTAAAACAGCTACTTACTGGTGTGCAGTATTCCACCATGGGATAGTGCATTTTGTGACCTTTTGCAACACGGCCAGAGAAGAAGCAACTTTGGCAGATGTCATAGTTAAAGTGCTTTAAACTTCTGTACCTAAAAGAGGACAAAAAAAATTCACGGCTTCAGAGCTTTGTATGTGACTGCTTTGTATCAGTTCATCAGGTTTGCTGTGTTAGTAAATTCTCTTTTGTGAGATGTGACATGGTGTGCAACGCCCAGCAATACTCCTCTGCCCTGAGGGACAGGTACTGCTGCATCAGATGTTTGTCAAAGATCTCAATCTTCAAAAAAATTTCTAATATTGGGCAACAGTGAAGATTTCTACACATCCACTCACCTTTAACATATGAAAGACACTACCATACTTTTTATTACTATAACACTAACTAAAGATCTTTTGCTCTTCATCATGATTCCTAAAACAGAATGTCCTCCAGGAGGAAAATTCAAGAAAGTAATGTCCTCTCAGTAAATCACTCTGGCAGCCCCCTCGTGTCCTTCCTAGCACCTCTATAAAAACAATTTTCCTGCAGAGCATTCCATCCATGCAAAACTCCAAATGCATTTTTGGGCCATTATTTAATCTCATCAGCTCTATGAGGCAGCTAACTGTTGTATCTGCTGTGTTGAAGTGGTTGAAAGAGCCGGAGGCATAAGGGTTGTCTTGTTCCAAATACACGAAGCAGCTCAGCCACAACGACCTCAAAAGAACATTGTTTTACATGAACTGGGTGCACAGTATTAGCTTTCTAAAAGCCTTCCAATACAGTATCTTTTTGTCAAGTGTGTACACAGGGTTTCAATGAATTGCAAAGACAGAGAAAAAAATCTGTGACAGACAGATTCTACCATCATGATAATAGATTTGTTATATAAATTTAAGAGACAGATGAGATCAGTCAAGTAAAATTAGACACAAACACAGAGCTCCAGTGTCTACTTCTCGAGTTCTCAGTGCTCATAACAGACTATCCATTCACTTGCCATGCTTTGATATTTTCAAGGACTGCACCTTTCAATTCCACCTACTTGTCTTTGGCTGGTTTATAAAAAAACTGTTTAAGTAATACAGTACATAAACTGCATCTGGGAATGGGAAAATTATTATACTTTCTGGATGTGTTGAATCACTCACATCCAATCCATAGCTCTTCCTTAGTAATATTTACCACTTCCCAGTTAAGATATTAATGGGGAATAAAAAGCAAAAGGAAAAGAATTTAGACTATTAGAGCAACAGCCTGAGATTCAAAACAAAGCAATAAATACCTTCATAATTCCCACCATTTCTCACTGTCTGTGAAACAGTAGCAGAAAGCACTGCCCCACTACATGCATAAAAGCAACATTCATCTGCTCCCAGGTTAGAGCAAAATGATGACTTTTTGTGCAGCACTGCTTGCTGCTGTTATCTATCTGGGTTTTAGAAACAAAATTACAGAAAGCTCTTTGTAAACAACACAATAACACAGAAGGAGAAATGCCAGTGGTAAAAGAAGACTGTGTGTAAAAAGGGCAGAAACCATACAAAGCAGCTATTGCGAAGCAAAGTGATAAAACAAGTCTAGGCATAATTGAAAGTGAGTATTTACTTAGTCCTTAAGTGGCTTCTCAACAGGCACACCAACACACAGACATTTTACAACACAGTGACTTATTCATTGCCATAGTAACCACGGTGTCAATCCAGATGTTCAAATAGACCAGCACCATTTCTCCCACTCCAGGTTAATGTTCCACCAACATTCTTTCTCTGAGAAATGCACATGCAGCTTTTATATGCCTGAGAATTTTCAAAGCACTTCATTGCTTTATTCTATGACAGAAAGCAAATCATTAGGATCCAATTCAGAAAAAGCAACTGCACAGGACACACTGAATGTAAGGCAAATTGTGTCAGTTGTGCAATCCAACAATGCTTTTGTTGAGGCATGGAAAGACTGGGACACAGAGGAAGGGCCATATCTTAACTGAGAGATGACTATTGTCCTCTTCAAGTCTCACAGCACTGTACCCAGTCTAGGTGCCACTCTACCTCGTGTCCCCATCACAGTTATTTTTTCCAAGAACAAAATCCCTATAAAATGAAGCTCTTGATTTGCCTGGAATCAGGCAGAGCTCTTGATCCACCAAGCAGAAGCACGCACAGCTGAAATAGAGTCTGTACCTGAATCCAATAATGGGGCACTCCTTACAGATGTTACACTTAGCTTGGTGCTTGGCAGTCTCAGCAGCAGCCACCCTGTGCAGGACAGGCAGCCACACCATGGACTGTGGTTCCAGCCTCATCCAGTCCAGGAAAAGGGCTGCTTCGATCTCTGGTTTGTTGTTGGCCTGCAACACAAGGGGAAAAATGACAAGGGCTGAGCACAGTTGATACGACCACTCATTAGCTAATTAACAGTTCAAGCTGTTCTTGTCAACTCCGTATCTCTTCCAGGAGTCTACTCCAGCTTTCCCTCCAGTCCAACTACTCATTTAAAAAAAAAAAAAAAATAAAAAACAACAACAAAAAAAACCCATAAAAAACAAAACAACCAAAAAAAACAAAAAACAAACAAACAAACAAAAAACAGGATCCTGCCTTCAAGCTAGGAACTGAAAAGTATTATTAGTATTTCAAACCTCTCTTTCTCTTATTCCCTCTATTACAATGACAGCACTACCATGTACTTTGTCACAAAGAAAATCATCCACTTACAGGATCACTTTTTATGCCTGATCTCACATTCCCAGTCACTCTTATCTGAAGTTACATATCACTGCTTCTCACCTATTTTAAAAACTGTTATCCAAGCCCTAAAAATTGCATGTCTTTTGATCAAAATTCCTTTCTCCTTAACATCTTTCATTATCACACTGACCTTTCTTCATAATGCATATGTAACAAAATCATTCAAATCTCTCTAAAGTCTGATGTTGAACATCCTCCTTCTCCTTAAATGCTTCAAACACCCTCTTCCCACCAGATCTTTAAATTTCCCATCACTGACTGCAAACACTATACAGTTCTGTCCCACAAAATACAATTCTCATATTCCATGACATCCCACACTCATCTCTTTGCCAACAGCAGAAGAGCCTATGAACACTTCCCAGCACTCTGCTGCCTTCCCATCCCATCCCATCCCATCCCATCCCATCCCATCCCATCCCATCCCATCCCATCCCATCCCATCCCATCCCATCCCATCCCATCCCATCCCATCCAGTGTGACATTTCAGGCATCTCTTCCACAGTAACTTCAAGGCAGCTCAGTCACAGAGCCAAATCTCATTGTGCCAGCCACCATGTACCCCCCAAAAAATGATACATCCTCCCTACCTGAAGCACCCACAGTATGGAAAAAAGAAAACAAAGAGAAAAAATCCACAAGGAAACAGGGGACAGTAGTGATTTCTGTGCATGGGCAGAGGTCACACTGCACCAGCAGGCTGGACACTGCAAAGAACAGTGCAGAACAAAGGCAAGAAGCATTCAAAGGGATTTAAAAGAGAACAGTGGAATGACGGAGTCGGTGTTTAGAGGAAACAGCCCTCCGTCACGCAGGGTGTCACAAAGTCTCCACAAAACTGGTTATCTGAGGACCTGGGAGATGGCTTTAGGGCTGAAAGCGAGGCGATGGATCAAGTGGAAACCTCAAGGGGCTCTGGTGGGGAGGGTGGGAGAAGGGAGGATGTACCCACACAGGGAAGAGTCCCAGTGATGAAGAGGGCTCGTGCTCTGTTTCTCTAAACCATCACTGCCTGCTAATTCCAATTCCTCAAGACACTCCCTTCCATGCTACCCTCCGCAACAGCGTATTTATGGTCTGAATATATTGAAAGTCTCTCTTTTCTCTAGGCTTTCAAATACAGCTCTCAGTGGGCCAGTCTTTTATATCTTAAACTTCACAAGGCTGACTGTCTTCCTTTGTGGTTCCAAACCTATTTGAAGCATTTCAATAAATAATAACCATTAATGTATCATGTAAATGGACCAAGATGAATAGGGGATTGAGTGCTGAGGATTTTTATGCTTGCTCTCATTACTTCTCCAGTTTCTCACGAAATTTGAGTTTAGTATAACCTAGCTAAAACCTTATTCCACTAAAAATGCTAGCAATGAATTTTGAGAAAAAAATCCCAACTGATCTGCAGGAGACAGAACTATAGGGAAAACCAATTACCTGTAGTTTTGGGGTTTTTTTCCAATCTAACAGTGTTTATAACCTTGACAAACAAATTAACTGATATTTGAAGGATAAGAAAAATGCAGCCTCCCAGACAGAAACCCACAAAAAAGATGTGAAATACAAACCCTGTAGTACACCCTGAATAATGCACTGCATTAAATTTGACTTAAAATGCTGTTGAAATACTTTAGTTCATTAGAAACAAAGGTTGTTGGTCAGAGCTTCCTTTTTGAGATGCTAGTTTGGGAAACCATCCAAAAACTCCTACAACTACACTTGGGATCCATACACATGGACTTCTAATATAGTCAAAAACATCCTTTTTTGGATGTTTGGGGTAAAAACATCAAATCAGAACATATTGAGAATTATTCAGATAAAGTCCTTCACAATTTGATATTCACTAAAGGATTATATTAAATGGAATACATGCTGAAATAGTTCTGAAGCCTCCTGCATCAAACCCTAGTTCTATGTTTTTTCACGTAGTTGCAGAATTTAGTGAGGCCCCCCCAAAATAGAATATCAAAAGCACAATAAAGTCCAGTCAACTCTGGCAATTTGTTCAGAGCAGTGAATACTGACTGCCTTCTGCCACAGTACATCAGTGAATTCACTCAAATTAAATGAATTCTGGAACTTCTAAGTGAAAGGCATGTTTATAAAATATGACCATCTATATTTTCAGCTAGAAGGCAGGGCAATAAAGGGGCAGGGGAAAAGCTTTCTGTGACTCACTCAGGGATCCAGCTTCAGCCAGCAACTACACTGGCAAACCACTACCCAGCCTAGCAGACTACACTTTCTATAAAGAGGTCCTCTAAGCCTCAAAAAAAAAAAAAAAAAAAATTAAGAGGATCTCTTTAATATAGCATTCCTAATAGAAAAACACGAGGTGTACGGAAATGCTGCAGTGCAAGCTGCAGTCAGAATAAGAATGAGCTGCTCAATGCGCTGCTCTCCACTTGTAGTTGCTTTAAATTTGCAGCGAAAATGCTGCGGCAATGAAAGACTTTCTGTAACACCCTAGATCTATTTTAATTTTGCAGTCACTGTCAATTGCCAGCAGTCCCAATAGCTGCCTACCCAGAGCTCCGGATGGTGGCTGTACAAAACCTGTGCTCAGAGAGATTAGGTGCATTAAAATGTATCAGAACTGGTTCTGAATTATATTACATGAAGATTTAAAGCCACGTGGAGAAAAGCTGGTCAGGGTCACACAGTACAGGACAGACAGTTCTCAACTGCTACTATGTTTTTTTTAATAATCTCTAAATCCAGTAAGGCAGTAGCTGAAAATTTTACACACAGGAAAAAGACTGAATTCATGCAGTTCATATCTGAAGCAACAAGATCAAGCTGTAAAGAATATTAATGGTTCTTCTCTTGAACACATTTCTGTGCAACTCCCAATTTTTATGGTAATAACAGAGTGAATCATAAAGTAAAATTCATTAAGGCCTTTCCAACTTATAAGTAACAATTTGGTATGGAGGACATTCAAATTCATTATGTTCCAGACATCTGTTTTTCAGTATTTATTTTGCAGAAACAATGGGGAAATAGGAAGTTGGGTGGTGCTAGCGTCTTTATGCAATACTTAGGAGATGAGTTTTTTGTTCTTCCCTCTCTCTTCCTCCAGCTAGTAGTTGAAAAAGTATCCAATGCTATATTAACTTTGTCTGTCCATAACAGGAAATATGCTATAAAATACACTTGGGATTTTACATGAACAATGCGGTATGCTTTTGGACTGAATCAGATAATACAGCAGAAGTTTCTGGTAACATTCCTGATTAGCTATATTCTGTTTATGTGCAGTGTATAAAATTGACTGGAAATAAATTAACATTGTTAATTTAACGGTGTTTTTCACCCCGGGTGGAAAGCTTTACATTAGCAAATACTTTTTTTGACAAATCAAACCGAGGGATGGGATTCTTATGACTTGTTGAAGCCCAAAAATGCAGAGCAGCCAGTAACAGCAACCCTGTCTCCCCAGAGTCACACCTAATCCTGTTCACCCTTGTCTTCCACTCCTGCATTGTGCTTGATTGCACTGACTATGCCAGTCAATGTTTTTAGTGTCGTGGCAAAGAATAATAAAATAACATGAACCCAGAAGTGAATTAGTGCAGTTTTATGTCATCCACACTTGAACACCATCTTCCTGATCCCCACCCCTTAAATTATTTTAAAATAGCTTTTGAAAGCAGCTCACTTGCAGGACTCTTCAAGACTGCCTCCAAAGTCAGGCACAGGTTCACAAAATCCTGCTGAAATAAAACCAGGATTGCTGTTCTATGACATTTACAGAACAGCAGCTTGAGGAAGGATTTGCTAGTTCCCTTTGGCCAGCTCTCTCTTGTCAGAGTCAGGAGCAGAAGAAATAGCCTATGAATAGAAACAAGGGCTGCCTGATTCTCTTAAAAGAGACTGAGTCCCTCAACCGTAATACTGCACTTGTTAAGTTATTTTCATACAGACTTGTATATATAACTACATATAGCTATTTGTACACAGTACTGGTAATTCCTAGCTGCTCAAAAATAAAAACAATAAGCAGTGCCGCAAGAAACAGCTGTCCAACTAACTCAAATCACAGAATTTATGGCCAAAGTCACTTTCAGGGTCCTGGTCCAGGACTTCTAACACCCAAACGCCACCTAAAAAGACTAACAGCTCCATTTTGGATTTTATTTGCCTGAGTAAACACACCAGATTTGGATACACTTCTATGGTTTTAGAAAGCAGGCTGATCTTGCCTTACCATTGATCAAGCAGTAAAATCTAGTAATGAAGACTATACAATACGGAATATCAAAATACTTTGCTTCATCAAAGTGACGCAAAACAAGGTTTAAAAAATATGTATGAATTAACTGCACACATTTTACTACTCTTTAGTTTCATCTGTTCTACTTTTAACATCAAGTACATCTAATTCAAGTATATCCTTGAAAGAAAGCATACTTAAGGCATTTTATAACCAAAAACTAACTATCCAACATTTGACTGAGAAATGGCAAGGGACATTTTCATCTGAGCTGCACTCTGCTCTCTTGTCACATTTCTTCAAAGTCCCAGTGTCACAGTAACTCATCCAAGGCAGTGATGTGAATTCCTAGGTCCTGTTTATACTATATGAAGAAAGCATATTAATAATTTTCCACTGTGATTAAAACCACACGTCCTTCCATATCATTTCCCTATCCTGTTTACTTAAAAAGCATACTCATCACAGAACTGAAAGGGAAGTTCTTTCACACTGCAGCAACACTGAATTCACTCAATTTTTCATGGATCTATAGACAGCTTTGATGCATTCTGAGCTTAAGCAGAACTATACAGTCTTCAAGTGGTCACTGGATTAAGCACTTTGCTCTCTGAACTTAAAAGTATTTTTTTCTTTAAAATCTCAAAGCAGAAATTAGACACCCATGCCCCAGATAGGAAAGATGATTCCCATGATATCCTTCTCCTCCTAACAACTTCTCCCAGCACCTTCTCACAAAGGAAGAAAACTACAGAAAGCACAAGTCAATGCTGGGGGAGCAAGAAGTAGCAGGAGGGCTTGAGCAGCAGCCTCAGGAGAAGGGGACCCAATTCTCAGGAGCAGAGGTGTGCAGCAGGCAAGGCTGCTGCCTACAGCAGGGCTGGGCTTCTCCCTGCCCAAACCTCATTCCCAAGGACTCACCCTTCAAAAAGCAGGAGAGATTTCCTCTCTTATCTCTGGGAACAGTAAACATCCCCTTTTTTCCTGCTGCTGTGCAGACAGACAAGGCCGTTGCCAGGGCACCTAACCTAAGGGAACTGGGAGAACCATTTCTGAAGCACACAATTGTTGCGACTCTGACATGACTGCAATTATATTGCTAGCTTATCATCACCAGAAAGAAGGAAGAAAAAAGGGAAGAAAAAACCCCAAAACTAAAGAAAAAGCATTCCTCAATGTGGGCGTACAAAGAAAGACTTAAATTAGTTTCCATGCATTAAGGTAAACTATGAACTCCCACAATATTCTTCAAAAATGAATTATCTCATTCCAGTAAGAGGAGGCTGCTGGGAGCAGCAGTACTGCGTGGCTGTCCAGCTTTTCCAGCCTCTCTGTTTTCTGGGCTGCTCTGTGTTCTCCCCCACCAGCACTTCTGTGCTTGTCCCCTGCCCTGTGGATCCTGGTACCCACCACACAACACTAAAAGGCTGTCTCAGTGTTCCCCTTCTCCCTTTCTCATGGAAAGCTCTTATCTCTTTCCCATTTCCATTCCTGGCTGCTCCTTTATTTCATGCCTCATTCTACCCACACTGTTTCCTTCATCACTATTATTCTTACTGCTGTTCTTCCTGTCATTCCCTAAGAGTAATCCTTATTTTCCACTCCTTAATTCCTTCTCCCTCGCCTTCATTAGGGCATTCCCTATGTTTGGATTTCTGCTCTGCTCCCAGGGACTCCATCCCACCTATTCCTCTATTTCCCCTCCTTGTCTCAGCCACTCTCCCCTTTCTGTCCCTCCTAGATTTGTTCTGCTGCAGCCCCATTTGGAAACCAACCTGCACTCTGAGAGTTAAAATGAAGCTTTATCCAGAGGAAAAAAGAGAGGATGACATTCCTCCTATTGCAGGTATGAAGAAAATCTGTTTTTCAGTGCAGGTAACAGATGGTTTTCTGATGTTTTCATTTCTGGGCATGCCAAAGGTTGTGTCCAGCTGTGCTTGGGCTGTTCCTAGAAATGCCAGCAGCTGGATGTGGTACAACATTCAGCCTGCTGGCAGTATGTCTTCATTTCTAATGACAACCATGATAACTCATTTTGTTCAAACAAACAGTTATCACAAAATCACAGAATAAGCTGAGTTGGAAGGAACCCACAAGAATTGCTGAGTCCAACTCCCAGACCTGCACAGGACTATCTCCAAGAGTCTTCTTCCTACTTTAAAAAATGGTTTTGGTGTGTTTCATCACTTTGATTTTATATTGTTTTATTCCTAGTGCAAATACACAGAATGGCAGCCCTCTTTAAAAAAAACCCTATTGTTTTGCCAGATCCTGAGGTCACTTTCCTGATCAGTTTTTCAATGGTGTTCTAAAGTGCTGTTCACATACACTTGGGAAAATAACAGAATCCAGGGAATCCAAATTTCTGAGGATGGTCATTTGTACAAAATTTTTCCCATGGATTTACTGCATAATCATTTTGTGTTGGTGTCACTTGCAAGCTCAACATGTAAGTCAAGGCTTGGAAGGACCAGCAGGGTCTAACACAGCTATCAACATTACCGTGCACACTTTATGAGCGTGGGTTATCCACCCAGGACCTAGCCCTGTAAAACACTCATTCTGAAACAACACCAAGTACAGATTAGAATTATAAAAGGTGAATGACATGAATGACAAAAACAGTAAAATGTAAATCTTGTAGAATTAATCTGTTAAAAGAAATGTCAAAAATACAGAAAGTAAATGTCCCATCACAACTGAAGTTTGTGGTGATTTTAGAATTAGATTCTTTTCATAGTCATTGTGTGTAAGCAGTCTACTTCCAAGCATTAATATTCATTGAAAACACTTGCTGTGTTTTGCTTACTGCAGAACTGAAACTACTACATAATAAAACTTGAGCAGCAGGCAAAAAAGCAAACAACTCCCCCCTTCACGAAGCAAACAAAAAAACCCCTCAGGGACAGTGAGGAGATGGGAAAAGAACTTTCTTCCATTGTAATGTAGAAGAAGCATTTAGAGTTAATCACAGACCATACATTACCTCCCCTCCTCTACCTTTTCATTAGGCAGCTGTCTTCATCTTGTGCATTCTGCTGCTAGTTATGATAAGTATGAATAATTCCCTTAACTCTCTTCCTCCCCAGATTAAATAATTTACAAGTTTGAAAAAGAGTTTCCAGTTTGCTGTGTATTCCTCAACCTACAGGACAGGAATTCTTTCAGTACTCTTTAAAAGAAAACTGGCATTATCTATTCAGGGAGTGGAAGGAGCTCATCGAGCACTCCTTGCCCCTAGACAGCACTGCAGGCAGTTGCCCATTGCTCCCCTGGGCACCTGGCTGTCACTGGCATGCACATGCCCAAAATTCAGAGAAAGCACTGCTGTTCACCTGCGTGGCAGCAATAAACAGTTATCTACTGCTGGGCAATAGAAAACTGTAAAGCCAGGAGCAACCACAGCAAAGACACTCTGCAGGGTTTAGTTCCAATAGAAGCCCCAATGACAATTATCTGCTGTCTGAGCTAATTGAAATACACATCGTCAAAGGAACAGTTTAAATATGCCAATGGCCACTACCACCACATGACCCACAGCACCCTAATCCTCATCCCAGAATTTCAGTCCTCCTCGGAAGTACAGGTGAGCTCAACACAAAACACCAGTCAGAAAATTTGGAGCCAGCAAAACAAGAACTTACAAACTGGAAGCAGCTTCTGACGCTCGGCTCGATGTTGCTGCCCCCGAAGGAGGCCACCTCCCCCAGCTGCCGGGGGATCTGGATGGAATCGTGCAGCAGCAGCCCCAGCCGGCGCTGGTCACAGAAGCCAGTGGAACTTGCCACTTGTTTGAACAGGTCTGGAGGAAGGAGAAGGACACCAGAGGTCAAGCATTGTTACCAGGATGTGGCAAGCAGCCCAGATTTGCGTGTTTCCAAAACTCACAGGTGCGGTCAACAGCCTTGGTGGGCATGAACACAAACATGACTTCAATCTGGCTGCTGCTTTCTCATAAACACTGGGGTTTTTCTGTGAAATGTGAGTCCAGTGGCAATTTTTAATAGTGTTACTGGCTTGTATACCTGGGAAGAAAGGCCACTCTAACACAGCGCCTGTGGTTAATAAACTGGCAATAGACACAGTGACTATAACACAGCTAACTAGACAGCAGGATCTTCAAGACACAACACAGATGTCTTAAAAGTAATGCATAATGGTAAAATAATTTCATACAGCAAAGAGCACCTCTTCAAGTCTTAGCAATCAACATACAACTCAGAGAATGCATTTCTCCTCCAGATGAGTTAAAATGATAAACAAGAGCTCTCTAACTTTGATATATGATGATCTTTTAATTCAAAAGAATTTCTAAAATAAATGAAAAAAATTACAGTATGGCAGAACCTGCCATCCATCAGAAATTTTAATATAGTATTAATTTTTTGCTTCTGAAGTGAAATGTCGCTTGAAGCCATATTCTGTTATTGCCTCATTCTAGAAAAGAATCCTTACAGGACAGAATTACTATCCCTTCATAAGCTCCATTTAATTTAGTGGGAATTAATTATACTACGTATATATTGAGGAGGTTATAGAATTCATATTAAAAAGAAAAATCAGCTTGCTATTAAATGAAATATTTATTTGGCAACATCTCTGTTGAGAATACATTACCTGAATAAATTCTCCTTACTTCTCAACAGTTAAAAAAAAAAAGAGCAAAATAAGACTAGAATAAAATAATGCTGTTTTTTTGGAATCCCTTCAATATTTCACCCAACACCAGGGATACAATTATAAAAGTACTTCAGCATTGCTTGAGATAACTTTCCTAGCACTGCTTTGACACCTGTTTTCTTCCAAAGGAATAAAGGAACAGAGAGAAAGGATTATTTTTTAATTACATGAATCTCACTCTTGCAAAGTCTGGTATTATAATGAGTAATTCTGGAACGAATGCTTCCATCACCTCTGCAAGCCTTAAGACTTGTGCTCTAGCACAATCAATTCTGCTCTGCTACACAAAAGAGACAAAAAATTGTAAGGAGTGCAAGTCATTGCATACTTGCAGCAATACTAATGGAAACTGCACTACAACTTCAGCATGGATGGCAAAGCCAGACCACAGCACGACAGACACAATTCCTTCCTCTCCCACAGCTATTTAGCTTCCAATTTCCCCATCATTAAAACACTGTGTACTCAGCAAGGTTATATGACACTTAATAGGTTATGCATTCCTGCGCACACACACTGCAGGAGAAGCTAAAGCATGAATAAATGTTTTCCTTTATAACTTTGATAATCTTTGATGAAATACAATTTTGAAAAATATATGTACTGAGTAATTTTCTTAAAAGATTTTCTGAATACTTTTTCTTAACACCCACATGAAACATCTAAAAATCTAAACTGTGACATTCATTGTGATTGCCATAAAATCTGATCCAATTACACATTGTCATGCACAGACCCCGCTGTTGGTACTGTTTGTTTTTTTCTTTGGAGTTCTTCAGCTTGCATTAGTAGAGAATAAAATGATAACAATTGATGAAGAACTGCTATGGTATTGGGTCAAACCCTAAAGGCTGGGTTTTCAGTGGTATTTTCAACTGCATGAATGAGTGATACCAGTTAATACCAGTTCTCTTGAGAACTACATTTATCAGCAGTTCTTTGCTGGATCCTCATTAGTGAACTGACTCATTAGTCAGGTGAAACTAGGACTGCAAGTGGAATTTTTTCAAGTATTTCCTCCCTTAAAATATGCAAAATTTGCACATTTAAAATATTTATTTATTTAAAGGTAGCAACTATATTTGAACACAATGTACATAATAAGAGTGACCACAATGAGGGAATAATTTTAAAAAGTTAATGTGTTTGAAGACAGTGTAATGCAAGTGTCCCATAGACATGCATATTTGTGTATAAAGGTGTGCTGGACCAGTGGTCTCCAAAGGGGTTCTTGTGCCTCAGGGAGTGTTCAAGACAATCCATTAGGGTGCAGTAAAGAAATACTTTTTGTACAGATAATATATTCAATTGAACGTTTCAAAATAGTCTTTACTGAATCTTTATCACATCCTTCCTAACATTCTATTTTCGGTGTGCCTTATAAAGTACACAATATATGAGTACAGTGGTACATGTATATAATTTATAAATATATACATCTATAGGATGTGCAAGGTCAAAAATTTTTCTGCTGGGAGGGGTGTCATCAAAAATGTTTGGCAACCACAGTGCTAAATTACATAAAAATACAGAGAACAAGTAACTTAAAAGTACAAGGTGAAACAAATTAACACACTTTGCATGTGCAATATCTAAAATAATGTCTCTGCATGTCATTTAAATGTTTATTCAAAAAATAAACAAGAGGAATAAAACAGGAACACAAACATAAGGCAAACCAAACATAATTACATCGACTTACATCTATATTTATCTTCCAGGTGTGCTTTACAAAGGGATACAACACCAGTTTTGAAGGATAAGACACGGATCCTTCCTGTTCGACCCCTAATGGAAAAGAAAACATTGGCTGATAATACAATCCATTCATGTCATAATTTCTTTATTATAACTAAGTTCACTGCAGTACTGTAGTCTTCATAAATTAAATCTCACAGAGAACACTCAAGCTTGATGGTTGTTAAGCTAGAAATGAAAAATAAGACATTGCTGTGGCCTCACAGGTATAGCTGAACTGCACTGTGCTGTTGTATGAATTCTACCCAAAATGGTCTTGATTGGAAATGACTACTCATCTCCTCTTTTATGAAAAAAGTGAGTAAAGGGTCTTCACCCTTCCTTGAACAGGCTTCTCTATGAACTGCTGCTGAGTGATTCTCAGAGGAGATGAGGCCCCTGACAGAACAGCAAACCAGTCCTTTTGACAAAGACAATATAGCTTTACTTCCACCAGAAATCCCATGTAGTAGTCGTTTTTAGAAAGTCTTTGCTTACTGTTTGTCAGCCATGCCCTGACTTGCCTGAAAAGGCAACAAAAAGCCAAGCACAAAAAAGCAGCCTCTGCCAGGAGTGTGCAGCAACTTGCAATACATTCAGATGAACGAGAAAGCCTGCCTAGAAATCATGGCAAGGCAGGCAGGCTGTAACCGTTATTCCATTAACACATTGGTGTGGTTCCTGAGCTCCTCCTCGCAGCACTCAAACCTTTCCTGTGCAGTGCCAAGGGGCTGGGATGCTCCAACCAGCCCCTGCTGCCTGTCAGCCTCCCCCACACACTCACTCCTGCCTTGTAACATGCCCACGCTACTACTTCTGCTTTCTAATGTGACAGTGTGAACAACATCCTCCTCTGAGCTGCAGGCGATGCGGTGACAAACCTTCACATCTTCTCTCAGTCATCTGCTTTAACTCAATTTACTTCCAGTTGCTATCTTCCCCCCAGACTTTGTTTCTGATAGCATTTCCAATATGAAACATCTATGGCAAATGAAGACATACACAAAACAGGAAGCTAATGCCTAAACCCAACATTTTTGAAGTGGAGCCTTATCAACAGCTTTGAAGCGTCCCCAGTAAGGCCCCCACTGGGAGTAAAACGAACGATGTAGAGGCAGGCCATGGTCATGGACCAGGCTGCACCACAGGTAAAGCTGCATGTGGTCTTCTTAGCCCTATGAAAGAGCAGAGGAGACAGCGGTGCTCATTTACACACACATCTCCCCTGCAAACCCTATCAAAGGTACAGACAGAAGCCTGTGGACAAAGCCAAATTTAGAATATGCGGTTTTTTATTAAAGAATCTTGCATGTTTCATCATGAATAAGCATTGGTAGTTTACCTATGCTTTCCACGCTCTGGTCCTCTTATTCCTCTCCCTCAAATCTTTTCCAAATTAATTATCATCTGTGCCCTGAGAAACTCCTCCTGATGAATACCAGACTCATGCAAATTATACAAGAGAAGAATATAGAATAATGATTGCTCTGCAAGGCAATTAAATTGAAACTTGTACGAATCATGAGTTGTTCAGTTCACTCTCCTCTCCTCCCAAGTCAAACCAATAATTTAGCATGCTACTGCAAATGAGCATGAGTGACTGATCAATTAAAACAAATCTGAAATGTGCTGGATTTGCAGAGCAGTACCCATAATTAGATCAGTCATTGACTGTGAATTTGATTAATATCTTTACAAATGACAGTTTTCAATTAAAAGCAAAGTAAAGACGCAGTACATTTAATTAAATATCTCCGGTAGCGCTGTGCACTTTGGTTGATCTCTGCCTATTAAGTTTACAATGAAAACTAAACACATGTAACCCCAAGGTCACCTCTCTTACCAGTGTAATTGAAACTTGAATTTTGGTAAAATAGCTACAAGCTTTCTTCACACATAAAACACCTCTGTGTTCCACTGTGCCCTGCAATATGCAGCTAGCTCCCTAGCATACCTATGGAATTGCCTGGAGGCAGATAATTATAATTTCTAATGTTGTACTTGCAGCACAATACAAGTAAAGAAAGCTAGACCAGACATGGCTAGTGCACATGACACATCTAAACTGGACAGTTCAGCTTAGGAGCAGCCTGTGGAATGACCTTTAGGTCCCTCTCTGCCTCTTATGTGACTGATACAGATTGATATCCCTAGCACATGTTCTGTTTTCACTGGGAGTCTACATGTATATGTCATTTATGGTTCATGGCAACTAAGAAGTGGATCACTGTTCTGTGAAAGCCAAAGCAGACTGACAAAGCCAGCAAATAAAACCTGGCTCTTGAATGAATATAGTTCCATTCCCTAGTACTGGTAAACTAAAAGAAATATAATGTAATCTGGGTAATCCACTTCACAAAATACTGCAGCTACTGCAGGGGATGTCACAAAAAACTGACTTATTGGAGGTGATCCTTCAGGAAGACATGATCTGTACAAATCTGTGGTGTTTTTTTTTGCAGGTGATCACTGAAACTTTACTGCTGTGACAAAGGGTGGATGGAGGAACAATATTATGGCCCTATAACAATAGCATGGTTCAAAATATCAATGGAAATACAGTAATTGTCCCATGACCTTCCAATTCTATAGGTAAACGTTTATTCTGCCACAGTAATGAGCATGTCTGACTGAAAGTGGCTGAAAAAAAACCTTAAAAACAAAATACTTCAACTGAATTTTTAAAAATTAAATGCACCAAACACAAATATAATGGCTTTTTCTGAAATGATCTTACAAACATACGCTGGAATTTGCCTATGCATTATGAGCAGCATCATTAACCCACTTAAAAGGAACACTCATAAATTTTCTTCAGGTATATTTTTAGTCTGTTGTGTTTAAACAGATGGGTACACTTTTTAAAATTAAATTTTTAATTAAATATTTCTCAAATCTTCTTAGAGCTAAGGATTGTAAGCACATTAGACAAGAGATTACCCTCTTCCATCTTTGTGACAGACTGAAAGCTATAGAAAACTGACATATTTAAAAAGGTTTAACAACCAGAGGTATAGACAGGCAAGAGTTTATATGGTGCTCATTCTGTTGCTTCTTGATAATTCTCTTGAACTTCTTAATCAAAATAAATTAAAAAGCCATGTAAAGTCATGACCTACTGTAGACAGAGATGCAGTCACAGAATTGGTCTGAACACAAAAAATCTGCTCAAAAAGTTATTTTCCAGCTCTCTCATTGCATAGGCTAATAAACCCAGGATTGTAACCCTAACCAAGGGCTGTATAGATTCACCTAAATGCAGCCATTAAACCATTAGCTTTATTAAACTTTCACTTCAACTACCCTTTTTTTCAGCTCCAAGCCACCCACACTATAATAAGGCAAACAGCTGAATACACCTTCCCCCTCTGTTTCTGCTACTGGGAAAGTTTCTGGAGCTTTCCCATGTCCCGAGCTCCCCATACATACGTGTCATAGACATTCAGAAGCCAGTTGAGGCACATGTCCACGCAAAGGGGAACATTGACCAGGTTATTGTGCTCTTGCTCCAGTCGATCGTAAATGGTAGTCAGGCAGTTTATGATCTGCAGAATATCCATTGGCTGGTCGTTCTGTTTTAGGTTGTGCTGGTCCAAGGCATCACAAGCAGCAGACAGACTCAGGAGATCCACTGTTGAAATAAAAAAATACACAACCTTGTAAATACACAACCATGAAGTCGGAAGAGAAACAGTGGTTGTATTACTCACATCCAAAAAGTAAATAAAGCACTGTACTTGGCTTATGTGCCTGGCCAGAGGATGTAAAATGTCCTCTGAAAGCCACATGCAAGACTGGTTTCAGGACTCCTACAGATGCCCTGTTATTTAGTTGTGGCCTTCGAGACCAGTGTGTATCTGTTTCATTTTTAGCTGTAAAGTACTTATTATGCTCTTGTGTCCTATGGAGAAATTACACAAATTACTGTGCAAGTAAAAATTATGTATTTCATGCTTTATGTTCCTACAGATAGACAGGCTAATATTTGATTACTGCATTCACCAAATGTGCTCTCTCCATAGCACAGGTCATCAGCTTTCCTGAGATGGGTTGCCCATTTCTCAGAGAAGTCAAGCAATCTTAACCAAACCAAACTCCACAAAGAATATGCAAACAAATCAGAGCTGAACTGTGATTAACCTCTCTGTTACTTTTCCTCTAGTGAGGACAGTGAAAAGAAGGTTCTGGAAGCAGTAAATGCCCTAATTCAATATTTATTAATTAAATTTATTCACTTTTAATTCTGAAGAGCAGTTACTTTTATAAATACCTCTATATCGTTACAGAGTAAGACATGTTTAAACTTATTAGTCCACATGAAAGTGATTTTTGTCACAGACATTTAAAAACTTGATTTTTATTCCAATTTAAGTCAGTTGCATTTTGAAATGCGGATGTCCAGGGCAAAACTGAACTTCCCTTTCTCAGCTCTTAACCTCTGCAAACTAACATTGCCAAGCAGCATCACACTTAATTATGGCACACAAAATTATGGGATGTTGGTTTACAAAGTAAGGCAGGAAGAAGAACAAAGGAAATGAGAAAGATGAGATGCTTGATGACGATCTTCCGGCTGCCACAGGAAAACCCTTCCTAACTCCTTGAGGTGAATTTCCAGGGTGTGAGCAATGGGGGTGTTAAAGCCCAGATGCTGTTAATCCTGCTCATACCATGAACAGTCACAAAGTGCAGCACAATGCAATATGACCTAAGGGAGTAGCATCTGGTCCAAAATGAACTGCCCAAAATAATCCAGGAAATTCTTCATAAAACTGGAAAATGAACTGACTCAACTGCAAGACCAGTTCTTCTCTCACCGGAATAGAAAATGTGCTTTCTTGAGTTGTGCTAGGCAGCATCTCTTCATAATGTCAAAAAAACTCCAGAATGAGCAGGGGCTAAATGCAGAACATCATACAGGAATTTTTTTAGAACTTGATCCTGTTTAAGGGACCATTTGGCAAATTCACACTTGAGTATGCTCTTTTACCCTGGATGAAACTGCCCCTTTGATGTCCTAGTGAGAGATGAGAAATACTTTAGCTGCCCACAGGGCTGGTTTACCACACTGCTTGGACAGTATGCTAAGATTTTGTAATTGCCAAAAGAATTTCAGGAGTATACATTCCATTGGAAATCAATAGGGACTTACTTCTGCTACTAAATCCCTTAAGGACTTCCGAAAATTTTGTCCTCTGGGCCTAACATACTTAGTGCTAGAGTGAAAAAGAAAACCTTGGAATCTTGTCCCTTTTATTACACCAAGAAATTTAACTTTGACTCTTTGATTTTGTGCAGGATTTTATTTTACTTTTTCTCCCATTAGCATACAGACATTTAGTAAAATAAAGTATTTTGAAATATTACCTACTAGCATAAAAAATATAGCTGTGCTAAGGTCAGTGCAGAAGATCTTGCAAAAGCATCAGACCCATACCTGAGTGTCTCAGAAAGATGTTTTTCTTCTAAGAATTCATTAGCCAAATTGAAAATGGAGCACAGCCCTCACAACACCTATAACTCCGAGCTTTAGGCTGAGCTCTCAGCTCCTTTGAGACAACGAGTCCACGGTAATTAAATGAACCCCTCAGGCGTCTGAGTGGCAGCATAATTTTAAATGGAGCTACTGCTAAACATGGGTCATTCCACTTTGTGAAAGCTTTTCCCGTTAATAAGCAGCACATTCTGAAAAGCCTTTCAGCCCACTCTTCATCAACCTCCTGTCCTATCCCAAAGTTTGTAACACACAATCATCTCCTAACAAGCAAAGAGTGCTTGCTAACACATTCTGCTTTAGGGAACCTCTTTTTGTGGGAAAAAGGAAGGCTCTGGCCTTCATCTCATTAAGATGCTCCTTCATCTTTTCCACCAAGACTTAAGAAATGTGTGTGTGGGGTCCTCTCCCAGAACACAGAACTGCATATTTCTTTCCTAAAAGCAGAGGTCCTGTGAACGACCAACTTGCCCAAGACAAGCTCCACAGAAAGATATGTATTGAAAAGCTGAGTATTTGGCACCATGCAGTGATTTGAAAAGCTTTACTTGCAATAAACCACGCCATTTTAAGCTTCTCACTTCTTGTGGGTACTCTGCCATTCTTCTACACTTTTCTATTTAGAATTCCAAAACTGTCTCCAAAATCTGTGTGAGCAGTGGCTTCTAGCTTACTTTGAAGTCTAAGTCATTTATATAAATATTTCTTTAGCATCCAAGGCAATAGAGAAAAGGTTAGGATGTTTTTAACTAGACACTGCCAGATTTCAGAAAAAGTATAAAACACAACATGGAGTAAGTAACCAGCTGAAGGACAGAAGTGACAATTAACAGGCAGGAGAAAGTACACTCTAGAGGTCACAAACTGATCTTAGGAAGAACTCAACATATGGCAGGTAATAAAAAGTATAAATGGTCCTCCCAGAATGCAACATCATCTCCTCTGTAGCCTGCTGCTGTTGGCTGACACATTAAAAAAAAAAATATTTAATTCTGTCTGCATACAATTAAAGAAAAAAATACCCCTAGCAAAAGTTCCTGAGTATTTTCTTTTGCTGCATTTCCAAGAAGAGTTTGTGAATACATCTCATTTTATTGATATCACAATGTCCTGATGTGGTTTGTACTTGAAGATCAGATCTTTTAAAAGTAGCAAAACAAGAAAAGTCATCATGCTTTGATGTGATTATCAAATGAATCTGTACAGTTAAAAAAACCTGGTGCAATAGTTACACCTGGCTTGCTCACAACAATTTTGAAGGCTGAAATGATAAAGCCACACACTAGATAACACAACACATAAGCATTTAATATTTAAGGACTGCTATTTTCCACATTCTTCTTTAGGTTTAATATCTTAGTGTCTTAATATTCATCAGGCTGATTTATGAACTGAAAAGAACTGAAGTACAGCTCCCTTTTTTAACTGTTTCTGTTCTTGCCACTGAGAAATAGGCTGTACCTTTAGTTTAGCAGGCCTTCTATTAAACACACATTTTTGAGTACTCCTCAGTAGAAAAAAAATTCCTGTTTTCTATGAAGCTTGCAGAAAAAAAGATATATAGATATATATAGGCATATATAGATATATATATATATATGTAAAAACCTGCAATTTTAAAACAGAAATTAAAAGTAATAGCTGAAAGCAGCACCTACTGCAAGTGTGATTTTGGCTTTGCATAGGAGCCCTGAAATCCAGCACTGTGCTCTAATTCTACTATTGCAAAAAGCAGAAAAAGAATTTTGTAATGAGTTGAGGTTTTAAAAAAAATCTAATTGAACTGAGTTCACAAGCGACACTGAAATGATAGAATACACAAATACAATGATGGTGTCTCCAGGCAAAAATATTTGTAAGAACAAAGCCTGCTAACCAAATTCCTTAAATACTTCTCCTTAGATACAAGTATGAAGAATGTGCTAGAGTAATCAGTGTAAGTGCCACTGCATGTCTCTGAGAGCATCAATTCTCAAAAATTTACCTAAATCTAACCTCAAGAGATGAACTGACTTCAGCTTGCTTAGCTGGACAGGGGAGGGAAAATACACCAAAAGGCTCACAGGTCGAGATAAGGACAGGGAGAGATCACTCATGAGTTTTTGTCACAGGCAAAACAGACTTGGGAGAATCAACTGAATGCATTACCAATCAAATCAGAGGAGGATAATGAGTAATAAATCTTAAAAAAACATACCTCAACTCCTCCCTTCTTCCCAGGTTCAACTTCACTCCCAAATTCTCTACCTCCTCCCCTGCAGCAGCAGCAGGGGAATGGGGGCTGTAGTCAATTTATCACATGTTGTTTCTGCTGCTTTCTCCTCAGTGGGAGAATTCCTCACGCTCTTCCCCTGCTCCTGTGTGCAGTCTCCCACGGGAGACAGTCCTCTACAAACTGCTCCAACGCAAGTTCTTCCCACTGGCTGCACTTCTTCACAAACTGCTCCAGAGTGGATCCCTCCCACAGGATCCAGTCCTTTGGGAACAGACAGTGCTGCCAACAAACTTGCTCCAGCGTGGGCTCCTCTCCAAGAGTTCACAATTCCTGCCATGAGCCTGCTCCAGCACGGCTTTCACAAGGGTCACAGCCTCCTTCAGGCACCCACCTGTTCTGGCATGGGGTCCTCCACAGGCTGCAGGTGGATATTTGCTCCACTGTGGAGCTCTATGGGCAGCAGGGGCACAGCTAACCCACCATGGTCATCTTCATACGCTGCAGAGGAATCTCAGCTCTGGTGCCTGAAGCACCTCCTCCCCCTCCTTCTGCACTGACCTTGGTGTCTGTAGCATAATATTTCTCTCACCTATTTCACCTCCTCTTTCCCAGCTGCTGTTGTGCAATAGATTTTCTCCTGCACCCTTCTCAACCACATTATCCCACTACCACTACCACTGTCACTGGTGGGCTTGGCCTTGGCCAGCAGCAGGTCTGTCTTGGAGCTGTTCTGGCATTGGCTCTGTCACACATGGGATAAACTTCTAGGAAATTCTTAGAGAAATCACCCCTAGAGACACCTGCTACCAAAACCTGGCCACACAAACCCAATGCAAAAGTCCAAGATGAGTCCAAAATTGTTTAATGGCAGGAATCAGTTATTGAAAAACACCTGAAGGACCACAGAGTCATCAGTCAGAGCCAGTATAGATTTGTGAGGGATAAGTTCTGCTTAACAAATTTAATTTCCTCTTATGACATAGTAACCCAGCTAGCTGACCAAAGGAAGACAGCTCACATCATCTTTTTGAATTTCAGTATAACTTCCATTACTGTCTCTCACAGAATCTTTCTGGTCGAAATGTCCAGCCCCCAGCTGAAAAAAACACACTCACACCATCACTGATGGGTGAGCAGCTGTCTCACAGACGGGGCACAAAGGGTTACAGTGAACGGGGTGACACCAGAGCTGTGACCTGTCACTAGTGGGGTTCTGCAGGGCTCCATCCTCTGCCCTGTGCTCTTCAACATCTGCATAAAGGACTTGAACACAGGACTGGAAGGGATCCTGAGCAGGTCTGCAGGTGATACAGAACTGGGAGGAGCTGCTGACTCCCTGAAGGCAGGCAGGCCCCGCAGAGAGACCTCGACAAACGAGAGGCCTGGGCAGTCACAACCATGTGAAATTCAACAAGGGGAAGTGCTGGATTCTGCATCTGGGATGGGGCAACCCTGGATGTACGCACAGACTGGGGAAGGAAGGGCTGAAAGCAGCACCAGGGAAAGGCACCCGGGGGTCCTGGTGGATGGAAAGTTGAATCTGAGCCAGCAGTGCCCTGGCAGCCAGGAGGGCCAAGCGTGTCCTGGGGCATCAGGGACAGCACGGCCAGAGGGGCACGGGAGGGGATTGTCCTGCTCTGCTCTGGGCTGGGGCAGCCTCACCTCCAGTGATGGGGGCACTTTGGGGTGCCACGATACAAAAAAGACATTAAAGCTGGGAAAGAGCACCCAGAGGAGGGCGGTGAGGATGGTGGAGGGTCTGGAGGGCACAGAGATGGTGAAGCCGTGTGAGGAGGGGCTGAGGGCACTGGGTTTGTTCAGCCTGGAGGAGACTGAGGGGAGAGCTCAGTGCAGCCACAACTTCCTCGTGAGGGGCAGACAAAGGGCAGGCACTGATCTCTGCTCTGGGGTGACAGCGACAGGACCGAGGGAATGGCCTGGAGCTGTGTCAGGGGAGGTACAGTTTGGATATTAGAAAAAGGTTCTTGCCCCAGAGGATGGCTGGGCAAGGAGGTGGTCACAGCACCAGACTGACAGAGTTCAAGAAGCATCTGGACAATGCTCTTAGGCACATGGCGTGATTCTTGGGCTGCCCAGGGCCTGGAGTTTGACTCAGATGACACTTCTGAGTTCCTTCCAACACAGAATATTCTATGATTCTAATACAGATAAAATGGGATGCAAATTTTTGCACTTTCAGTCATAAAAACCTGTTACAAGTTACACTTATGCACTGCCAGCTAATTAATTCCAAAAATTCTACTCCCTTCAGTGCTGCACTGATTATGAATACTTTTCACTGCATATCACTCCAGTTGCTTTATACATTTCCACCATGAGTGTGGCAGAAGAGCTGTACCATGGAAAGATGTTTGTATTTCTAATCATCATAATTCCTTCTTTGTCACTGCATTCACGTTGAAATCTTTCACTAGGCTACAAGACTTTTCACTTATTGTTTATTTTTTCCCCCTGTTTTTTATACATTCAGAAATTAGGTCTGCACACTTTAGCAGAATTCACCCATGCTTATAAGCCTAAAAGTAAACACACTAAAAAATACCGAGGTTTGACGCAGTTCCAGAAAGCATGTGAGCACAAATCCAACTTGAGATAAATCAACAGTCGATACATTTGTAACTGTGTCAGAAATTTAACCCTGTAATTAAATGCCAAATAGTGAATGCTAAAATATTTTAATAATCCTCCCAATTGGACTGCCTAATAAACTGCTTGCTTTGGCAACTGACTGCCCTATCAAGAAAACTCAGAGTGAATTATTTAGCTATCAGGTTACAATAAGCTGAAAAGGAAATGTAATTCCACTGAAAAGTAGAATAACACAGAGCAGTTGGGAGAATTAAAATGTTTGAACATGCACATCACTAACGTGCAGCTGATGAGAGACTTCTCAACACAACCGAAAGCTGGGGGAAAATGAAGCTAAATGTTTATTTCTATGATCTCATTTAAAGGCAATAACCCCTCAGGGCTCAAGATTCAACTTAACAAACCATTAGCAACTCCAGCTCTGAAGCAATTATTTCACCAGAGCTCTTACTGTTCCCAACACATCACAACTGAGTTCCTTTCGGCTGTAAAGCTGCGGCTGACACAGGACATGGCGCAGTGACATGGCACAGTGAAAATACCTGGCTAAAGAGTGTAAAGATAAGAAATATGTACAGTACGTTCACTTTTATTTCTCAACTACAGCTCTGCCTTGAGAGGGACAGATCTGCAGACCACCCAGCACTCTGGTTTTGTAACGATCATGCAAACCAGTGGCAGTAGGAGGCCCTTCAGGTGAGAGGCCTCCGTGTACCAGGCAGAGTTGGGGGTATGTGTGGGAGTGTTTTTCTGCTTCTGAAATCTGTGAATAAACTTGTGTGTTGGTCATGGAACCTTCCTGGCAGCAGGTGAGGCACAGGCAGGTACTTACAGCAGAGGGCTTTCTGCAGCCTGCGGAGTTTCATGGCAGTCCTGTACGCCGAGAACCTGACGTTGTTCAGGTCAGCTGTAGGGAGGCAAATTAGAATACAAGATCAGCTTTACACACTAGAAATAACCAGACACACAAAGATGATGTTATGTTGAACTACAAGACCACACCTGCTGGTTCAAAGAGCAGACGGGGGGAAAGGAAATTGTTAGAAATTTCACTGAGCTAAAGCCCAAAAATCTTGACAATAAACCATCCTAAAAAAACCCACACTAAGTCCTAAAGTGTTACTTCCTTTTGTCCAAAGGCACTGAACTAAAGCATACTTGAAAGGACAACATCAGCGACTGCAGCAGTGTGTCTGAAAATACTGCAGAGCTTTTCACATTGAAGGCACTACGAGGGAGATGAGACCCTGAAACTCTTCCCTGCTCACCTTATGCACCAGCAGCCAGGCTGCATGCTGGTAGCCCCAAGGAAAAACCTCTGCCCAGGAAAAAAAAAAAAGGTGACTCTCAGCCATGGCTATAACAAAAAGCTTATTAAAAATATCCAATTAAAATTTTGCACTTTCCATCTAAGCAGGCCCTGGCCATGCCCAGATATGTAGAGCCTTTCTGGAGAGAAGCCACCCCACCCAGCCAGATGAGTTTCCAGGTCCCCACCTGCAAAATGGCAGGGAGCCAGTGGCTCTGGCAGTGTGACAAGGAATGGCACCCAGTTGGGAAGACGTTGTCTGACTCAACTTTTGCTAGAGCTGTCCTCATACATTTAACAAAATAAGGACATCAGCACAAGTCCCCACTGAATAATTTAACCATGGCTTGCAAAACCTCCTGGACACTGTGGGAACAAAGACACACCAGACCCAAGCATGGCAGCTGCACTGGGAACTGAGGAGTGGCAGGGGACACGCTCATACCCTACAGAGCAGCCACTCACCACTGAAAAAAACAGATGCTCTTGGCCCTGTCTACCCAACTAATTCCTGAGCACAGCCACTCCTGTGCAGCCTAAGGACCATTCCCAAGAGATGGCTTAGCATATTGCAACTTAAGGGTTTTCCCAGAACAGAAATACACTGCTTGTGCCAGCCAGTTTCAGCACCTGACAACACTGCTGAAGCATTTAATTTACTAATGAAACCCATGGAGCTTAAGGAATTACTGATGGGAAAGTGTTTAGAAAACGTAAACTATAATGTAACTACAAAAAGAACATTAGGGGGAAAAATGTAGTGGCTCAAAATAAACGTCTCTTTAGCTTAATAAGCTTCCTCTAAGCCTGACAGACTCTTACAGAAAGAATATGATGAAAAACAGGGAAAGACAAAATATTTCCTTGCTGGCATATGAGCTAAGGTGCTATAAAGCTGTCTGAAATGTGGTAGCTTGGGTATAACTATCCCAACATCATTTATAATGCTGTACAGGTATAGGTACAGAGGGAATATAGTCTCTAATACATTAATTTTAATTAAGCTGTTCTGAATGAATAATATGAGGTACGATAATTCAGTAGGTTTGTATACCTTAATAAAAGCTATGGAACACTTCCGAAACATGTCTTAGAGCAGAAAAGGAAGTTTCAGCTTTGTATATAATTTCTTTTTTCCTTGTACAGTTGCATACACCTTTTTAATAGGCACTTCTGTGTATTGCTCCTGCCAGCTCTGTCTTGCACTATCATCCTGACAGGTCATTTATGTGGTGTAGAATACAGTGAGAAGTTTAAATAAAGTGACTTAATTTGTCTTAAATGGAAATTAATAAAGCAGTCTCTCACAAACACACCATGAATTCAATTACATTTTGTACACTTGTTGCAAATCTGTATTTGTATTCTGTAAAATAATATTATGGCTAGCATTTGACAAAATGAAGAAGCCTTTCTTAAATTCTCTCTGAGTGTTCTGAAAAAGCTTATTTATTTATTATTTACATTTTCTGAAATGTGAGTAAATATCTATGCATATTTCAGGCGTCGATCAAGGCAGAAAGTACAATCTGTGAAGACATTTAATCCTGGAACTGCTACAGTTTGCATCTATTTTCCTGTATACATAATAGACACTGAATTTATCATGAACCTTAACGACACTGCTGCCAAGAAGCATCTGCTCTAAATGATGAAGCAGCAATGCCAGGTGCTCATTTTGGAGCCCTCATCTCAGGTTTTGGAAAAGCAGCAGCATTGCTGCTCATGTGGCTCTGCAAGCCAAGGCTGAGCCGTCGCACACCTCCACTGCCACCTTCACTGCTGTCACCAGTCACTGCACCTGTGCCAGCTGCTCACCTCTGTCCTCCTTATGCCACCACCTCCAAGCTCCCGATGGACAGCTGTCTTACCAGATGGTGACAGTCACTTAAGGTCACTGGATCTTAATGATTTCACTTTTCCCCTCCCTATGCCTATGAAACTGCCAATGGTGTCTTTCCTCCCTGGGGGCTACTGCCGGAACACATTTCTCTGGGTAGCGAGGAAAGGAGCCCAGGCCACTCCTAACTGGGTTCAAAACATTTCACCTGCTGAATGAGACCCCATTTAAATGAACACAGAACACAAGATGCCAGGGAATGAGTCTTGGCCCTGGGCTGGGGAGTGCTGGACATAAAGCCAGCCCTGACAGCCAGTGGGGAGCTCAAGCAAGGAGCACAGACACACTGCCTGGTCACACCTCAGCTGCTCCTGCTGGGAAGAGGCAGAGGGAAGAAGGGGGCTCAAGCAGCACCAACCTTCCAAAAACCTATGGAAACATCAGTAGTTCCTACCTCTCTGTCTTGTGAAATTCTTTTTGCTTTTTTCCTTCCTAGATCCTAACGGGAAAAAAAATAAATACAAATGCTGCTTTCTCCACCCTCCCACAGCCCACTGAAAGAGTTAGGACTCATTAAGCCCTGCTTCCAAAGCTCTTATCATTTTGGAGCAGATTGAGGAGCTCAGTGCACCACACAAGTTTTCTTCCAGCCCCTTCCTCCCACTCCTAGAAAGTATGTATCACCTCATCCTCTGAACAGGGTGGTGAGAGGGCTGAAAAGCACTTGGTGTATTGTGAAACTTTTCCAAGTTGTTAACAATACTCCCTCTTCTCCCTCAGAAGGCAACTTTCAAGGTCTGAACAAAAAAATGTAAATGTCCAGGAGCATAATCTGTTTACGGTCTGAAACAAGGATGCAGTGGAAGAGGTCGCCTGGTCCTTGGAAAGGAACAAACAGAAAGGATCACGAGGGAATATTTGGTGACATAATTACATCCCAGAGCAAAAAGAAATCATGACTTTCCCATCACTCAGCCATGAATGACCTCTCTGTTCAAGTGAATATGTATCTTTCTCTATCTAATAACATGATAACAGTGAACAAGAACTAGTGCTTTTATTACAAATGCAGCTTTAATGAAGGGTACTTCAGTTCAGACTGCTGATAGGAATAACTCAAATCAGAAACACTGTGGAAAGATGATAATTAAATTCTAACATTTTCTGCATAATTCTGCATGTTGAAAGAAATCTCAAAACATAAGGGCTACATTCTATTTCTACAGTATTCTAGAAACACCTGCAATTACATGCAGCAGATCTTTTTCTTAGTGGATAATCAAGCATAAAAACACACTAATTTGAGAAGTGGTCAGTGATTTAAACCACCTCCTGCAATGTCTCACTGACTACTGATACAGATAGTGTAGTTTGGGGTTTATTTTTTAAATCCTCCCTTGCTAAATTCTGGATTTCACATTGGAATATGAGTAGTATATTAAGAGGAAAAACATATTCTCATATTCTTGAGCTTTTACTGTATCAAATAGCTTGTAAAATAACTAAAAGCAATATAAAAATTAAAATCAGTAAGTTTTCCAAAATAACCTATTCAAGAAGAGATTTAGCATGAGGGGGTATTTGTTTTGATTCTTAAGGAGTCACATCTATAACCCAGACAGCAGGTTTTAAATAAGGTGTTATAACTGAACTGCTTTACACAGCGGCTCTTAAGCAGTTTGACCCCACCCATACAACTGGTGCATCTACTGAGGGTGCTGAGTGACTGGGAGGCTCCATTTGATATCCTCCTATCCTGAATGACAGACTCATCTCACTGCGTTTAGAAGCACTGGGATGGGCCAGGCTAACTCCCACCAAAAGTTCTTCATACCATTTATCTCTCTTTCAATGTAATCTGAAGGCATCTCAAAGTCCTTTCTACCCGGAAAATATCTTTCCTCCTTACTTTAAAAAGGGGTTTCTTGTTTATATTATTGTGAATATTATTATAATTGCTTTTTTAGTTAATGAGGGCAAAACACACACCCTTCACTTGGTCCTATGGACAGCAATTGTCTCACTGTCTGGACATCATCTCAGTGAAATGAGCAGCTTACATTCTTCAGATGGTATGAGTAAAATTCAGCAACTTATCATCTTAATTTTTTAAAGAAATTCGATGTCATCAGGTTAAATCCTCATCTTCATTTGATAAGATTTAGTGTTCTGAGAGTTTTTTCTACTCTCAGGTACAAGGAAAGAAAACCTCAAAACCTGAAAGCCTTACTCAGCTACAGCTTGTGATACGCTCATAGACTGTTCATAAATACACTGCCCGGGGATAACCTATTTTGGGAATCACAGTGCCTTCCTAACAGATGTTAAAAACACTTCACTGGATAGTCCTGAATAGACAGTAATTCCTCTACAGCCACTAAACTTTTCATGTTCCAGCAGACATTAGCAGTACTCTTGCCTTTTCAAAAAGCTTCAGCTCACATTGTTTCAATACCGTTGAGACTCCCTGTCTACCTTTTAAGAATGTTGAGTTTCCTCCTGCTGCCCAAAACCTGTAAATAAATCTTTTAACGGTGCCCTACAGTGACATATATTGCCTCTTCTGGAATTGTAATTTTAAAATGCAAATGACACAAATGCACAAAGGAAAGAAATTAATCAAGTAACACTGCTTAATATCAGCTGAGTCTCAGCCATTGACTTTTATTATAACAATAATTAATGCTATCATCTACACTGCTTTGGTAATAAATAACAGTAAACTGCTATTCTATGTACAGCTTAACCACTCTACATGAAATGACCCAGCACGCTGTACTAGGCCTGTCCAACTGAGTGAAAAAGCCAACACTGTCTGTGCAAATTAACAAGTGGGAGGTACCCGGGGCACCACAATACTACTGATTGCATCTAGACTCAGTGGCTGAACACCACAGCATGTGCCAGCATCCCTGTAATCAGACCAACTGACAAGACCTTCGGGAGTTTTAGAATGAAGTGTCTTTTCTTCAGCCTGCAAACACAAAAATGTAAAAGGATTTGATGTGCACCTGGTACATCCCATTATGGGATTGGGATATGACTAGAGTTTGCAGTTAGAAAGTTCAGAAGACTTTTATGTACTCTGCTGAGAAGCAGTCATACTGGAAAATCCTAAAATAAATAAATTGCCAACAACTTCAGAAAATAATAATAAAAGGTGCCCATTTGCAAACCAAGAGTGCAGTTAAAATGTTCCCATACTGGTAATATTCTACAACAGAACAGCCCTTCATTGTCTCTGGAAGAGCGTGCTTCATCCTAATACAGCTGTGCTTTCATTTCCAAGCGATGCCAGATTAACTGCTACCTCTAAATTCTACCTTTCTGCTACAGTTACATTTACTGTCTGTTAGGTGTGTGCTGCACAGGACTCAATCACACAGAAACATGACCTCCTCTAGACAGACTACTGGCCAAGGCTGACTGAATCCAAGCAATCTTATTTTCTGAAATGGGTGAATAATGAGTGAATAAGCTACCTTTAAGGAGAGGCCGTATGGATAACCTCAATGGATTGCAGTAGAAATCAAACGACTGATGTATGTACTAGGCATGGGTCCTACTGCTGCAGACACGGAAAACTGCTGAATATGAATAAAACTTCATAACAAATACATGGCTTAGTAGTTGCTAATACAAACTGCAATGGCAGCCAGGGACACTTCAGCCCCTCCAGGCAGCATTTCAGAAGGACAAATCAAACTACACAAGCCAAAGAGGATGAAGCTGGTCAGCCCTGGTCACTGGGAGGTAGAAGTTCACATTCCTGCACAAGAGAAGCCAGCCACAAGACCAACACAGTGGCTGCTGCTGAAAGCTCAGAGGTGCCTTCCAGCATTCTCCCACCTTGTGTTAAGCAACTCTGACATTTCTTTCATGTAATCCATAGAGAACTGCTCCCCATCCTCTAAATTAAATGGAGAGCTGTCACCAGCTGCAAGGATGAGGGTGGTTTTCACCCTGTTGTCTTGCCTTGGTGAATTAGGATTGATAAACAACATTTCTGACTGCATCCTGCTACTGCAATTACTGCTCATTGTGACACTAATGTACCCTTTGAGGACACTTGTACTGACATGACATGACACAGGAAGGCTGGAGGAGGGGGACACTAACAGTATGGCATGACAAAGTCCTCCTGGGCCATCATAGCAAAGGCTGGAGTCATTCCCAGCTTAAAGGCAAAATACTACTATTCAGAGCTAAGATGTCTGACATTAAACATTCATTCTCAGAAGATAATCTGAAAAAATTGAGCAAACTCAGACCACTTAATGACTCCTGCTCCTTCTGTCTCTCCCCTCATGAAAAGGTCCTTCGTCTCCAAGACAGTGAAAAAACACAAATTCCCTTTTCAGTGATGCCCTGGAATCATCATGAAGGATGAAAAAACTTGTAAGGGGAATGTAAAAGAACAGTGTAAAAACAGCAGATCTGCTGTGGAGGAACTAATTTTGGAAAGAAAAGCAGCTGGAGCAGTTCTTGATTCTTTGAAGACCTTCAGAAGGAAGTTAGGAGAAAAACAGGAGTGGTTCATAACGGTGTAAATACAAGCCAGGGGATGCCTGTCAGCTTCTGATCCTTGGAAGCTCACATACCATGATTTTTACTACCTTTCCTATTTCAGCATTTATTTCTTCTCTATGCTCTTAACTTACATGATTATTTTTTAATTAAATGTATACCAACATTTACTTCCTGGCATCACTTCAACAAAACTTCAAACAATTAAGTCACTCAATATAGACAGCTTATTATGCAACTTTAAGTAGCCATAACTCTAAGAAGAGTAAAAATTGCTCAGCTTGAATAAATATTTCATTAACACTGATAAAATGCTACATTGTTTAAATAATAAAGATCAGTCAGGAACAAGCATCTTAGTGTCTTAAAAGAAAAATTTCTTTTAGAAAGAACCACCACTTGGAAATTTTTTTATACACATATATAATTTCAATCAAGTATTTAACAAGTATCTTTATAACCAGCTATGTTTTAGCAAATCAGCTCCAAGAGAATCATAGGCAGATTATTGTATAATTTCTCCCTGTAGATTCTTCCTGATGCAGTCCCAATTGAAGAGGTTACAGGACTGTGCATAACACATTGCTAACTTCTTTTATTAGTACCAAATAATGCTCCCAAGTAGTTTAGCTTCATTTTTATAAATACTGAGACCACTAAAGATAGAAAAATGAACAAGTAAGTCTCACTTGAAATTCACCTATTTTAGCAAAATGCAATGCAACAATTTGTAGGTGTGTGAATTGGATATGTGAAGATTAATATTACTCTTAGTTCTTGGAAAAGTGTCTCTTGCATCTGAGAGGCAAGTAAGACATGTTACCTTGTGCCAGGATGCACGTTCCTCACTCACTTAACAAAATTAAGCTTTCAGTAATTTGTAAGAATTTAAATTAGACATAAGCATCCTGTAGCAAATTATGATATACTGGCATGTATAGAGAGCTACATCACATAGCACAATTATTCCATACTGGGTTAAGTGTGGGAGTTGGAAAATGGAAATGAAAATTCTTGACAGCATTGATGTACTCGGTCTCACTTTTTTACATTTACCTGCTTGCCAAATTCATGCTTTCTACCAGATTTTTACAAAGGCATACATACTAAGCTCTTTACTAGCTTCTTTGTATGAATTAGGAACAACATTTGGATCCTAATGGGGGGTAAAATAATAGGATCTAATGAGTATGCAATACAAAATCGACTTTAATAACATCTTCTCAGATAATATATTACTGAACAGTCTGAATAGACTTCAAACATCCCATTATTACCATTTTGACCTGAGGCAAAGCAAAGCACTGAAAATACATCAAGGGTTCTGTTCAAGACTAAACGGGTTATACTTGTATTATGCAGTTTGTGTGAGAGTTAGGCAATGGTGATTATACCCAGTTCAAAAATAAAATAAATCGGTAGGTTACATAGTAGCACTTTCATCAAAGCTTCACCCATGTGGCAGTACACAGAGTCACCTTGTCTAGTCTCCTTGGTACACATATATGAACACCTCAGTTTACTCATAAAAATACATATTATACATACTTTGCTAAAATCAGTGTCGCTTTCACATTAATGACTGTTTGGTCTCAATTCTAAAAGAAACAGAACCATCCAGATAGAGGACTGCTTTTTTTGACATTTCACACTCCTGAAAAGGAAAATAGCAGGAGAAAAAGAAAGTTCACAAGTAAGGAACAAAATCTGCCTGAACACGTTCCTTCTTTATGCAGTAAAAAATAAGGCTATCTTAAACTCCTGACATTTGGGTGATACTCACAGTGATAAAACTCAGTTAAACTAAATGCAAACTGACTTCAGCAGTCACACATCCTCTGAACTGCTGACCTGAATCTATCAGGACACTTTTCTCCCTTATTACCTTTTCACTTCTTGGTATTTAAGAGTACTGTGGCTGAAACAGGGAACTAGCAGAAGAACAGCACTTGCAACAGGACTTTAGGTCTGACCAACAACAGTATCAGCAATACCATGCAATCTGTGGATCAAAGGCAGCTGTGGAGTCACAGAGCAGTTAAATTTACAGGCAACTGTTTAAGACCTACCTGTATTAAAGGGATGTCTGCATGCGCAATTACCATTTGTCCTGAAACTTTTAAACCACTCACTTTAAGAGCAGAAATATGAAGGAGATGCATGGGGCAATACACTATAATTAAATGTCAAGTCACTACTTGTCTGCTTTTGCACTTGGTTAGCCTGAACTTACACATTTTATATCCCTTTTTGGCATACAAAGCTGCATTCTGGTTAATTTTTAAAACAACTGCTGCCACATTGCTAATACTTTAAGGAAAAAATCTTCACACTGTGTCATTTCATTTTATATCATTTTCTGAAATATTTTTAGCATGCCTTGAACTGCAGAGCACCGTAGAGATATCTGAATTCACTTGAAATAGATTACACTGGCATAATTAGACTGTTTTCAGCAGCTAAACTAGAGTTTAGCAGGTGATAATTTAAGCTATTTTTCACCACGGCAAATAAGCCTGCACAGAATGCTAGATCTGACAGTCCTAGTGCTCAAGCTGGTTTAGTACATGTGCTGTACAGACATAACCTCCTTTATGAATGCAGCGTATTTACTGATATTTATTTCAGCAAAATAGCTTAATTTTTATTATGCCCTCTATTATTTATTAACAGAACCATTAAAATGAAAGAGTTAGCTATTAAATGGCCTGCCAAGCAGCCTACACTAGAGTATAGATTAACCTATTTTATCTTGTAGATGTGCTTCTGCTAATAAATTCCAAAGCTGCTAAAAATGAAAAAAAACAAAAAAAGAAAAAAAACAAAAACAAAACAAAACAAAAAAACCCCTCCACCGGAGAAGCACATCTGAAGTCATAATAAGCATGCAATTTGGGTATTCAAAATGACATCATGACAGCTGCTATGCCTTCTAAGTATTGAAAGTGCTTTAAAAATAAAGCAGTGGTAACACATTTTGGCAAATTGCTTCAATTGGCTTCCCACCATCCAAAAGTCAACATTAACAGCAGCTTGGTTTGATTTTTTCATGTGCCTTTTGTAAAGTAGATTAGACAGTGAAAAGATTCAGGATTATTTTTTTCTAACTTCTGTTCCGGCCTTTCAGTAAAGAGATTGTAACAATACACCCAAATTACTTTATAAACCCAGTGTACATTCCGAATATGCTAAATGAAATACATTTTTTTTCCTACTACATTTGGAAATGTGTGCTTTATGTATTTCCCTTGCAGAAAATTTTAACCTTGTAAAAGCTCTGCCTCCCTCTTTCACTTAATATTGGTTTGGTTCCTCTGGAAATCTTTGCCTTAGCAAATCACTCAATTGAAAGAAAAAAATAAAAAACAAAAGCACCAAACATCTGGTATGGATGTCTTACCTAATGACTGGTAAAGCTCAGTCATCTTGGGATGATCCCAGCAGGTCGTTTGCGTCTCATGGCTACAACACAAAACATGAAAGTTAGTAAAGTAGAATTTCTCTCTCCATCTCACAGCAGTGATGCAGGCTGCACATCAGAGCATGGTGCCAGATCTGTGCCCACAGCCTGGGCCGCCCTGGCAGGGGGCTCAGCAGTGCCAGGTGTGTCTTCTTTCAACAAGAGGCATTAACCTGGAGAGCTTTGTAACAGGCAAGGGCTCACGAAATAAAATTAAAAGTAGTGCTAAAAAGACAGCAAGTATGTTGAAGTTGCGAGGAATCTGCAAGCAATCAATTCTTAATAACTCATTGCTTTGTACAGGTCATTCTCCAGTTACTTCGAGCTAGAGGACAGACATTTGAAAGGGCTTACTTCTTAAAGAGTTTCTGGAAACTCTGACCAGACACTGAGATCCATATCTGACTTCCTTTCCTCTACATGCTCTCTCAACCCTTTCCCATGTGGTAGGAGTCCAATCCTTCCTTTCAGTCCAGACACCTGTGCTAAAACCCCTGCACAACAGCCTTCTGATCCACCACCAGCTTTCATCACTTCTCAGGCCAATGCTGCACCCTATAGTGACAGTCTCTTCTAGAAAAGACTCGGTTGTTTCACTTGTTCCCTGGGACTCCCAGGCCCTTTCCCTTGCCCTGGAGGTTCCCGTGCAGTGTCAGGCAGCAGAGCTGTTGGGAAGCCAGGGAAAAGCTGACGCGGGGTTACGAAACACTGCCGTATGACCAGAATGTAAATTGGAGAGCCTCTGCACTGAGGCCAGTAGCCTCCAGCTTTGCAACACGATGTGCTGCCAAAGGACAGGCAGCGTGAGAAAGTCAACAGAATGAAGTGTTAGCGGATGTAGTAGCAACTCATGTCTCCTATGGTTATACTTTTTATGAGTTTTTTAATGACAGCATAGCTAACATAATTATGCTTCCATTAACATAGAAGGCTTGAAAGAAAATTCTCCTTATCCGTCCTGTAGCCAATAAAGTCCCATTCAAACAGAATTCAGCTGCTGTAAGACACAAACGTGAGTCTTCACAAAAAAAGATAAAATATGGAACACATACGTAGCATACCATTGCTAGCAAATACATTTTGTCATTTCTGTACTTAAAAGCAGACATGCAGGTTTCAACACGCACACATCATTCTGGAGAACTTATGCAGAAGAGCAGGAGCTGACCCACAGCACTGTGGAGCTCCAAGAGCACACAGCTTCCAGCTCCAGGAGACCAAACCACCTTCTAGCAGCACCTGTACCCACCACTGTGCCCTGGAACATTGACACAACAAAGTTGTTGTACAGAACAAACAGCCCTTGAGTTCTCATTTTGAAGCACTGATGTTCCCAAGTGCTCATTTACCCTTTATAGGCTAAGAAGAGGTAAAACTTCCAATGTATCGCTTCAACACCACCTCTACTCGGGGAAAAAGAAAGTTGTGCCAGGTTTTCTTAGTATGATTTAATTTTGGCCTTAAAAGACAGGCTATTTATTTGATCCCTGTGAATACTTTACTGCCCCAGTAACCTCTATATGTTCAGCAGCTTACTATATATAATATTTCCAGATTTTGCTCTATAACTGCAAGAAAGAATGAAAGGGATCATATGCACTGAGCATAAGAAAAAAAGGTCTGCTGTAGAGATGCCCTAGTTGAGCACAGGGTTTTGAATAAGCCCTGTCTCAAAAACCTCAGCATTCCTACCCCTTCTCAATTCCTGCAGTGGCTGAAGGCAGTGAAAATGGGAAAAGGACACCACAAGAGCAAAAGCAGTCTTGTTCTTTGCTCTATTAAAAAATGAGTCCTGCAAAGGGAGGTGGATGCAATTGTACTCAGAAATCTCAGCCTGGTCTGGGTTATTTTTTTGGTTGGTTGGTTGGTTGTTTTTTTATTCCCAGAAACTGGGTAGCTTCAAGTGAAAACCTGTGGATCTATCGGGGTCCTGCATTTCCCATCCTGCTTGGTACGGGCAGGTTCTGCAGGGACAATGTAACACCAGAACCTTTTATCACACCCAGGTATAAAGCATATTTTTGAAGAAAAACAGAAACAGTTTCACTCCTAAAAAGTCAACTGCAAGAAGCCTCTACTACTACAACAGCACTCCAAAGGAAAAGAAGACAGAAGCAAATTCATGGCAGAAAACCCTGTAGCCAGAAATGTCACGATTCAGGTAAACAGCTGCAGACCCCAACAAGCATTCACACCTACAGACCTGGGGTTGCAGATTGTTTGCACCCAATGTCAGTCCCAGATAAGCAGTTCCCCAAGCATGAGCTTGGCCACCCTGGCTTGCTTCCCCATAGCCAGATAGCTCCAGTAATGGGGTATATCTGAATAGGAACTGTACCATGTTTTGTACGGCAAATCACATAGCAAAAATGAGAAAAATAATTCATGTGAACAGTTATAAGAAGCCTCCGAAAATAACCTGCCTTTCTGTATGAAATTAGTTTGGTAGCCCCAAACTGTCCTATAAACAAACTAAATAATTTCAGACTCTATAGCTGTCAACCTGACAGCCTTCAAAGAAACTGATACCCCATGAAAACATTTAAAAGCCATTAGATATCTGGTAAAGGTGAATACAAATAGGATTATGGACATATCCCGTGCTTGTGTGGGATAGAAGAACAAAAGGATCATCTTAGTGTGAAAAACTAGTAGCCAAGAAGCGAAGTTACACCAAAGAGTAATTTACTGATTTTTAATTTTTTTATCCTAAGGTCCAAGCATGTATCAGTGGGTTTGGTGTGTATGGTTTAAGCTTATGGTATTTGCTAATGCTGACAATACACAACTGCTTTTGTAATACCTTGTAAATAAAATTTCTTTTGTCTAAGAAACACTGGACTCCAACTGGTTTCAGAAATTTTAAATACCAGTAGCCCCAAACCTCTACTCAGTGTGGTTTTCTTTCATGGTATAAGATTAATTATCATGGGAAATGCACATTTTGTAAAGAACGATTTAATTTGCTTCATGCGCAAGTGACAAAGACTGAATTTGCAGGGCAAATTCATTTCAAATTCATTCAAAGGTACATTTCCCCTTTTGCTTTAATTTTAAACTTCATCACAACTTAAGAGGAAATATTTCTTTCCTAAGACTGTAAAAGTCAAGCCAGTAGAGCCCCGAACTGTTGGCCCACCAGCTCCCCAGCAGTGAGCACCCATGGGGCAGAGTGCCTTGCACCTGCTGGATCCCACCCTCAGCAGGGACCACCCAGCCCCCAGCTGGTACCAGTCCCAGTGCTGGGCTGACCAGCCCTCAGCACCCCTCTGGGCTCCTGCAAGAAAAAGCCAAGGCTTGGAAGGGAACTGTGGAGGTTGAGTGGCCGTACGGAGCCAGGGCAGACTTTGCTGGTACTTTACATGCAGAACACAAGAAGGCTGCAGATATTTTGCTCTAGCTAAAAGGCGTTCGCCTCTCAACGTCTTCAGCTCAGAAAATTATCTACTATTCTGCACACAAGGGCAGCTCCAGAAAAGGTTAGATTCCATCAGGGCTATTCTTCCTAAGCCTCTTTGCCATTTTCAAAGGCCATTTAATTGTGAGCTCTGGGGTTGGACCAGTGGGGGAGGATTTGGTGTATGCCCTTATTGTGAGCACGGTCTGAAGCGAAATGCCAGCTCAGCAGTTTCAGGCAGCCTCAACCACACTTGGGAATGCTGTAGCATCCTTAATAGATCTGCAGCAAAGTGTTTGCCAGAGTTTCAAACTCTGGTGAACAAGGCCCTTTAGAGCCTGCAAGTCAGAAAGACGTCAAAAGTGTAGTCTGAGTCCTCTTGACTATCAGCAGCTGAAGCTGAGTGAGAGTATGTGCAGAAATAAGTACTCCAAATGCTTTTCCAACAAACCACCAACACAGACATTGGCACACACAGCCAGCAGTTTCACAATATTGCATGCTCAGAGGATATATTTTTCAATTTGGCTCTACATTTAGGTCAACTAAATCGATCACTAGCTTTTAAATCATAGGCATTCTGAAACAAATAAAAATATAAGTGCACTCACTTGGCTTATTTTCCTGTTTCTCACCTGACCTGAGCTGCAGAAGTGGCAAGGAAATTAAAACCAGGCCTGAAAAGAAGATGAGCAGCAATGGCTAGTGGTGACACCTTGGCGTGGGAGTGACTGGCACACTAAACACACCGATAATTCAGTGGGATGAAAGCACAGTCTTCACTTGATACTTCCTTTGGGAACCACAGGACCACTTCATTAAAGGATGATTATATTATATTAGCAAGGATAATTTTTACGTAGGGAATTCTGTCATACTATGCCTGTGTGAACTCTGTTCCTGCCAACAGCAGAGAGATTTGTCTCTCATCACTGTCAGCAGAGCTAACAACACACAGGATTGGAAACCTGAAATCAAGAGATGATATCCTAACAGACACACTGGCTGAATTACAGTTCCCTTGTTATGACTTGATCAGCTTGGACAAAATACAGTCATTTTTTTCTTCATTCTTTTTATATTACTTCTGAGCAACATCAGGAGGAATTGAAGGCAATGCTCCCCCACACCCAAATTCTTGCATAAATCCCCCCCAACATTCCTGCACCAGCCATGCTGTAACATTCACAAATCTTTAAACTGCTTTTGATTGCACTCGTTCTTCCTCACCCTTTTTTTGAGAGGAAAAAAAAAAAAAAGGTCCCGTGTATTCACTGCTCAGCTCCAGAGCAGAATTTTAGGTTGCAACTGCAGAGTCCTTTTTAAACTCTTACAGCCAGCTTCATTGGTGATATCAGAGCCAGTTCTGCTACACTTCTCCCCACACCCTTCATTAGCAAATGCGACATGAACAACATGTGCAAGCGCATAGAATAAAAAATTCTATTGTGTAACAATAGTTACATATACTCAAAAAAAGTGCCGAAATTATAGTGGTATTGTACAAAGCTCTGAACTCATCCCTTTTCAAACAACATGATTTACAATACTTCTCACCTTCTGGCTTTATGATGAATCAAATGTTACTCCAACCACCTTATGACTGTTGTCAAAAAGCCAAAATAAACATGATAGTTATTTGGATTTTACTAAACTAATCCAAATGCAACTGAAAGAGCTTTTATGAATAGACACTACCTCTCATTTAAAAGAAAAATGTTATCAACAGAAGATGACAGTGATTGCAAAGTAAGACTTAATATTTCTCTTTTTACAGTGCTTCATTAATTCCTAAGATGAAACAAGCTACTGCTATGGAAAATATTAGCAATGTAAAAAGGTGGGACTCCTTTATGCTTTACAAAGAATTACTGTTTTCATCTGTAAATCTAGAGACTACTGATCTGTGCAGAGATTACTTTAGAGATCAGCATCCCTTCAGCAGGAATTTGACTTTAGCCTGTTTTATTGGCTTTTGCAAGATTTATCAGACTGCTGAAGGCAGGCACCGATACATATTAAAGTTTCTTGCCGATACTGGAAATGAAAAATAGGAGAAGGGCCAAATATCAGCTGTCAAGTACTGAACAGTAACCCTTTTTTTCTCCCCTTGATGTTAAGCATTTATTTTGTCTGCTCTATCAGGGGAAAAGATTCCCACTCAGTGGCTTGGTTTGGGTGAGCCTTGCCCCCCGCCCCCGGCTTGTCACTCTCGGCTGATCTATCTGCTTTCCAAAGCCTCTCCTCTCCACTTCTGCCAAAGCAATTTCACTGCAGGGTCTTGTCAAACCCAGGCTCAGACAAGCGATGGCCTTGAACAATTCCTTAGTGCTAAAAAGGTCAAAGATCCCTTCTATAACCAGGTTCCACGTTTCCGCAACTCTGCACACACACGCCTGCAAAAACCACCTCTCTGCCCAACTCCAGTGCAAGACATCTCCGGTGTCCCAGGCTGCAAGATGTTTTACAGCAGCTATTAAAAGGCAATATAAGGTGCCATAGAGCAACAAGAAATACAGCGCTTGCAGTGCAACCGCCCGGAGGGAATCCCCTCCCAGCCTCTTCTGACTATTAACTTGAAAGATTACTTCTAACCATGAAATTACGAGGCGGGGGGGAGAAGCCATACACCCCCGAGCACGTTTGTTTTCAGGAATTCCGCTGAAGTTCACGCCCGACCCGAGGTGCCCCAGAGGCGATGTGCCGCGCAGGTGACGCTGTGCAGCACCGCGCTACCCCCAAAAATCCGGGGAGCAACGAGGCGAGCCCCGCGCATCCCACACCTCCGGCACAGCCGCGATTCCCCGGCTTGGCTTCTGCCTTCGCCAGCCTGGACGGGCACCGGCATAGGTACAGGAGCAGGCACCGGTACAGGAACAGGTAAAGGCACAGGTACAGGCATCGGCACAGGTAGCGCCACGCCTGCGTGCCGCTCACACCGCCATCTCCTACGTGTGCCAGCGGGGCGCATCCAGCGCCCAACTACGGCCTGAGGAGCGGGAAAAAGGCGCCGAACCAAAACCCCTTTCAAGTTCCCAGAAGAAAGCCGGCGGCAAGTTGCGATTTCCCGTGTAAGCGATGACAGGTACGGCCGGCCGGCCGGCACACACTGCGGTCGCCCCGCCGCTCGCCCCCGCCGCGCAGCGCGGGATGGCCCCGGGCCGCGCCCCCGCCCGCCCCCGCCGGCACCTGCCGCCCGCGCCCCGCGCCGCGCTCACCCCCGGAGCTGCTCCCTCATGGCGGCGGCTGCTCGGCGGCGCCGCGGAGGCAGAAACAGCGCGTCCGCCCGGCCCCGCCGCTCAGCGCCACTGCGGCCGCCCCGCCGGCAGGGAGGGACGGCGGCAGCGAAGGAGGGATGGAGGGAGAGGGAGGGGGGAGGAGGCGGCGCTGGCCCGCCCCGCCCCGCTCCCGCCCGGCGGCGGTGCCGGCTCTGCGCGCCCTCAGCCGCGATCCTCCCCCCGATCCCGGCTGCGGGGCGGCTGAGGGCACCTCGCACCTCCCCGGGGCCCTGTAGCTATTGTGGAGGAAGCCCTCGGGGCTTCCTTTGACTTCCTTTTTTTTTATGGTGTTTTTTTGTTGGTTTTTTTTTTTTTTTTTTTTTTGTGTTCTTTGCCCTAGCGCTGGCCGGCCGGAGAGAGGGTTGTGCTGAGAGGCGGCAAATCAGTTCGCCTTCAGCCAGCTTGGTAAGAAAACTTAGCTAAAATATGCACCGAATCCAGGAAGATTTGAAATGGGCCCTAACCTGCACTTCTTTTCCCCTCAGCGTTTAATTATGGTGCTTAAAATACCGAGTGGTTTATTTATGAGTGGAATCAGGTAATTTCATTTCTAAGGGTTTGCCTTGGCCCTGCAGGGAGGGAATGGTGAGCTTCTCTTCTGGATTCGTCAGTGCAGAAGAAACAGTTCTGCTCATGCTGAGTTACTGTCGCAATATTTCTTTGCATTAATTCCTATGCAATGTGCATTACACAAAGGAAGGCCAACAATCTCCATTTAGTGTGACAAGCACTTCAAATCAGCGTGGCCGCTCTCCCCTCGTGCATGTTGTACATCTATGTCCTTTATTCGTTAAAATAAGGCTCCCAATTTTTCCCATAACCAAGTAGCTTTTCAAACCTTGCATATTGTGATTTCCTGCTAAAGCCCCCCCCCCCACCCCCCCCCACCCAAACCAATGTCTTTTCAAATCAGATTCATAGAATGATTTTGGTTGGAAGAGACCTTAAAGAGTGTCTAGTTCCACCTTCGCTGCCGCTAGACCAGGCTGCTCAAGCAACCATCCAGCCTGGAACACTAACAGGATGAGGTATCTCCAACTTCTCTGGGCAACCTGTTCCAGTGCCTCACCACCCTCCTAGTAAAGAATTTCTTTGTAATATCAAATCTAATTATGTTCTCTATATTTCAAATGTACAAAAGAATCTCCCTGTTTTTACACTGGGAAGATGCACACGTAGAAGCATGGAAAATTCATCCCACCCCTGTTACATGGATGTCATTAGGAACTGAAGTTGGAAAATGTTAGCCTAAGCATCAGGAAATTTAGGGTGCCCCTTAAGGAGCCCTATTATCTGATTTTAAGAAAAGTTCAACAAGCAGTTAAAGGAAAGCCCTTTTTTTTTGGTTTGTTTTTTCTAGAAGCATTGATGTGAGAGATGCTCAAGGCTCAAGCCCTCAAATGTAAATATAAAAATTACTGGAATTAAATGGTAAATTCTCATAGTTTCTAGGTGATTTAGATGTTTTTAACAAGTCTAACTCACAGTTTACAGAAACCTTGTTTCTGTAATACTACCCCAATATGGAAAGAAAATAGAGGAATAATTTTTGTGTAAACATAAATCACTATGTTAAAACTCATAGGACTGTGAATTTTCCATTTAATTTAGTGGACCTGGTATTAGATCAATTACTCTATCTATATCTTAGTTTTGGCACAAATAAACTGGCTGAAGGCTGTCAATTGCGTTATATCAGCAGTCTCACATTTTTGCATTTTTATCCGTTTTAGGACGTCACAAAACTCTCATTAAGTCTTTAAAAGAGGATGACTTTCATCCAAGTTGAGAGGAACCTCAGGGTGCACTACAAGGAGAGAGCAGCTGCTCGTGTCATACAAAGGGACTGGTAGCCAGAGGCCAGACATCTCACAGCAAAAGTGGTTTGTTTTCCTTCAGAAGTATCTAGCACTGATTCCCCGATACACATTCCTTCAATTTTCACTGTTTCTGGAGCCTCCTGGCCTGCCTTAACAGAAGCTTGATGCTGCTATTATCATTCTGGTCTTCTTTCCCATACAATAGTGCCAAGTAATAAGAATTTAAAAACCAGCCTGAATTTCTCATACTTTGCATAATCTTCTTTCTCCTTGAGTTACAAATAAAGCATTGTATTCAATTAGACTCACAGCAGGTGAAAACCCCAATTAGCGAATCCATTTTCTTGGCTCTTTTTCCCTACCTTACACCCACACACCACTACTTTTTTTTTTTTTTTTAACAATAAAGGGTAACTCTGAGTCATTCTCCAATTGAAAACCAAATTAACCCCTTGATCTCCCAAATCAAACTCTTACTCACTCAAGAACATCCAGGGCAAAACAAGAATTTTTAAGGATTAAGAGATTAAGGCCTATTGACTTTATAAATTGATTTTTATAAAAAAAAATCTATTTAATGTAGTTCTGATGTTGTCTACAAATTCACAAAAGCTTTTAGCTGTTTTGATTGACCTGAAAATTATATTTTTGCTATATAATGTGCACAAGTAATACCACTTTTACTCCTTTTTGCTTAAAACTACCTGTAATTTATTGCATAAATATATGTTGTTTGCAGTGTAAATGGTTACTATCTTTGGCATTTGTAACTGAAGCCAATTTTTATTCCATATTTAATTTTAGGCCATTTATTTGATTAAAGATAGTCACCTCCCAATAAAAAATAAAACAGGATTACAGAGTAAGCAGAGTTTTAACTCCCTGTGGTGCTTTTCTAATGTAAGGGCTGCTCAGTCAACTTTTGCCCCTATATAGGGAGCTTAATCAGAAGAAGAGCAGTGTTTATTTCTCCTATCCTGTTGTTTAGTTCAGGACTGTACCTAGTCCATGCATCTATGTCTTCAATGTTTAATAACACCCGGTGCTTAAAGGGAAATGGTGGCTACCTAAAAAATGAGAGATGATATTTAGAAGTGGTCTTATTACCCCAAAACTCTTTCAGGAAAAAAAGAGAAATAGAAAAACCACTTGTATTTGCAGTCAGTCTGACTGCATTGCTCACTGTCCAAAGGATCAGTGGAATTTCTGCATTTAAGAAAGCAAATTTTTCTGTTTTAATAAATTCTTCTCAGATTGTTGTCCCTTTTCAATGGAGAAAGAGCCAGAGTCATGTACACATCAAAACTAACTATATGAACATAAAATATTTGTTTCCTAAGCATTAACACTTGAGTATAAATCTTTGTAAATTTCATGTACAAGATTAGCATCATCAGCCCATGTTACAGGCAGATGTGGGAACCCAACTGTAGAAATGGGTAGGGACTTGCCTAAAACTAAGGTAGACATTAAAGGTACAAGTTTGCGTGTAAGTTCAACATTTTATGAGTTAGCAAACTAAATCAGCATTTCTTTAATTTTACTGTCATTGAAAGTGAAGATACAACATTTTCCTATTAGCTAAGGCCTGCTTCCAGAGTTCTCTGAAGCGTGTAGCCTCCTTGTAAGTGTGGTTTTACCATTTCTCAGTCATCTGGGCAGTGGATTAGTTTGCTTTGCATTTAAGAAGATATTGTGGTGCCCTGCACTGGGCTGTCTAATCCGTTACACTGTTTGAATCTATTTTCTTTTTCTTGGTATAAATAAACGCTAAAAATCACTTGGGATGGTACAATGGCACTTTCCTGGATCGTGTGCCTTAAATATGCTCCAACGGCTGACACCTCCAGGGTGTTTGGGCAATTGTTCATAGCTCTCCCAGAAGAGCCAAGAAGAGAGTACTGGTTTGGATGCAGCTAGTTTGTTTTGGGTTTTTTGTTGTTTTTTTTTTTTTTACTTTTTGCACATTACCACTGAAAACACACTAAAATACTATAAATGCAACAAAGAAAATAGTGTTTTGAAACACTCTGTTCATTTTTCCCAACACTGCACTGTAAATTAAAGACTTATTAAAACATTTCATAGCTCAGTATACTTAAAATCAGTTATTTACACCATAGGATCCTGGGGAAGGAAACTACAACTCCCTGTCCAGTGGGAAACCCAACCTCTGTTCCCCATTAAGGATGACAAGGTGGTGCTTCTTCTTACCCAGGGCTCATTGTCTGCACTCTAAAGCGGGTAACTGGCAAATGGAGATCACAAGAATTTTTTTCACTGAGATATTCTTGGAACAGAGAGAGGAAGACATATCCTCCTTTTTATTTTTTTTTTTAAACCATTTCTGCAGTAAATATTACAGGGCTTGCAGCAATTTAATGCCCCGTATGCACATGTGAGAGGAACACTCCTGTTCCTGATGAATGCACAGCAGAACAGCTTTCACATTCCTCTGGGCTGTACTTGCTTTTACTACAGTAAGGACACCTGATTAAAAGTGAAATCTTAGTCACCCTACAAGATGGGTACAATGGAGCCTCAGGAGCAGCCTGTGTGTGCCTTATGTTGCACCACACTGCATGCTGTTACTGAAAGGTGAATGAGAGGGTGCCTGTCGTTTTGAATATATTAAATATATGTATGAATTCCACCCTGATGAGATCTTGGAAAGGAAAATTTCAAGAGGCTCCATTTATTTTTTAAGGTGATAATGACAGTAGCAGAGTGGTCAGTCTCTACTGCCCCTGTGTGTGACCTTGAAAAGGAGCAGAGTGGGACTGAGGTTGAGTATGACTGCACACATGGCTAGAAGGGATGAACAGCACATCCCGATCCCACCAGCGCCATGAGCTCTAAAGGTAAGCTCCTGTAAATAGCAAAAGCTCTTTTCTCCCTTCCATAAGAAACCAAAGCAAAGAAAGAAAATTAAGGAAGGAGTAACCCTTACTCTTCTAGGATGAATATGAACTGGTGTGTGAATAGTCCCAAAAATAGGAGACCAAGGAGCAAAATGCTGACATAATGCTAGAAAACTAAAAGCAGCAAAACCCATTCTGAAGAAAGGCTTTTGGAAAGCTAGAGGAGGAGGAAAACCATACATATATTAAAAAAGAGGACTTAAAATCTGCCAACTGAAAACTTAGGTCAAACAAAATTGCCTGCTGATCTTTACAATGCATAAATAAGACTTGAAAAATTATAATTAGAGCATAGTAAATTCTTGTTTTGAGGAATCTGTATTGGCAAAATGAATGGTTATCATTATAGGGAGTGGGGTTGAGAAAAAAATGCAGACTAATAAGGATAAATTAAACAAAGCAGCAAAGACAAACTCCATTTCTTTCTTTTCTTTGCATGCCCAGTTGGAAATAAATGATTGTTTTGCCTCCTGGAGGGATTAAAATAAGAAGGATTTCATAAACTCTCTCAGTCACTGGCTCTCTTTTCCCCTCAAAATCTTTCTTTCTATGCATAAAATTATGCGTTGCAAACACAAAAGCTGGCTTACAAAATCATTAAATTCTCTACTGTTTCCTATCTATGTATAGATCTCAATATAAAAAAATTCTGTATCTTGCAGTCCTACTTCACTCAGGCCCAGAAAACCTGATCCTAGCTACTGCTCACCCTGCATTCCCAATCCCTAACAAAATGCCCCCTCTTCCAAAGGCTTCCACAGACATTAAAGAAGAATGCCTTCTATTTTTACTAATCTACTTTTTGGTTTTGTTGCATTGCATAATATACATATTTTTTGCATTATTAAATCTATTTCTTGTGACTAATATAATACAAACAGATTTTTTTTTTTCCCTTACATTGGGGACTTTATTTCAAAATCATAGAGAAAATACTCCTTTGGAGAAAAAAGCCACTGAGATCATGCTTGGAGATTATTTACTAGGACATTCCAGTGGTAAGGCAGCAGTTAGGTAGTAAAAGAAAACAATGAAATCTATTGCATTTTATGACAGCTATATACAGACAAATTCCCAGTTAGACTACTGGAAGTTGGGCAGACTTTGCACCTTTGAATGAATGCATTCATGTTTTGCTGTCTGTATTCTGCCTGTATTTTAGCTTTTTTGTGTTCTCACAGAAACTTGTAGTTTCTCTTGCTTTACAATATATGTTAAACCTGTCCTAACTACCTTATTGTTTCATCAGTGATTATAATATATCACACATAATATAATAATTCAAACTCAAGAGGCCCTGCCTATTTTTATGTACACACAAGGCTTTTTCATCCTCTTCCCAGAGATGTTGAGGCCGATGACCTTAGCAAAGATCAGTTTGAGATCTACTCCTAACCTTTTCCCTTGATTAGGCCGTGCAGAGCCTTAATGTGGGAAGGGCATGGTTCTCCCTTCCTGGTAAATCACAATTTTATAATTTCAGAACTAGAGTCTGTAGCTTCTCCCAAAACCCTGGTGTGACACTGTCAAAGTTTAGTCCTTCTCCATGGCAAGACTGCTTTGCTCTCCCCTCCTAAATGTCTTATGGGGGGATCCAGAAAGCAGAGCACTGCACTTGGAAAGGAACCAGCCTAGAGAAGCTGATGGCAAAGGGGACAGCCACACCTAACTGGCCTCACCAGTAATTCCATCCAGGCTAACTCCTTCATCTGATCCAGGTGACATTTCTCATAATCTATTTGCATAGAAATGCATCTTAGGTTCAGGATTGTACAGCTACACCCAACCTGAGGTCAGCAAGAAAAAAAATTCTGGAAAGGAAAATCTTCTCATCTGCCATTTCTGAAATGGAACTTTTTATTTCATTTCTAAACAATATCCTATGAAAAAAATATACTTTGCTTTAGCTAGAAAATTAGACAATTGTTCATATAGTTCCGGCAGCACCCTTTAATGGCAAGTGGCAATAATTTCATCTTGTCCATGCCAAGGAGTGAAAATTAGTGTTTATATACAGGCATTTGAAACAATTACAGGCACACAGATGCCTACATTAACTGGGGCTTCCAGAGACAGACGAACCAATATCAGCTATAATGGAGCCTTGTCCTAGGGCACAGATATTTTATCCTAATTGAATCTAAAAGTATGTTAGCACTTAAACACTTCAGTAAAGAGGGATAGAAAGGAATTTTGAGGTAAGATAAAAATTATTTCTTAATAAGTGGATTTCATTGATGAAAATGATTTCATTTAAGTATCCTGTGGCAAGTCCAAGCATTTATGCTTTAGCACATGCTCCACATAATTCCAGACAGCTTCTGCATCTTCCATTTACTTGGCTATAATATGATTCTCCCTACAAATTACTGCTCCCAGCTTTTACACTTAGATATCTTTGTGTAGCTCCTCCTGTCCCCAGTACAGTAGCTGGCAGTTAATTCAGGGAAGAATCCTGTGGCTGACAGGAAACAGTTTTGCTAAACTATATTGCACAGTTTAAACTTCATGCTTATTGAAGCCTAATAACAGCATTTAGTAGAACTCAATGTCCAGGTGCACTTTCAGTATTTTGAATGTTACAGTTGAGCCAAACCTCTCATGCTGCATCTCAGCAAGGTCTCAAATAGCTTGCAGTTCTACTGGCATACTTTCATTCAGTTCTCTGATCTCAGTTATTTAACAGAAAATGGAATCTCTGAGGGAAAGAATAAACATGCAAAATTATAATTTCCTTTCTCACAATATAGACAAATTTCACTGTGAAAAATTTGCAATGAAAATCAGAAATGCCTTGTTTGCCCGAGTCAAAGAGCCTTGACATTTATGATCAAAGGTACACAGATGAATTCAAGGACCTGCTATAGTCCAGTATTGAATCAAGAACAATGGTGAATGTGTTTAGCTCAAAATCAGCCAAAATACCTTTTTTCTTTCTATTCTGAGAATTTTTCCACTTTGAAATAAACAAACATTTATATTTGGAACTATTTGCTTCTTCTTTAGGAAATTGCTTTCAAAGGTACAATCTAAATCCTGAACAATCCACACAGCCCTAAAATATTAAGGATTTAAATATCAGCTGTGGTCCATATTAACATTCCTAGACTCCTGCTGCTACATGTAATTCCTTTGAACACATTATGAGTAATGTCAACCTACAGATCTACCATATCAAAATCTCCAGCTTTTTCTAAAATAGTCCAGACTTAAGGAGGAAATTCTTATTGCTAGCACTAAATGAAGTTGCCCATCTTTATCATCTCCCTCACTGCATGACACAGAAAGCCAGATTATTTTAAAAGTTCAAAATACCTTATTTCCTATTATCAGCCTAAGAAACCTCATACAGTTTTTGTCACCTTCCTTCCAGGAAAAAAAGAAGGTATTAAATGCAACCAAGATTTCTCTATATCTACGTGGTACACTACAAATGCAGAGCACAGCACTCAAACCATTTGTTAATTTAATAGTGTCCAGAATTAGCCATTTTATACTGGCATAAATTTAACACATAGGTACCATATTGTGTATTGTGTGGAAGATTTTCTAACTGTCATTAAAGTTAGAAAGAAGGATCTTCTAAAGTTACACCTGTCTCATAAAACATTACAAATGTTTGAACATTCACCTCTAATCCTAAAATAACAAAATGTTTGTCACATATAAAAAAAAATAAGGTGTTGTTTTAAATCATCATTGTTTTCTTCAGGTATATAATTTTTCGTCAATTACTATCAACAGCTGTGGTTTGTGGTTGCCAACTTTAGAACAAAATGTCATTTTGCAAATAATTATCACCACTTTAATTAATGCCTTTATACTGATACACATCAGGCAAGAAAAAAAAATATAATAATAATAATAATAATAATAAAAAAAGAGACTTTCAGCCTTATCTTTTAAATACAAGCAGGGTTAAGATTTGATTTCTAAATACTTTTGTACTTTAGCAATAAAATTTATTTTACTTATGGACATTTTAATTTTTATTAGTGTTGAGAAATGAATCTCTTGTTACTTTTCCACAGTTTTGTTGCTGCAGTTGCTCTTCATTCTCATTCTTAAGATTCTACTGCAATTATTTCTCAAATTAATACCCTTGTACCCATGTCCCTCGATTTGTTCTGTTTTTAGGGTAACTAGCAGAGCAAATAATTTATTAAGGATAAAAATAATTTTGCAAAGATTTGTAGTAGCTGACAGACTAAGAATTCTGCCAAATAGAACCCAAGCAGAGAGAGGAGGATTAGACCCCATCTAATCCACTGTTTTTTTCAAACTGTACTAAAACCTTTGGAGGGTTTTATTTTTAGCAGCTTTCCATATTAAGGTTTGCTCTAAGAATTACAACTTAGAAAACAAACCAAAGAAATATATTTCTTGGTTTTGAGTAAGGTGTCATCATTAAAAGTCTTCCATCCCCCAAATAAATATATATATTTTTTTACTTTATGCAATATTTTACTTTTTCTGATAGTTTTCATTAAAAGCATTATACTTCACTGAGCTTTAAAATCTAGGAAAAAAAACAAAAGGACATTTATGCAATGAAAACAATAATTTGGTGATGACAGTACACTGTGTTTGATAAGAGATGAAGAAAGTGACTGTTTTGACTAATTATTTCCATGTCAACATTGTACATGAAACTTGCTTTCAGTTTGGCAAAAACCAGGCCAATGGGGCTGTGTCTGTGTTGCCATTTAATTAAATGATTTAGTCAATGAAATAGCCAAGAGAGAGCAACTCTCCAAATGTGGAAATATTTTGGCTGTTTGAACTTTCTAGTGGTGTATTATCTTAGTTACACTGTTATGTGTGTCTGCCCTGAGAAAAATTGTAATTTCTAGCTCCAAATTTCACAGTGACCCTTTTCTTACTGCAGAGGGGTGGTTGGCCCTACAGCAGGCCATGGTATCTACTTCCCACTTAGTGCTCCTGTGGACCCAAAGCATGGCTTCCTTCACAGTGTTAAGTTTTGATTTAAAAAAATGTAATTTTTAAAATTTCAAATTATCTGGCCTAATGTAGGAGTTGATGCTGCTGAGCTGCTGAAAAAAACTATGGCATATTTTTGAAACTAGTTGGGCTTGTCCCTTCAGCATAAATCCATCATATGAAATGGCTACAGCCTCTCCCTATTCCAGATCAGCTCAAATGCCTGGGATTTACCTGACATGCAGGACAGTCACAAGTTTTTTGTTGTACTAGATTCCCAAGCTTTTGTGATGAGCTTCACAAAGAAATCAGTTGATAATCTAAGTAATAATTTTAAGCAAGGAATTTTCTGTCCAGAAAACACCTAATCTGACAAAACCAAGTCACTACCAGTGATGTCTGCTGAATACTTTATATGTAATTTCCAAAGTTTGCAGCAGTCAAGTTTTCTAAGAAAAACAACTATTATTTCCACTATTCTTTTTTCTTTGTAAACTGGCAGAATTTTTGACAGAATTATCAAATTGAGGAAGCATTCCCAATGCATACCAGCATTTCTTTTTTAGGTTTTCTTTGTATCCAAAGCAATGGTTTAGGTAGAAATTTCTGTAAGAAACCGGGAAAAGGTAGGCTATAGAAGAATATTCATCTGCTCCTTTGTACTGTCTGTATTCACACAACAATTCTGCGTCTTGCCAAGTTTGTGAGCTGCAAGAGCACAGTGTGTAGTGATGATGCTCTAACCCTTTTAGTGCCTTGCATACTACACACTGAGCTGAATTTTACTTCCAAACAAAATTTTGGCTGCATTCCTTAGTGAGCATGTGTTCTCGCTTTGACAGACTATCCTATTCTCTCACTTAAAACAATTTGATGCATTTTTAATATTTTTAAACTTGTTCCTAGATGGGCACAGTTTATATAATCAGCCACCAACTCCAACACTGAAAAAGACAATTGTTATTTTCTTAATTTAGGTCATTATGCTGAAATAATATTTTCACTGCTTTTTTTTTTGGTATAATTTGCAATTATGACGATAACTTTAAATACCTTTTAGAGCAAAATTAAGTGTCTGTTATATAGGTTTTTTTTTTTCTTTTTCTAACTTAACATTTAATTAAATGCTAAGTTTGACATTGCATAGTTTGGTGAGAATTTCAGCACTGGATTTCAGTGAATAAAAAGAATACCTAATCGTAAGCAATGCAGCAGTATTCTGTGATTCTATATTATTATATATTGTGTGAATATCATTGGCTTTATAGTGCCTTTTAAACAAAGATGGCTTGCTCTGATCCTCCCTGCCTTCAAACCATCAGACTGATCACAAGTAATGAATTTGAGTAGTAGTAGGAGTACTAAATTGCTAAAAATACTGCAACACTAAACATAGATTGTTACATATTTATATGTAAGAGCAGAACTGAGAATGCTATTTTTAAGGAGGTTATTTAAATTTATTTGGTTAAAAAAATAAATTGGTCTTTACTGGAGCATAATAGCATAATATGGTCTTATAGTGAGGAGTACATGTAGAATACAAGGGGAATTTTAGGCCTAAATTCATTTTCTGTCAGCCAATATCTTAACCTAAAAGGATCATCTGGTCAGCCTCTTCTATGATGTAGAGTAAATGGAAAAAAAAAAAAAAAAAAAAAAAAAAAAAAAAAAGAGTGGTTATATCTTTTGTAGCCACAAGAAGAGGACAAAGGGACAAAGGTGGATAGGGAAGCAGTGGATATACAGTATAATAACTTCCAGCTCCTGTATCATCTATCTACTGGTAGGTATGGTGAAATAAATAAATGATCAAAAAAACCCCACAAAAACTAATTAAAAAAACCCCAACAATGTCAGGATGAGTTTTTGTAAATAGGAACTTGCAAGACAAGTGATATGAAAGCAGCAAGACGATTAAAATGCAGTATCTTATTTATTATACATTAGGTAGATCAAAGCTCTTCAGAGATAACAAGGCACAGATTGGGGGTTGCCACCTGTTTGGTCTCACTAGCTGTGGAAATCTTTGAGGTGAAGTTGTGTTAAAGGTTGTCAGTACATGCTACACCTATGAATGGCTTGCATTTATTAAAAAAAAAAACAAAAAAACCAAATTATTCTTACTTTGCTGAAAAGATTTACTCATTCACCTGAATATATGTTACTTTCTTAGTCAAGACAAAAAGGATATGCTATATAATTCAGGAAGTTTTCAGAAATAAACAAACAAAATTGCAAGCAAATTCTCTTACTTGATACACATCACTTTAATATGGTGGTAAAATGACCTAAAGAGTATAAAATTAGAATATATCTGAGCTGTTGTTTTGGAGAATGCTGAGCCTTGCAGCAGACTGAGCTCAGAGAAGAAAGATTGTGCCAAGCAAATTGTCCAGGAAAAGTAAGGTCTGGACAATGAGGCAGGAGGCAGTTTTCTAGGTGTTTTTTGCGTTGGTTGCCTTTTTTTGTCTGACCTCTCCACAAAGAACAGAACAGCTGTGACGTATGCAAATGTTTCGGTATAAATGTATGACAGATATTGGCAAGATCTATTAAATAGCAAGTTGAGAAAAGCTGAAAATCTGCAAGATGTGAAAGGGAAGGCAAGGCAAGGCAGCAATAACTTTTGTCAGTGTCCTTGAAGTGTGCCACAGAAGTGGCTAAAGAGATGAGCAGAACTCTGGAGATGTCAGAGCACCACTGGCCTCTTAGGTCTTTAAATGTCTATTCGCATGAGATAAACTTAATGCACAACGGCAAGAAAAGGGGAGCCAGTAAGAATAAGAATGATCTTTTTAAGTCAGTGGAAACTTAATTTGAAGGATAAAACTGGGGGAAAAGTTTCTAAGTACTTTGTAAGTCATGTGTTCCAAAAGAAGGATTGCTTGGGAGGTCTCTGGGTGTTATAAATACACCCACTGACCAAAACCAAGTTGAGGCTGACACAAGAGAAATTATTCCCCTTGGCTGACTCAATTCAAAGCAGAGAAGACTACTGTGAGACCACAGGATGTGAGCATTCCCTCACTGGCGAGGTTGATAAAGGATTCACACTGACAGACTCTTTTCTGCTCCTTATTTCTAGAATGGTGAACAAATGCCCCAGAGCAAAGCAGCAATGAGGGTTTTACAGTCAATTTTCTCAAGAGAACACTGTACAGATACAGATTTGTGTTTTGCTAGTGGCAAATATTCATTCCACAATATTTTGGACACTGATGTGAAAAAATATGATACATGAGAGGGAATGCTGAGACCCACATTCTGATCCCTTTTAGAGAACTAAAAAACAAGAAGTAGCTTTGCTAAAATCAATGAACGTATCTGTCAACCCATGCAAGTTGCTTTAAATGAAGAACTTAAATTTGATTTCCAAACTTCTGGCAGCAAGTCTGATGAGAGCCTAAACTGCTACTGTCATAACCTGTGAATCCTCTGGTTCTTCTGCTCATTTCAAGATTGTTAAGAGTGCAATTAAATATTTATTCCTCCTTCAGACTGGAAACGGGAGAAGATATAATAGTGTATGAAAGTGAGTTTTAACATGTAATAACCATATTAGTAAGGTTTTAATTGCTTTTGTGACGTAACACAATTAAAATAGTGGACAAGCAGATGAATGAGGAATGCGCAGGAATAAATATTTGTCAAATACATAGATATAGAACAAGGTCTGCAATGGAATTGTTTGGTAATATTACAGTGGTATTAAAAACATAAGCACTCCCATTAATGGGCAGCAATTAGGAAATTAATAAAGTAAGTGCAGCTATAGCCAGAAACATGATCTGATGGTGGTTTATATCAAAATAGCTGACCTTAGATTCTGAAGTTCAAACCAGTGTTTGGAAATGATGGTGACCCCATCAACATGAGATCTTTGGGAATCAGTTTTCTAACCTCTAATTTTCAGGTGTTCTTAAGGTAATCTGAAGTATAGAGCTAAAACATGATATTCAACAATGATGTCCTACTGGCTTTAAAGATTTCACTGCCAGAAATCCGGAAGAAATTTCTGTCTAAACACTGAAGTAAAATTTCAAGATGCTTGTATTCCCAATTACTTGCACTAAAAGTTTATAGATGAGAAATAAAAATGTGTTTTTTGTTTAGTAGTTCTAACTCTTGTTTTTTATTTTTTATTCCTATAATCATTGACATTTCCAGATAAAAAATACTGTGTGTTACACTTAGGAAAACATCTGCAAGGCACTTATTCCCACTCTGGGGTTTCTGTAGGCTGAAGCTAGGTATGATTTTAATGAAGAATAATTTATGAAACAGAAAGTTGAGGATATTTAATTTGCTCACTTTTACTTCCAGAATTTATTCTCTATTAGGGAAATCTGTGACTAGTTTGGCAAGTTTGGAATCCATGCTCACAGAGGTGCATCTCCTTTTCTGTTTCTGCATCACCCAATGCAGAAACATCTTTAATGAAGAGCAGCTTCAGTAGCTTTTTTAAGGATATGTTTAAGTAGAAAGTATATACAGATATTCGGGGAAACACAGCATTTAACTGTTTTGGATAAATAAGAAACTGGCAATTTCCTCTCATTTGCCACACCACTGCTCAAGAGTCTGTCTGAGAATGAAGTCTGGAATGGAAAACAGTAGTCTGTCACAGATCCCTCCTCTCTGACTGTCACTTTTGCAATAAACAAGGCTATCAACCCCTTGCCATTTAGGTAAATATTTCTAATGATATTATAGTTCAATTACTGAAAAGAGCTAATAATCTAAAAAGATCTCCAAAGCTGATTTAAAAAAAGGAGAGTTACTTAACTGATGATTATAAGATTCAGCAATGCAAGAAACTAGTAATAAAGTTAGATGTACAAAACACTTGCTTAGAATGCTAGACACAAAACTTTTTAGTTAAATGAAGACTACTTTCTGGATTCAGTGAAAATTACTCCTTTTTTATGATGCTACTCTCTTCCACTGAATTTATCTGTGAAGATCAAATGGCAAACTTCTGCAAAATATTAGAGTTCAGTATCTTCACTGCAGTAGGATATAGAAGTCTAAAACAGAGAAAAAGAACTGCTTTAGCATGCTGTATCTCCCAGAAAGCATCTGACAAGCCACAAAAAAAAAAGGAAAAAGAAAAAGAAAAAAGAAGAATAAAGAAGAGTGAATCAGCACAAGGGGGAAAAATGAACTGAAGCTAGGAAAAAAGGTGCTTCTGTAAAAGAAAGAGGTTGAACACATAAACATACACTGTAGGTATTTCAGAACCTTAGAGTTACTGCAATCCCCTTCTGTGTTAAAGCCCTCCAAGAGCCAAACACCAAATGGCAACCCACCATGGATAGTTTTTAGTTAATCTGAGAGTGATTTTCCTTCAGGTATATAAGTATTCACCATTTTAAGGGTTTTCCAGTTCTGCGGGTTTCACTAGCTGAAAAATTAATCAATACTGCAAGGGCAGGTATTAGAGAGGTAATCACTGTATGAAAATGTGCCCCATTATTAAAATATAAGAATATCTTCCACGAAATTGTCAATACCCCCAGCTTTTACAATGCACCGAGAGTATATTTACCTGTTAAAGACTCTTCTTTGCAAAATTATGCAAAATGAAGTGTTTTAAGAAGATGAAATGGAAAGAAAGGATCTTCCAGTGCCAAATTAAAACCCAGAGACATAATGCTAGAGAACATTTAGTTACTTCAGATCTGTGCTCATTACTGAAAATCCAGGATACTGGGAAGTAAACCAGCAATTCTACTGACCTCACCCTGCTCATCCATCTACTTCCACTAACATCTTTCCTCTTGCTTATTTTTCTTAACCCCTTTCTGCCTGCACACAAAATATTCATTTCTAGAGTAAAACTGCTGCATTCCCAGTATTGATTATGCATTTTTCATTGAACCAGACCTATGTGAATGGGATGCCTCTAGGTCCATTTAAGAAAGGTAACGCCAAACTGTTTCTCAAAGTGCAACACAGTGCTGCAGTGTGTTTCCAGACAATAAGTTCTCTTTAAACTTTGAGTAAAAAAGTAGTCAGCACCACCTCTTCCAGTAAAGGACACTGGAATATGTTTATAATCTGCCTTGGTCTCCTTCAGTGTAAGATGCTATTTCTTCTCTCCATAATTCTAAACTGTAAGATGAGATGGTATTTGAATATTGTTTCACTCACACGATGTGTGCACTTATATTTCAGTTCCTGGGGGTGGGGGGAATAATGATATATCAATGATATCACTTAAGCACCAAACCCAGCACAGAGGAGATGCCCTCTCCACGTAGTGGGGGGACTGACCATATTTTGTTGTGCATGCATCTTTTACAGATTCTCAGCAGAATCTGTTACTTGGTACAGATTTGTAAGTAGAAGTGACAGACTTTATTTGAAATTGTACCACTGAGCAGCAGGCTGGCAAGGGATAAATGTCGCTCAGGAGGTTAGACACACACAGCTGTAGAGATTGTGAAATTCAACCTCTGCTCTGAAAAATAAATACCTTGAAAAAATTAGGAAATTCTAGAACAGTGACATCAAAATGAATATAATTTACCTGCAATATATGGGTTTGAGCCTTTTCTATTCATGAATGACAAGTGAAGAAAAATCTTTTTTCGGAAACAAAAGCACAACAAAACATTTGCTGTTGCCCTGAATACTAATGATGGAAGACTGTTGCTATGGTGATGCTAATTTTAACGCTCTTGCCTGTGGACTTCATATGAACTGCCCGTTTTAACTTTTGCAAATGTCATTTACAAAATGAAAACCCATTAATGACTGGTGAGGGCACAATGTTCCACTTTAATTAGAATAATAAGGAATGCTGATGCACAAAGTACAGGTTTGTGAATTGCTACAAAGCCCACACTGTCAAAATTAATTACCGCTGATGGGGACTTTGTTCTAATTTTTTTTTTTTCCAAAGGAAGCTTTAGAATAATACAACTGTAGCTTGACTTGAAGTTGAAAGCAGGCTCTTCTTTTAATAGCAAGGTGGAATAAAGAGGTTTTTCAGACTGACAGTAGAGTAAAAAAGTACAACAGAGCTTAGAACTGTGACTGAGCCATGCTAAAGGAGCACCAGTTCCAGCAAAGGGGAAATTCAAGTGCCAATGCTGCCAGGAAAAAAAAAATCAGCTAAATACCAGCTCAGAAAAGCAGTTGGGATTTGGAAAATAGAGTTGGTTTTTTGGAAGAACTTAAAAACAAAAGTAAATTGAGTGGGTGCTGGGATATAGTTCTGGTTCAAGTTAGTGGCGTATTGCTGTGACTTACTAATTGCGAAGTGCTGAGATGAGTAGATGATGTTTTAAAACAATTAGCATAGATAGTAAGAGGAATCTCTTTTTTTTAATGCACCAAGCCCTTGCAAATCATGAGCATACATCTCTCATGAGAAAGGAAAAGGTTGCAACTACCATTTCTAATTTTGGGGCAATGCCTGAGCATATAAAGTAGGTGCTATGCTGCTAACAGCATGTCAGTAGTACTGACTGCAGTGAGGAAAGCATACTGCAATGAAAAGCATCACAGACAGCTGCTGAGAGTACATTATACAGACTAATTGTTATTATTAAATATCTCCATTGTAGCACTGCTTAGAGAATCTAATTTAGAGTTGAGATCCATTGTGTTGCATCCTGCATTAACAGAAAAAAAACTTCCCTTCTCTTGTGAAGAGCTGAGCTGGTGCAGGACTTGATTTGTCTTTATGCTACGTCTGGTTCAGTGTGAGATTGCTGGAAGCGACTGGTGTGAGGATGAATAGCTGCTAAAATATTTTTCAAAATTCTCATTCATAATAAACTATGGTTTAATGAGTAGTTAAACTTCCTTCCAGCATGACCAGTATGAAATCCACTCAGAGTCTATTGGTATACTCCAGTGCCGTCTTAAAACGGCCTGGCCAATTTTGCCCTTGAATTGTTGGCCATTGTGCAAGCCTCTGTACCTAAATACAGCTCTGCACTAAAGATGGCTGGAATTTCATGGTATTGTACTAAAGAGAAATACAGCAAAAAATATAGATTTGACTGGGAATGGTTGTGTCTACCAAGTCTGATTGTAAGTTTTCCTGCCCGTGATCCATTTACTCAGAACTTGTTTTCCTCTTGCTGCTAGGTTTGTGCAGAGGTAACTGGGTGACCTCTGAACCGCACTGCCATCAAAGACCTGCTTCAGCGTGCACCCACTCTTCATGTAGGGTTGTTCAGAAAAGGATGCTGAGAATGCTATTGACTATAATTTTTGCAGGTAATACCTGTGCTGCTGCTGAATGCAGCTGTACCTGGTGGGATGCACAGCCATGATGCAGCTGGCTGCTCTTGAGAGCCAGTGGGCTCAGGGCTAATCCATACTTCTACAGGACCTTGCCCTATGATATATTATCTCAGAACAAGAAGGGACAGGGCTCTCTTCTACTCAGTAGGAAAAAATCCTTAGCAGCTAACTGGAATTCAGAGGGAGCCAGAAGCAAACAGTAATTTACAGATATGTAACTGATGTGTGTTAACAAACTGACACTTGTAAATTAAAATTTGGTAGCTTCCCAATACACAAAGATTTAGAATTTATGGAATTAATCTGAGCTAGAGGAAATAATCTGAGAGACCTACCTCAGAGAAAATTGTTACTAAACATTATTAACAAGACAATCGGATTTTTGCAGCTCATTCTTCAGATAAGAAAGTGGCATTTCTGACAATATCAGCCCCTGGCAACACTGATGGACAAAGAAGTCAAGGGGTTTAAGTTAATGGAGCCTGCTGGCATGGAGACTTCTATAGGATCAAGATCACCTCAGTCTTCTTCAAGACAGATTGGACACCTGGATAAGAAAGAAATATTTTTGTTCCTTAAAATTCTCTGTTAATCTATGTGAATGGGTGGAATGTAAAAAGCATCTGCCTTTTGTGCAGAGGTACAGTGAGACATCCAGTGGTACATAACCAAGCAATAAAGATGCTCCAAGTTACAGCTCTCCATCACCTGGAATTAGTTGATAGAAAAAGTAACAGTGCCTCCAACAACTTCTAAGTTCTTCTCACATATTTCATATTCTGTGCAATAAAATTTTTTGAGGTGTTACAATTAATTTTATGACTACTGTTAATACAATGAACAGAGCATCTTTTAATGAGGCAATAATGGCTGAGGCTGAATTAGATTACTGTTAATCAGAGTGCCTGAGTACCAAGTAAAAATCTCTCTAAAGAAGAGAATCAGAAAAAAAATATAGTTGTTTGATGTCAGAAAAGGAGATAAATTATCTTAAGGACAAGCAACACTAAATGTGTAAGTAGGCATAGAGTGCATGGGATAGCCAATAGAGGCAGCAAAACATTGTGCAGATAATAGAAATGTCAACAGACAAACACTGGTGTTTAAGGGAAAACATCTATTTTGAGCTTGGGACTTAATAAGCATCTAATGGCAAGTGTTATAAACAGGGAAGAAAAGTGTAATTAATAAATTTAGAAGTCATCAGCATAACTAAATTAAACAAAACTCTGAAAGGAGAGGTGAGAAAGCAGAATAAAGAGGGTGGTGGGCTGGAGGCAGAGTTTCCAGTGAGAGGACTGGCTCTGCAAAGGGAGCATAAGAAAAGATACAGAAGAATCAAACAGTAAATTATTACAAGGGAAAGCCTGACAGCAAGCCAAGAGAAGGCATGAAAGGACAGCAACAAGATGGCTTGTTGAAAGTGGTGGAACGACCTAGAAGAAAGTGAACACTGAAAAGATTCTTGGAGCTGGACAGCAGGAAATTGTTAGTGACCTTATTAAGAGCTGTTTGAAGGAGAAAATGGAACAGAAGCTAGAAATGGCTGGGCAGGAAAAAAAAAACAAAAACACAAACCATGAACTGGAAAAAGACACAAATTCCAAGAAGGAGGGCAATGTCCTGTATATTGAACAGTGTCAGAGAAAAGATTTATTTTGTTTTATCAAGGGCAGTCCTGAAGAGAAACTTCCACAGAAGGAAAGAAGAAGCAGATATGCTTCAAAGAAAATACACCACTAGAAATCCAAAGTCCTAAACAAGTCATTTTGTTATGCTCCTAATGTCTTAGGGACTGAAGAAGTTAAGCAAATAGACTTGTTCTCTAATATCCAGCTACTTGATATCCCAGGTGTCATTCTTCTAATTTCTTGTTGTGAAATATACCATCTGTAACTTGCTATTACTTGAAGACTTTTGTCCTTAAAACAAATAGTTCTTTTCAATCCTATTTCCCTCACTGTGAGAAAGCCCTTTTCTCTAAATTCCTACTGCTGCACAGTACTATGCAGCAGCTTGATGAATATGCTTTCCTTTGTTGGGGACAGACCATATGGTTTATCATTGGTTGAGTAGTCCTTCTTTTTATAGTGTTCACAAAAAAGAAACCCGAAAAAAAACAAACCCAAAAACTTCCCAAAAACCCAAACAAAAACCTCCCAAAAAACCACAAAACAAAACCAAAAACAAAACAACCCCACAAAGGAACAAAAAAACACATAAACGAACAAACAAACAACCTCAAAAACTGCCAAAAAACCAAAATCCAAACATATTGAAACTGAAGATTATTCAGATTTGTACTTGGTATAATTTTAGTTTAGGTCTACTTCAAGAAATTTATATAATCTGAATCCAAACAAAATTTAGAGCTGTCTAATGTGCATTTCAGTTACCTCTGAAATTCAGAATATGTCTGTCACTTGGAGCCAGCTTTTCGTTTGTGCCTCACAAAGGCAATTGTGAAACACAACAATTTTTGAATTATGAATGCAAGCCCTCTATACTGATTAAAGCTGCCATTGTGGGGCTTATATTAAAAAAACAAAACCAAAGCCTATCGTTTCAGTTGTGAATATCTCTGAATGATAATTCAGCTACAGAGTTTAGTTTTATATTTTCAACTTTAAAGTTTCAGAATTATTTTTAAAATTAACTTGAACTAGCATTGTCTTACAGAAGACACATTGAATATCAACACTGTGCCATGAAAGCGATCTTCAGTGTTAAATGACTATGTTTTTATAGTCAAGGATCAGCAAAATACAGCAAAAAAGTAATTGCACATCATGCGCTAGCTAAAAGCTGATTAATACACACAGAAGTATTTCACATTGGAACTTCTCATTTACTAACAAAATCTGCTCAGTAAAATTAGCAACTGCAGTATGACTGGATCTGGTGATAAAATGGAAGCAGAAGATGCTTTCAAGCACAGAAGTAAATGCAAATTAATGACATGCAACACTGTAATCAAGATGTAAGAAAAACTACCATAAATGTAGGCTTCTTTACTTCAGTACTTCTCTGAGTTTAGCTGTTTAACCATATTTATCAAATGCAGTACATGATTTATACATTCCAGGGCTTCTCAGCAGACAGGGTTTAAAAAAAAAAAAAGTCCTCACTGATGAACATTTTGCTTTAAACACTTTACAAATTGTTCCTTAACTGTTTCAGCAGAGGGAGTCCCAGGAGTAACAGAACGCATGTATGTGCACGTGGCGTATTCTTTAACCTTAAGATTCCTATAAAATTTTCATTTTTAGACCTTCAAGTGAACGCTTCATTGAGGGAATATTCACCTATGAGTTTGTTTCATATTGTTATTCTCTCTGTGTTTATATCTGAAACTAAATTACACACTGGTTTCCTTAGGGACATATCCAGTCTTTATGGTTTTGTCCTGTTTACTGCAGCTACTGCTGTTGCATCAAGGAACATTTGCAATTGCTTTCACTTTTTTTCTGTTTTCAAAAAGGGTGCAATTGGTAAGGTCACCTAAGGACATTGCCATTGATGGAGTCCTAAAGTTAAAAGCAATTTAGCAGACTTAAATTGAAGATGAAACAGTAGATAAAAATCACTGATCTGGGAGGACATATGCAGCTTCTGATTTTCTAATGAAGGTGCAGTTTTTCTGTGTTTCAGCTTACAGCAGAATCTGTTCGGTTTTGGTCACATTCTTTACAATGTTAAATTGTGTATCCTTGTGCTAAAAGAACCTACAGGATGGTAAATGGTGGATTGGAAAACAGTAGTTGGAAACAAAAATTATTTTAGTATTTCAGTATTTTTAGCATTTAGTATTTTTAGTCAATTGAATTTTAATTTATTTTTATCTTCCTCATATTTCTGTATTCCATATTTTCAGATCAATACATTTGTATGACCATATACCCCTTAGCAAACATCTCCTTGAGATGTGTATGAGCAAGTTCCTGCTGCAAAAGTGCCTTTTAATCATTAACAAAGTATAACACCCATGTGTCAATGAGAAAAGCTTCAGGTTAAGAAAAGATTAAAATCTTATCATGGTGCTCTGTGTTGATTATATATCTGAGGTGTTTGTATGAAGTTTTCTATTCCCACGCCAAACAGTAATTTTCTAGTTACTCTTTACATTTTAATTCCATGCCTGTAACATTTCTTTCTAACAATTTTTCTTAGTATGCTTCATGCAGGGTGTCATAACCCTCAAGCATTAAAAGTTTAATGACATTTTCTCCAATAAGGCAGCTTTTAAGAAAAAAAAAAAAAAAAGCTACATTTGTTGAAAAATGAAGTGCAGAAAAATGTATCTTTGCCCCTCTACTCCTGTATTAGATTTGTGGTAGTGAACAGAAAAAAATATCTTGATAAAGAAAAATATGATACAAGTATATAATAAAATTCAAAAGGCAATCTGGGTTCTTTAGTAGCCAGATATCTAATACTTAAACATTGAAATAATAAAAACTTTCCTAGCAGACATCTAGGTAAATATAAAATATCTGAATGACACTGTATTATCATGGTTTAAAATATTTAATTTCTTTAAAAACTTTTACCTGCTGCATAAAAATTTTAACATTAAACCCCACAACTCAATGACCATTCAATTTCATTAACATAATACTGCATAAATTCACACTATAAAGTGTGAAGTACATGAGTAAAGAAAAAAAAACCTCATACCAACAACTTTGCACATATTTACAGCAACCTTAATTCTTAGTAATTTATTGCTGTACTGAGTCTGTGCCCCTTCAAGCACCCAAACTAACACCTACATATGGCATTTATGCTAACAAATCTTGGTCCTGCTGAAAAAGAGGAGGGAGGACCTTAATGCACAGAGTGGGAAGGTGATAAGGAGCAAAGTTTGACCTCTACTCACTACTCTACTCTGTAAGCTGTAGACACCACTCAGTGACCCTGCTAGGCTCGTTATATAAAGGGTGCTGCTTGTGTTGTACCATAATCTCATTTACTGAGCTCAATTGCCATGGCAAATGCAATGCCATGAATGCTTGTGTTACAAAAATTACTTTTAAGAAAAGTAATTCATTCAGAGAAGAGATGCATTTTTTATGGTTTGTTTTTCCTAAACTATCTAGCTGGAGATTTTCTAACATAAAAGTTTATCTTATGAATATCTGAAATTCAAATTTCGAATATCTGAAAACAAATAAGAAGCATGCAGGAGGCTGCCAAACCTAAAGATCATATTTGAAACTATAATTTATCTCATAAAATTCAACTTTTAAAACAGAAAATGAGAAATAAGCAAAATGAATATAGATGATTTGGTCATTCTTGACCTATTGATTAGAATCTTTCCTTAAGTCTAACTGCAACCTTACTGACATTTACACAGTTCTCAGTTAATTAATTTTATGTGTCCCTTAGAATCTGTAGCTCCTAAGTATAGTATACACACAAATTAGTTCTCAAGATTTAAGATCTAAAGATAAGGATATCATAGGACTGATGTGCAGCACAGAACTGATTTTAGCTATTGCCTGACAATAAGAAAAAAAATATAATTGAAAGGCATCATATTAAGAGAAAATGGGCCCCAATAATTCATAATAATGACTCAGTAAGTAAAAACTAAACTAATCTCTCATGGCAAGAAGTGTTTGTAAAGACAGGTGGACAATATTCTGAAAAATACAAACTTAATGCAGTCAGCAGGGCAGGCATCTTGGAGGGTCAGAGAAAGAACAGATTCAAGAGCAGTTCAGCAAGATCCATAAATTAATTTTGAAGAAGAATCCAGGAAAACACCTGACCTTGCCCTGACAGACAGGCCACTTAGGGAAACAGAAAGAGCCCAGCTGGTGTAGCTGATTATTGCACTCTCAGTCTGCTCTGGGCTCTTGGGTGGCCTCAGGTGCCATTATGAAAATGTTCCTCAGTCGACCAAAGCTGTGCATCCACAGCAAATAGAGCTGGGAATGCAAATTGAATCTGGCCATACCCACTGCTTCCTCACAGGTATTGAGACCTTTCTTACAGCACAAATAGTAATTAACATCCTGCCATATTTTAGACTGACAAGATCACAAAGAAGACAAAAAAAGGCACAGTAGGTGAAACAGGATCAATTTAATGCTGACTCCCTTTTTATATGGAGGGAATTTTTCTTGTGTGAAATGGAGAAATCATCTTATTTGTGGAGCTGGCTGCATCAGAAGGGACACTGGACCAAGGACAATACAGGCAATGGATGTGACAAGTGCTGCTTTGGAGAAGCTGTCAGTCTTTGGAGGAATACAAGGAAGTATGAGACTTCTTGATATAACAATAATATGTAAGGAATATGAGATACTGTTCCTCATTTCCTTGAATATCACATTGGACAGTTGTCAGAAGTTGTCTCCTCTTTGTCTGTCATCTAAATTAAGTACATAATTGATCTTTAAAAAAAAAGAGAAAATTCTGACAGGCAAATCTTTCTATTTTTTTTCCTAATGTGTCTAATCTTTTCAAGTTCAAAGCATTCCAATGGAAATCAAACATAATTCCTATTTTAGAATCCTGCTTATTAAGCACACTGTTTAAAAGATGGGCTTTGAGTAGATGGCAATACATTTTAGCTATCAGGAGCAGCTGTAAAATCTACTTTTTAATAGAAGATTTGGCATACACTATAAAATAGGACCATATTGTATAGATGTCACTCAACTTTGTAAAGCTTATATTGACTATGTAATTCTTCATTCATTTACTTCAGTTGTTAAGTGTAGCCAGGCAACATTTAACAACTGGAGTAAAAAGAAGCTAATAGAAATGAAGTAAAATTCAAGCAAAAATCACATTTAGTTTACAATAAATGTAACAACTTCAGCTACAATAAAAGTAAAATATTTAAGATTATGTAATTATATTCTACTACATTACAAATACATTAACTCCATGTACAGTACCAAAAGTTTACTTTTTCATATTATTGCCTATAAAAACAGTTCATGTATTAATCTTCTAGTCCCAGAGCTGGAAAGCAATGACTAGCTGGGTTGAACAGATTTTAAATGTTGATATGTCCCCTTTAATTAGGAAAATAGGAAAGTCAGATTCCATCTAAAATTCTTACCCGGCTCATTACCTGCATAGAACATTTTAAGATTTAACCTGTACAAAATTATCCTTGCATTGTTTAACCCCTCTGAAATGCTGAACACTATATACTCTTCATGAACATTTGAACTGAATGAATTTGAAAATAAAGCTTCAGAGCTTTACTCTCCACTTTCCTATGAGCAGTGTCCCATCAAGAGGACCAGGTGTTGGACCAGGTGTGCAGGCACCCAAGGAAGCTGCTCTCCACCCTCCACAGCAGGCACTGTGTTTATGGAAGGCACTGCTTTGCCTCACTCCCTGCCCCAAACCAGAGGCTACAGCCCTTCCCTCAGCTCTCACACCAGCTCAGACACACTAAAATTGCTGCTGAGTACTTATAATTCTTTTAAAAACAAATGTAATCCCCTTCAGTTGCTTCTGATGTGAGGGCAGTAACTCCCTGCTGACAGATGGTAACGAGGAGCAGACCCACGGTATCTTCCTTGAGTGCTCTGGCTCAGTCAGCAGGAACACATCTGTTTATAACCTCTGCTTTCATTATAAAGGTAGTTAAAGGCTCAAGATTTCCCATTTATTTACACTCTGAGTTTAAGTTTTTGTGACAAGTTTTGGAACCAAGGCTTCACAACCCTACAAATCATAAAGAAAATCTCTGCACTTGGACAAACCTCTAAAAATATCATTTAGGTTTTTATGCCAGACAGCATGAGAATTTACATCACATAAAGGCAAACTGAAAAGTATTATACCTTTTCTTTTCTTCACAATAGTTTCAATTTTCCTATGTAGAATTCAGAATTGAAAGGAAAAAATCATAACTATATTTTTAAGAAGCCAAAATAATACTTTTTATTTTATTTGGTAGGTAAGTTAACTGTGAGCCATACACATGGTTTTCATAACTTGCTCACAGCTTCACTCACTACATATACATAATCATACATTATTTATTTATGGTTCTCCATGTCTCTGCTCTGTCTGACAGATATTTCCTACTTCCTTTTGTGCCTTGTACTTATCTACATTCTGCAGAAGAAACAATTAACCCGAGTGATTTTCTCAGAACAGAATCTCTTCACTTTTTATCTTAGCAGAATTTCATTCAGATGCATTCATTTATCCTGTCTCTAAGTTTAACAAAAGTAAAAGAATCATGGTTTTAATCTGTTTGCTTTTACAATGAAAACTCAGGGCTTTTAGCTTTTTTTTTCTGTGTTGAAATTCTGCATGGTTAAACAACAATTGAAAGAGAGATTAAAAATTAAGACAACAAAGAAGTATGTTTATAGAAACTGGCCTGCTAGATCTCCACTGTGAAGTAGGAAAAGAATGAACGATCTAAAACCAGCAAAAATGTATGTCACAAGCTGATACATTAAATGCAAATAAAATATTCTCATAGGAAACTACAATGTGGAAGAAAGTGAGCACAGTGGAGATGCCTTGTCCTTGGAGTTAGCTCACTGCGTAGCTAATTTATAGAGAGAGGCTCACATGGATCTTCTCAAGGAGTCAAAGCCGTGCTCCTGAGAATCCAGCTTTGTCTTCAGCAGGACAAAGTTCAGTGAACTGCTATAATCTGTATAAGAAAATAAGCTTGGCTGGGAAATAACTTGGAAGGTTTCGCACAGAGATGAAAGACTACTGTATTTTTGCAGAAGCATTTTAAATCCTTCAAAAGAATGGGTGCAGCAAGAGGGTAAGAGAGACACTATTAACTGACAAGCTAGATACACGGAGGAAGAATAATGTCAAAGATTAGTACAAATGTAGAAGTCACACCTTCTAGATTTCAACACATTCACGATGGCAGGACTACTGAATTTTTTTTTAGAGAGAAAGTATGCTGCAGGCTTCAATCCCACTCCTCCTCTTTAATCTGAGGCAACAGAGATCTCCTAACACTGAGTAATGGACAAGTTTGCAGAGCAGAGGATAAGAGACACACAAGAGAGATGCAGACATGGTTCAGAGTAGAGCTGTTTAATGTCCCCTTGTGGCCTGGGAGGACAGGCACAGCAGAGGAATTGGCCACGCAGCAAGACCAAATTGGAAAGTAGACTGAAAAATGGAAAGTAGACTCTTGATTTGATTACCTGTCACTGCTTTGGAGCAGCTCCTCTATCTGTTTGATCAGAAGATAAGAATATGCATGTGCTTGCATGCACACATGAGATCCCTTTCATCAAGGGGTGAGCTCTGCTAAAATGTGATCTAACTTGAATTACAATATCAAAATCCACAGCCTCCCTACCTTTATTGTCTGCTTTTTTTAGAATTTGATACTTTTAAAAAATCTTTTGACACATATTCAGTAGTCTTTGAGGTGTGCATTTTTTTCATTTGCTTTTGAGATTTCTAAAGTAGAGTAATTGCCTGTTTTGTCTTCTAAGAACGTAAACTTAGAAATTTTAATGAATACCCAAAATGTTAATAAAGAGTACATGTCTGTGCCTGCTTCTTCCTTTCCATTTTCTAGGTTGCACTGCAGTAAGAGCAGGATCAAGGTCTTCAAAGAACAGGACTGATTAAAATGAAAACTATATTTTTTATAGTCCTCTCCTCTTCTAATTTAATGAAACCTTTAAATTCTGTACTAGACACAAGGAATATATCAAGGAGAAAAAAGATCAAAATAAAAAGGTTTGAATAAAATTTGTTTTCAAGCAATTTTGCATGTTTTACCTCAGAGACAAAGCAGAGGGTTTTTTAACTCAGTAGCAGCTCATGGTCTGAGCAAGTGCTCAGTGCCCTGGCAGCCATATCCAGCTGCAGCTTGGGATACTTCTGCTGTCCTGGAACACAAAAACTAGATTTCCTCGGTTTGCTGGAGAAGACAAAGTTGGGGCTGAAGTTCTGGTCTAGCTCGTCATCTCCATAAGGAGGGAAGCCCATGAAAGGGTGGAAGGAAATGCAGCAGCTGATGCAAGGCCATTGAAAGGCAATTTTCATGAGGCTGACACTAGGCCAAGAAACCACCCAGTGCCAGACACTGGGAACAGCTGAAGCAGGTCGTACACCTCTGATAATTACATTGTCCATGGCAATGCTCCCTATACAATTTGAAACAAAAAAAAAAAAAAACCCAAAACTGGTGTGAATAAGCTCAAGAGGGAATTATTGAAGTAATAGTTTTAGAAGCAGCTACTTGCTACAGATTAATCAACTGTATACAAATGAAATTTTAAACACGAAAATCACAGGTCTCTAAGATACCTAACCATAAATAAACATCAGTACTGAAGACTTAGCATGAAGTACTGCCTGATTTATGGATTATTGAGTGCAATATCATCACAAATGGGAAAGTGATGAGATAAAACAGTTAAGCATCAAGGGGAAAACAGATAAAATGAAAACCAGTAAAATGTGTATCACATCTGGTTAATGAAGAGGGCTAACACCAATATCTTACATTGGTGACAGAAAGAAAATTATGTAAACATTAAGAGAATGTTACCTGTATCTTCTTAGTCTTCATGAAGTTCTTTTAGAGAATTAACAACTAATAGGAAAGTAATGCATCAAAGACTAAAAAAAGAATGTGTTTATTTTAAAAGCCAAAAAGGTACAGAAAACAATTTAGTTGTTTGTAAATATGAAATATGATTTATGAGAATGAATGAATTAGAAATGTCTGAGGATAGCTGGAGAAGACAACAGATGTATCAGCTCAGTAAGATGCACTAGAACTTGATCACTTTGTTTTAAATCTCAAGGACAGCAAGTTTTTCTATAAAAGATGTGGCTAAATTAAAACTTTAATTAAACTAGTAATGTATGACAGATGTACTTGACCTCTTAACAAAACTACCAGTAATTTGGTACAGGCTCCAAAGCAAGTCAAGACCTGGGCTGTAGCCAAGAACTCCTCTAGAAACTCCCAAAGGGGCAGAGTGACCCAGAGAGCATTGATGCACATGAGCTTGGAACACGGATTATGAGTAATGCATGAATAGTAGGTGATTTTTCCAAGGGTCTTTTATCAAAGAACAAAGAAGGCTGTGGGTACAGGAGGTTCACACGTACCCTTCCCCCCCTTCCCCAGGTATCAAATTTGACTACAAGCCAACCACTTTATCCCGTGGCTTTGACAGCCTCAGGGAGCCACCTTTGAGCTCTCCCCGCTGGGCAGCGTGGCTGACCATTTTACCCCTGGCTGCTGGATGTGAGTGGCACAGAGGTGCCAAGCACAGCATGAAGTGCATTTTGTGCCTACTTTAAGAATTGCCAAACTCCCCTCCCCATAATGGCAAGTCATGCCATGTGAAAGAGAAAAGGAGGATCTTTGCCTTCATGTTAGTGCCATAAACAGTCTTACATGGCAGAGCATTGATTTGCTTTCCAGCCTGTCTCTGCTAGACTGCCCCTCCTTGATAGAGCTTTCCACTTTCTTTGTGACTGTTTCATTATTCATAGCCAAATGCAAACATCAGAAAAAGTACAAGATGAATGCAACAGCAAACCAGTATAGCCAGGTAGAACTGAACCTCTACACTGCACCACAGTTTCCTTCATGCATAACTCAATTACTTGTTCTAAGGCTGCTGTAGAAGTTCATCCTGTTATGCAAGTTGCAACTGAAGTGCCACTGCAAGAGCCTTCTGTAATCAAATGGCTTCAGTGACACTAGCTGAGCTTGCAAAGTGTTTAGGGAGTATAAAGAGAAACCATGGAAATTGGTGTATTAAACAATACCCATGTCTTTGTTACTTGCACTACAGTGTTTACAGCTTGCATTGCATCACCTGTTTCCTTCAGAAGTAGGATAAGTAATTCAAAGCACACGTTACAGGTAAAGAACTCAAAAGAGAAGAAAAAAATGTATTAAACCATCTTTTTTTGTTGTTGTATGGTGGTTCTGCTTAGGGCATAAGAAGCATATATTTCCAAATTGTGATTTTTAAAAAATGTTCTTCTCGTTTGTTGTGCAGACACAATCCTTAAAGCAAACTAGCTTAATTTGGGAACTAAACTCAAAAAGATTAGCCTTTAGGGACTAATTGACCCTTGCCATTCCTCAGCTATGGACTTTACCAAGTACTGTCCCTAAAGAACTTCATAGTATTGAGCATGTGCATTTAAAACCATTATAAATGATTAAATTCTTAATTAATTAAATTATTATAAACCATTTAAAATATATAGGGTTAAAAACCCCTAGGGTGTTACATACACAACTGCAATTTACAATTTTTTTGTTTTGTTTTGTTTTGCAAAACCTGGCACACATACACACAGAGGGCAATGGCACAATTTAAACTATTATCCAGGTACCTCAAAGCTTTACTTCATTTGCAGGTGATTTATAGTAGCATAAACCCAAACAACTTATAAATCAGTGCATCCCACTGTGTTTTTTTAGGTAACTAGCACACTTCTGTGAAATGTATTGCAGGTTTTGCTCCTTTTTGTCCTTCCTATTTAGACACTATAGGAGCAGTTCACAATCATTTAAGAGAATTACTAACTCTCCTCTTAAATAAGAAATGTAAATAGCTGGAATGAATTGCTATTTATACTCACTTGATGTAATACGGCACTTTGTTTGGTGAGATTGCCCTCTCCCAGGGGCCTTGGACAGAAGCTGTTAATGACAAACAAACAAACAAATAAATAAGTAACTGCACACATGCATTCATACGTACAAACATTCCTAGAAGAGAAATGTGGAGGTCAAACAGGAAAGACAACGTTAATCTCCAGAATTACAATTCTACACTCAGCCACGTTGATACAGGTCTGTTTGCTCAGTTGCCCGTGAAGGCAGGAAAGCAGGAAGGATTAACCTGCTGTTCTGAAACTTCTGTCCTAATCTCAGAGAAATTGAACTCATTCAGCTGCAAAGATAAATACAAAAACTCCTTGAAAGCTAAGCTTACAGAGCAGATACGAAGCAGAGAAAGCAACCTATCTTTTCTGGCATGTTCTCTTATAGGATTCCTCCTGCTAAGGTGTTTGACTGGGTTTTCTTCTATTTCTTTCCTTTAGTGGCCAGCACTTCCCATCCTTCTAAGAACAGAATTATGCACTTGTTCATATTTTATGTTGAGTGAAATTACACTGAGATATCATCTAAGTATCTTTTTTGTTGCTGTTCTCTTGCTGACTTGTTCTAAATGATGGACATTTTAATTTTTTTCCTCACGTTACTAATTGTGTCTTACTGCCTTCCAATAACGGCAAATAATGGAGAAAATGACAGTATGATCACAACAAATAGAGAGGAAATAACTTTGCTGACTCTTGGCTATCATGGTGTTATATGCCAACATCAGCTTACAACACAATGCAAATATTTTGTAAAATAGGTTTTTATGAAACTCATTTGACAACAGAATTATAAATCATATTTTATTAGAGGCAGAGATAATTTATTGTTTAGGCCATAATCAGGGAGATAATTTTTAACAGGAGTTTTTTTTCTGTCAAACAAAGTAGAACAAATAATTTTATTTCTTTAATATAATGACTGAGACTGAAAACATATGAAAAGTGATCTAATGGGAATAAAAAAAAAAGCCTGTTCACTTCACCCAGTATAACCCTTCTTTTTAGTGACCCCTGCTGTTCAGAAAAGAAAGCAGTTGTTACCAAGACAACTGGGAATTAGCTTCTGAACCATTTGACTTTCTTTCCCTCTCTTATACAAAATAGATACTTTTAAAAACCACATCCCGAGTCACTTTATCAAAATCAGCAAATCACAATCCACACAAATAATAAATACCAATATACATATTTCACCTATTTTGTACCAGATTCCCAGAAGTTAGTCTGTAGAATGAAGTATAGTTTCTATCTTGCCTACATATTGGAGTATGTGGAAATCAGAGTTAAAGGAAAGAGATGAAATGTGCTTCTTAAATAGCTGTATGGGGAAATCTCACTACTTTTGCACATGAATTGTGAAGAAGGTGTGGAGGGAGACTAGGGACTCCACAGAGGGGACACAAATCAGACATGGGAGAAACTGGTGCCATTATAGACAGTCTGAAGAGGAGAAGGAAGAGCTGGCAGGAACAGGTTACAGGCTGGGAAAGGGTGAATGAATTTCATTTTGGACAATGTCAAGAAGCTAGGGAAAGGGTTGGAAGGGACCTTAAAGATCACCTAGTTTCAATTTGCCTACCAAGGGCAGGGAACCTCCTGTTATACCAGGTTAAACAGAGCCCCATCCAGCCTGATCTTGAATACCTCCAAGAATGGGGAATCCACAACCTCTCTGGACAACCTTCCAGTGCCTCACCACTCTTGCAGTAAAGAAATCCTTCCTAACACCCAGTCTCAACTTATCCTACTTCATCTTAAGGCTGCTCCCCTTGTCCTATCACTACATGCCCTTGTGAAAAGTCTCAAAAAGTCTCTCTCCATAAATATAATAACCCTCTTTCAGATTGCTGGTGGCCAAGGAGTTGTGAAAATTCTACCTCAGCATCTCTGCACATTCTGCTGTCTTCAACCCCCAGCCAGCCATCTGTAGCTGAGTGTCATTGCTTTCCTATGACTTACATTTACACAGATTCATATTCTTAAAAGAAGAAAAGTAAATTTCAAAGGTATGAACCATGAGATATCACTGTGTGATTTGTTTACGTGCTTTCATTCAGTAATACTAACCTAATGTAGGCTAATATGTGATCCACCATGGCAATTGGCATCATCTGAGGAATAAGTCAAATCAGACTAAACTAAGTTATCATTTTTGAAAACAAAATACCCTTCGGTATTAAATAAAAATTGACCTTGTTACATATTTCTCTCCCAAGCAATCCTTAACATTCCCAATGGGAACACTCTCAAGTTACAGTTATGCCACTTTAGGATTTTTTTTTAATTCAATAGCTAAAGGACAGAATAGATTGCTGTGTGTTTTTCCAGAAGATGTATTTCTTCTGTTGCTTCTGAATTAATCTGGGTAAGAGCTTTGCAGTCATAACTTATTATCACAGAATCTTACATATGATAGTGTTCTTGATCCATTAGAAGAGGAACAAATACTTTTGCTTTCATGACAGCTCAGTGCTATAGGAATAACAAACAATTCTGTGATGTTCTGCATAATTGGATTTAGTATTCCTTCAAGAGGTTGCTGTGAAGCTGTCTATAATACACTTCTGGGTTCTTGGATGATTCTAACCTTGAATAAATTTGAGTTGATAAAATGTTCAGTACTTTTTACAGCTATACACAGAGAATAATCACTTCATTTTTGGCAGAAGCCAAGAAGCTGAAACCAACTGTTCCTTATCTTTGGTTATCAGTACAGGTTTTCTATCCATTACAAAACCAGTACAAATAAATGGTTAAGTACACCTAAAAGTCTAGCTAGCAAAGGCTTTTTTTATATATGCTCTAATATCCCTGTGTGCTACAGCACTCAAGAAGCAGACATTTCCTGTTTGCTGAGAGTAATTCCAAAGTGTTTTATTGCTCAAGCTGGCAAAGTGAAAGAGCCCATTACAATACACCCAGCTACTTTCAATGCTGTTGTGACTGAAATTAAATACCATAACGAAATACAGGGAATTTTAAGAGTGAATTTAAATTTCCTTTTTTTTATTTGCATTGACATACATTTTAATGGTTAGCTAATTTTTGAGTTTTATTTCTTTCTGTAGGTGTTCTAAGAGCTGAGACTTGCTTTGCCTGTGAACACAGTTGTTGTTGGTAAACCAACATTCTTACTTCGTGGCAGAATGTATAATGAAACAGTGGCATGCTGGCTCTCTGAACTTCAGTACTGTTTTAATCTATGCAGGGATCTGAATGAAATATTAAACAGGATGGTAGTAGTTGATACTACAAAAAATAATCATATAAATATTTCACTTTAGCACTGCAAAACTAATGAAAAATACATGCATGTTTACCAATGGTAAACTATTTCTCCTTCAGCTATTCAAAGAGTAAATTTGGTATGTCCACATTTAAACTTTACACTTGTACTTTTCAGTTCTAAAGGTACTTTTTCAGTTCTAAATACAAAGAAAAATCTTTTGACTTAATTTTTAACTAAAAGGTTTTGGACAGAAATCACAAAGAAGCATTGTGTAGTATTGATACACTCTTACATATATCCTGTCAATTATCTTTTTCTCACTTTGTTAAAATTCTATTATATTTGTTATATATTCCTTTCAGCATCGTGGTAGTTAAAGGTGAGTGCATTTTTATGTTCCCATTATCTTGTTTGGTGGCCATCACCTGTAAGTCAGCAAAGTGCTGAATTATGTTCACATTTCCTATTTTAATGATAATAACTATCTGATTCAGCCTGGGAATTCTACCTGCATGACCTGTGTGACTTACACTGTTCTATCCAACATTATCATAATTAATACTTTAATACAAACATAAATTTAAGAAACTGTTTATTTATTCACATAAATTCTGTTTTGATGCCAATAGCATAGCAAAGCAAAATAGCATAGCAAAATCCCTTTGCTTTCAGAGAGTTCTCAGAGTTAGGCTGATTTGTTTGTGTCCACTCGTCCTCTATCTTTATTCTACTACCAGGTGATATTTTCTATTCAAAACATTTCCTGTGGTATCTAAAAATATTAAACCATTTTTCCAAAGGACATGGATGAAAGGACATGGTCTTCAATGTTTGCTTGTCAAAGGTATATGTGAAAGACAATATGTATGCAGTGAGAAATAAGAGCTAAAGATACAGTTGCTTGGACTGGAAAGTAATCAGATGGATGGGTAAAGTGTCCTAAGAGTCACGGAGCCTTCTCATTTTTATACTTGGATGTCTTAATTAGCAGGACTTGCCCTTTTAAAGACATCTGCCTGTGCAAGAAAGAGCTTCCCCAGTCTTTGCTTTGCATAATAATCCCTTTGAATGGGCATTCAAAGGGAAGCAGGGAAAAGTGAGTACTTGACTTCTCCCCCAGCTTGAACAAATTCAGAGCCACATCTCCAGTTTCTCAGGAGAGTGGCCTAAATAACTGAAAGAAAACACAAAGGCACAGAAATAAGAAGAAAAAAGACTCAGATCGGAACCTTAACAGCTTGGACCTTATCCTGAGAAGCAGAGACCTAGGTTACAAAGCCCAATCCCATGAACATTTTTTTTTTTTTATTTTAAAGCAACAATTATCTGATTCAAAATGCAGCAGATACACTCTGGTCACTTACAATACAAACTGATGGCTCTAGCATTCATCATCTTTCTGTTTCGGAATGAAAGCTGCTAAGGCTGCCTCATCTTGTGCTGAATTAAATGCTTCTCTTACTTACAAGTCCAAAACTGAAAGGCACAGTGAGGCATCTCCTGTTAGGTATCTCCAGGTCCTAGCACATATTTGGGTATGAGGATCTAGTCTGGTACTGACATATGTAGGCAGCAAAAGCTCATAGCCTGGGAAATATGAATCACAAAATTTTGACAATGGGTATATCAGCCTTTTAGTTTTGCAAACCTAAACATTCTTTCTGTTCCTTGTATTCCCAGGTTTTTCATGTTGACAGAAGTCCATATTGTCTGAGCCTTGAAACCAGTGGAATCTTCCAGTCACACTCAAGTAATTGCCAGTTATACTGTGAGCACTGTTTCATGCAGTCACTTCACTGACATGCTATACTTACTAAAAGATGGCCCATACTGGGGCTGAACAGTAAATTACAAGGTTTGCACGTGGCTTTAAAAGATGCAACACCTTCTATTTTTCAGCAATCATCAGCAATGCACATGCACTATGCCATTAAAAAATATGAGTGATTGCTGAATAGAACTGCAAATGATATTAGAAACAATCTGACATCAGTACTACCTCTCATTTATTGCATCTCAAAAAAAAGTATTAACCATTGTGACATATACAAGTGGGTCTTCCAACAAGAGACAATGAATCTCATTTTTTGTAAGAGGCAGAATCACAGAGAAAAATAAGGGTGAAGTCAAAACACTAAAATTATTCCAGAGGAGTCACTGAAAACTTTGGAGCGGGCATTATGTTTAAAATTTGAAGATTCTCTTTTTCACACCTCAGTTACTGTATACAATTCCCAAATTAAGCATCACCATCCATGAAAGGATCACATATTTTTCTTTTAATTACTTTGCTAAATATTTACAAGTTTCTCTTTAATAGAAAGATCTTATTTTTGCTGGGGTTTTGCACCCTGATTTAGAGAATTCTAATTAAACAGCAAGTTTCAAAACCAACAAACTCATTCTACGAATTCATGATATAAAGGCTTGCCCATGTAATAAACATATCAGATGTATCTCACTGTTGTTGTGAATGCTCTGTGTCCTTGGCAAGGAATGAGCTGAGCTGGAGCTGGGACTGACTCTGTGGACACTGGCAGAGCAAAATGAATTTGGGGAAGCATGAAAGTCAGAAGCTCTAGGAGTGGGATTGAGAGAGCCTATTAAAAATGTAGAAGGTCTGGAGAGAGGCAAATTAATGTAAAAATTAATGGCCAGTTTTGATAAGAGTCTTTTATACTTGAGGCTGACTGAAGCCTTGACTGAGAAACATAAGGGGATCCCATTCCTTTGCCACTATCTCTTTAACTTACATCCAAGAGACATCTGAATTATCCTGTGCCACACCATTGATAAACACTGGTACTTGGTCACTGAAAAGATGAAAGAGTGGAAAAAGAATGCTGAACTGCATGAAAAGACAATGGAGAAAAACTGTCTCTAATTTAAAAATGCCACAAATAAGAATACTTTTTTTTTTCTTTCACGCCTTATCTCTCTAGCTCACACCTTATTTCCAATCTCTTTCAGAAATAGCTCTATGAACAGCCCTTAGAACAGGGTGCAAGTTCTTAGAAACAGGAACTACCATTTGATTGCTTGCCTCACAGGACATAACAAATATGAGGTCCCTGCATCACTCCCCCATTACTTTCGTGCTAGATTTTCAACAGCCCCGTGTAGCTTTAGTTTTAACCAAGCAGAGAAAGACAGAGGATGCTATAATTTCTATATATTAAATAATAACAAGCACATGAAAAAGTTACCATGATAAGCAGATCATATTTATTTTTTTTGGATAGGAGAGAAATGTAATTCAGTCACTGATTTTATGTGACCTTGACTGCAGTACCAGCCTTTTTGCAGAATTACTTAAAGGTATATCAACTATATAAAGGATAATTTTTCATATAAGACTATAAACAGATATTATTACTTGCACCTTAAGATGAACAAGTATGTATGGAAGAGGGAAAGTTGATGCTCAGTTAGTGAAGATGAACTGATTATTACTGGCATATAAACGAGATATGCAACAGTCAATAGATTGCTTATTTTCCTTACTAATTATAGTTTGCATTGATCTTATGTGTGTGTCAGCTCCTTAGATAAAAATGCTCTGTGAGTTTTGAGCTTATAAAATAAAACCATAAAAATTGCTATGATTAATAATTTCACTGCTGTTGCAACAGACTGATCAGCTTGGACTCTGTCTGTCATATACTGAAACCTAATTTATAGGCCATTAAATTCACTTGCATTTGACCTGCCTGACTTTGTTTGGCAACCTTTGTGTCTGACTTGTTCACCCCCAAAAGCACAGGTGCAGAAAAAACACTAGTGCTGGATGGCAAAGACTCTGGCACTCTCTCCTGTAGTGCTCTCTCTCTCATAGATGTGCTTCCATCCGTGCAGGGATGCAGCAGAGATAGTACACAAAAAGCATGTCAAAGCATGGTATTTTCCCCAGGCACAGTGATAGTACATGACAGTGGATGTTTTTGGAATTTGGTCTTTATGAAAGATGGGACTGATGCATGTACTGGCAGTTTTCAGTGACCTAACTTATAGATTTGGGAAGGATTTTGCAGAGATTTTCAGAGCTTCAAATACCTAACTTTAACATGCATGGGTAAGATTATGTATTTGTACACACATCTAGGAGAGAGAGAACAAATAAGCAAATGCCCACTTTTCTAAGTGATTTGACTACTTCCAAAGTCAACACGTTTTCACCTGGCTCCTTTTCCTATTGTGATCCTCAAACAACATGAATTGTCCAGAATGATGTCCACACTTTGTTGGCTGTACTTAGTTAGACAGAAGAATAATATCTCACTGGTGGAGGGTGGGCTAAAAAAGGGGATTATCATAACACCGATCACCTCTTAGAGCAATCTAGTTTATCAGTAATAAGGCAGAATGTGCCTAGGACATAACCATCACACCAATTGTCTGACTGCACTCAACACCAGCACAGAGAACAAAGACACCTTGATCAGTGTGATAATGCAGTGCAGGTCACTCTAGTCTCTTCCAGGCTTGCTTAATTTACCCTACAAATTTATTCTTTCACCAAGAATACAACATAGCTCACAAGGAAAAACCAATATCTGCTTAAATATTGTGTTCATGTCACATCCTTGTAATTCCTGCACATTCAATCTTGACAAGTCTGATTTGCAGTTATAGATATTGAGCTGATAAATTATTCCTAGTGATCAAGAGTTAAAGAAAAGTGTGTTTGAAACAGAAATAATGAAAACAGGGCTTTTTTCTTCATAGGATCATCATTTGACAAAAAAGGTTCAGGTTTGAATCAAACAGCATTAGTCCTATACGGCACAACATCAACCCTGGTTTTGATTTTGCAGGTCATCCTGCTGAGAATTTTCAGTTTCCCATTGAGATCTTCAGTGGGAAAATGGTTAACCTATTAAAATTACAATGCAGTATCAGCTGAAAAAAAGTTTGCCCTCTATCCCACTGTGAATGTAGCTGTGCAATAATAGTAACATCTATTTCCAATGTCTGGATAGCTTGTCCCTCTGCATGTAGGAGACCATTATCCTGCGACTGTGTTCTGTTCTGCTGATATAATCTCTTAAATAAAGCTTTACTGTTGACTTTCCTTAATTGAAGTACAATGGAAAAGACATGGCCTTTAAGAAGCTTCACTTTAGTCACTGCCTTGGACCTTTGAAGGTGTTTCAAGTTGTCTTTCAGTGTACTTCAAAACATCCTTGATAATAAAATGTGCGTGGAGGTAAAGTGGAAATTTTGCTGGCAATTTTATTTTATGCAGAGCTGTAAAAAGTTTACTTAGCTGCCATTCTTCTGCCAACTTTCCCACCCCGGTTTTGATCCTCTCACCACTCTGTTAAGTGAACAAATCATGAAAGCTATTTTTCCTGCAGGTTTTATTTTTCCCCTTTTTGGAGCTGAACATTTCTTTAAACAGATAAACCAAAAAAAATTTTTTTTTTTTGGCGGGGGGTTTAATCACTTCTGGGTTAAAATTGCCAGAAACTCTTTTAAACATAATTATAATTTGCTAGTCCTAAAGGGAACCCCCAAACAATGAAGATGAGCCTTGTAGAGATAGATGTCAGGACAAAGAGACTTGATGATGGCAGACGTTCTCCTTTTACCCCAGACCTGGACAATATGAACTTGTTTAACACTCCAGTGGAAAAAAAAAAGAAAAAAAATAAAAGAAAAGAACTGTAATACAATCTAAAAGAGAAATCCATTACAACAACTAGCACATGGCTACAGAATTATCTATTAAATGTGTATGCAAACTGCACAAGAAGAATGGGAAATGAGAAATCACTCACTGGTAAGAAAATGCTGGGATGTAGGGCCAAAATCCCTGTGAGCTTCATGCAGTTGCTTGATGCGCTCATCAACAGCCACCTGTTAAGAGAGGAGAAAAAAATGACTCTTTTCTAGACATGAAACAAAGAGCAATTATAGTCAGATCATTTTTTTCATTAGCGAATATTCAGTTTAAAATTAAGCAGTTTCCTGCAACAATTGTTATCCCTCAGGGTCTTCAGATGAGATTAAACGTATTACTGGACAAAAAGAAGTTAAAAAATAGTTCGGTTTTTAATTTGATGTCCCCCATCTCAACTGCTGCTAGAAGTTGAAAATGAAAAGGCTGATAAATAAAGGTAGAACAAACTGGCCTGGCTTTATGTACCTGAAAAGTGTATGACTGCTGCTTGCCAATACTGAAGTCAGAACATCCATCTGTTAATACTTTTCTGAAACCACTTCTAAAGTATTTTTGAAAGTACAATATTATAAACCAGCATGTAAAAAGTAATCTCTTTTAATGTGGGCAGGACAACCATATTTTAACCAAGTGCTGAAATGAGGTTCACCAAAAGAGAGCAGCTGGTACAAACATTTTGCTGGTTTTTTAATCACTCAAATCGTAGCCCATCAACCCTTTCCTCAGAACAGACTTTTGAAGAACATGTTCCTAATGTTTTGTTGGGTTGGTGTACTGAGTGAAAACACAGACAATAGTTTAGGACTGGTTTTATTTTTACCCTTGAATATCGCAGTGAAGTGGAGCACTGAGCAAGCAGCCAAAAGGAAGTGGTTACAATAAGATTCCCTGGTGTGGGAGTGGCATCTACCAGTCCCTTTATAGCCTATATGCTACAAGGATGTAAATAAGTTAGACCCAAGAATGGGATTAGATAAAACAAGGAAAAAAATACTTGAAAGTAATGATAGACTATTTTGAAATGCAATAAATAAAGTAACTAATAAGAAGCAGGTTCACTTAAATATTGCCTGTAAGGAAAAGTGTTCCATCAACACTGGCAAAGCAGAAGGTAAGTGATTTTTTATTGGCCTAACTGGAAAATACATAACAAGGAAACAAATAAGTTGTACAAGTAAAAAGCAATCCACATTTTAAAACTTTCAGGGAATTGTTTTCGTTGGTGTAGTATTGTATATATTTTAATGCATAGTAGCTGGGCATGATACAGTCAAAAAGGAAAAATAATGATAGAATTAATGAGCTATTTGATATGATTGTGTATGTTTGCCTGATAACCCCTAGACCTCAAAACCTTGTTTAACTAAGCAATAGCAATTTATTGCCAAGACATGATTTATTTGCTTACAATTTTAAAACTAACACTATAAGCAAAAATGCCCATTTGCTTTCTTTCCTCAAACAATTTCCCAGGTGCCTTTCCTGCAGCTTTCTTCATTTCTATGTCATCTTTTCTGGCTTCCCACTGAATTGCATGGGCAGATGTTTCTGTTAAGCAATGTTTCGTACCAGGGACTGACTTTGAGCTTGAGTTCACACCCAATTCACTGCACAGATACAAGCTGGGGAAGTCTGTAAGTGCATAGAAAACCACAAAAGAGCTGCTTCTAGTCATCAGTATAATTAGCTTAAGTAGAGGATCATTAACTGATGTGCTATTATTTTTAGCCAAGAAATGACCTTTCAATGAAGACTAGAGAAATAATCTCGAACATACCTAAACACATGCAAATAAAAACCACTGGAAAAATGCAATGAAAACGTATATACTCTAGAATAGTCTTAAAATTACCTCATAAAATACTGACTTTGTCATTAGGAAATATTGGTTAATTAAGAAATATTTGGTTCATCCTTTATATTAGTACATACTTTTCATTAAGTCAATCAGGATGGAAAAAGTACATGCCTACATGAATAATCCCTGAAGATAATGAGAACTTTACAAACAGTGGGGAGCAGTGTTTAATATAGAAAAATTCCAACAGACAAACAGTGGTCAGAAAAGAGCATGGGAACCCTTTAGTACACATGACAACTGCCAGCACACAGCCTAGGCAACTTCTGTAAGTGTGCTAAAAATGAGAATTCCAATCCCTTCAAAATATGGATGACCTTTAAACTGCACAAAATTATTAACCTGAAGATTTTTTACCTATGTACATCAGCAAAATAAAGTACCTTACACATTTCAGGGTAAACTTTCCAACTGAACAGCTTTGGATGTGAGCCAGAAAATACCTCTTTCTAGAGGTAGATTTTTTTTTTTTTCAGTAGAGAGAAGAAGAAAGCACTAAGAAATCTTGAGTATTTTCCAGGAAATATCACCTGAGAGTACAAAGCGTCACACCACTTGGCTGCCAGGAAATACCACTTGCTGATGTATTGGCATGATACCTTTTAGGTAACAGGTAGTAAAAGATGAACTCACTGTTGGTGGTAGAACAAGGAAGATCACTGCAGTCAGTTTCTATTAATTTTGTCAAAACTAACACATAAACGGTAAAATAACAGGATTTGAACCCACAGTAACGAAGATAATGATGTACAAAAAAGCACCCACTGAAACAATCCTTGCTTCAACTTACAGGACCATGTGTCTCTAAACAAATAAAATCAGAGTTGGATTTGACTTTGTGACTTATACACCAACAATCTGAAGAAAGAGATTCTATCCATGTAAGTCTTGGTAAATGCGTCATGAATATTGAAAAAAAATTCTCATTGACATCTAAAAGTGTTTCTTATTTTTCATAAACAAGCCATAGTAATTCCCAAATTTTATTTTTTTCCCTTGTTATTGTTTTTCTTTCAAATCAAGTGAAATAAGCTCTTCCAAAATGAGCATAAACAGTATCTCTTGTATTTTTGTATGCTATGCTTTCAACTGAGAGCAGTTAGAACAAAATGTTGTGAACAACTGGAGCCTTGTGGGAAGAAAACTGTAAAATTTTCAAGCCCATTCAAGCATTAATTTTCCTTGTCTTAGAGGGAAGAAGAAAAATGTACTGTTAATGAAGGAAGAAAATTCTCATCTGATTTCAGTAGTGTTGGCTTAGCCATGCAAAAAGTACTACTTTAAAGGTACTATTACCAGAATGTAACATGCAGGATCACAGAATGGGAAAAGCTGGAAGGGACCACAGCGGTCATCTGGTCCAATCTCCATGGGATGGGGCTGTGGATTTCATTAAGGTACCCTTTAGGTAAAACTGCACACTATTTCTCCACAAGAAATGTTACTAATAAATAGATAAAATGATTTCTAAAAAATCAGCTATTGGTTTATCATGATACGAGAATTTGATTTGAAAACATTTTTTATAACTAATTTCTACTTAAAAACAAACATCAGAATTTTCTGTAATTGGGATACTTAAAACGTTGTTTTTCTTCACTGGGAATACATGCTTGAAAAGACATGCATTTCCATTTTTTATTTAATGTTTTACATAACATTTATCTTCTTTCAATCATAATGAAAGAACTACAGCAGTGCAGTAAATACACTCAAGGTTGAAGGTGGTAATATTAAAGATCCTATACTGATTTTAAATGATATTGACATAGTACAGAAACAGCTTTTGCCAAAATAATTAGTAAGCAAAAAAAAAAATAAAAATTCAAGTCCTTCTCCTTTAAAGACTTTGAAAACATTTGATGAAACCAATTTGGTTTCCCATCACTTGGATGCAGCCACGTGAACTGAATCTAGCAGAATCAGAAAAACAAACTACAACAATAACAAAAGCAAAGCTCAGCCATGCACTTGTTAGGAATAGTTTTTAAGTGCTTTACCTAATGTGGGGTTCAACCTTGACAACATTTCTATAACAGCTCCACTGTAGTCAGAATAAGGATTTGATGGATTTAACTTGGGTCTGCTACTAAATTCAGAGGGGATTGTCTTGTTTTTTCATTCTTTGAGATTTAACTGAGAATATTTTTATGGCATATAAAGTGTTCTTTTGTGTTTATGTTCACAGTGCAAAGCAGGCCTAGATGAAGAATGAAAGAATGAAAGAATGAAGAATGAAATATGAGCTGTTCAATTCTCAGTATTTTCCGTGTTCCCAAAGAGTACCCAAGAGCAGCTGTCCAGGAGTTCTGGAGCTGCTGAACTACTCCAAGAGGCACTGGAGGAAGGAGGCACACCAGTCATGTTATTGAAGTTGTGCCTGCAGTCAAGGAGTGACCTCAGCAAAGAGCTATAAAAATGGTCCCTCCATCAATCCATTAGTCTTGTCCTCTTGGATCTACCAACACTCCAGAGACAGAAGAGCCTTGGTCTAGCTGTGGTACAATCCTGCCACAGTCTTGCCCATAGCTTTGATTTTCAAGCAAACAAGTTCAGTGGAGGAAATTTTCCCCAGGGTTCTTATCTGAGCTCTGACTGCCAGATGAACTACTCTGCAATGAGTGGCTGCATGAGCCAAGGTGGCTGCTTGGGTGCCTCTCTGTGCTCAGCACTGCCAGAAAATTCACATTTGGTGACTTTGACAAGCAATTAAAAAATTTAATTCAAAAAGTTATGTGAAGGTGTGTGACTAGCAATTTTTACTACTTATTAACATGAAACAGCAGAAAGGAGATCACTAATTTTAAAAAAAATATTCTAAATGTAAAGAGTTAAGACAACTGTTGAATAGCTGGGATTCTGAGGAAAACTGGCAAGAGGGAAAAGAAGATTCTCGTCTCAGATATATTTAGTGCAGCAGCAAAAGGACACATAACCTCCTTTTTCTTTTTTGTCAAAATTTGCTTCACCAAAAGCCGTTCTCACAAAAAGAGAAGGGCAATTTTCTGTATCAATCAGCACGCATACACACAATACTCATTAAAATAACACTCCTTTAATTTCCCCACCGTATTCACAGCATTTCCACAGCCTCCTGACCTTGACTCCGAGCACAGCCAATTTGACTGCGCATCAAAGGCAACGGGCTTCTACAAGACCCCCTTTAATGTTGCCCAGCAATTCTCCTCCCAAGAGCTGAAAAGCTTCTTTCTTTGCTCTCACTGACTCAGAGCTGTCAAAGCAGTGCGAGGCTGTTCTTCACAAATCAATAAACAGGAAGATCTGATCTGCTCGACTTCTAATAGCTCCTGAATTCAGTCACTCACTGCTCCCGGTACGTTAGGCGATAAGGATGGATTTAAATAAGAACACTTTGTGCTCTTAATGAGGAACAGCAGGGGGGGAAAGGCAATTGATAGCCATTGTTCCCAGCTGCTGAAGTTCAGGTTTAAGTCTTGACATTTACTGAGTTGAAAATACAGCTAAGGACAATTAGTTTTCTGGTGAAAAGTTCAGTGTTCTGAAATATTTTGAGAGCGTAAAAATGTGCTTATTATCCACAAAAAGGAAAAAATAGACAAGTACAATGTTATTTGCATGCATTCACAGCTGTTACAAAGACTAGATTCGAGTTTCTGGGTCATGGTGGGACTGTATACTTCAGCAGATTGAAATCTGAGTGACTTCATGCAATTCCCCTTCCAGTTAAAAAACCCAAAAACATAAGAAATAGTAGAACTCATGTATTGTACTTTGGCTGCTTTTTTATATTTTCAAATGAAACAAGAATAAAATGCAATATAAATTCAGGAAACATCTTAAAGCTTAGGGCACAGAGACTTAGAAAACAGTAAATAAAAGAATGATGTTGAATTAATGTCTACTGTGAATAAGCAGCTATCGCTTCTTAGGCTTTTGTTTTATAATATTAAATCTGCACTTTGGCCTTTGTATATATTTATGCCTGAGGAATGAAAGTTGGGTCCTAAATTTTAAATCACAAAACCATCCAGATTTGGAGAGAATAAAACAGTTATAAACCATGTGAGATCTTAATAACAAGCATATTTAGGAAACAATTATCTTAGAAAATGTTACTTGTTTTGGATAAAATATATTCTCTCAGGGAGGCCTCTCCTTTAATATACCACTGCTCCCATAGAAGCCATCACACAAGCTGGTGGAGGTTCTGCAAGGCCTTTCACGTCACTGTATGTTCCTCATTTCTATTTGTGTACTTTTATTGGTTATAACATAATTTATGAATATTTTTGGTACGAGATGAGCATGGGTTCAGTCTTTCAAAAGTAATAGAAACTGCTGTGCTGCCCTCCATTCTGGAGCATTTCTTAACAAAGCTTTCAAATTCTTCACTGTCCAACCACATTAATTCTTTTTTAATATTGCTTTTTTTGTATGCAATTTAATCAATACCAACTATTTTTTCCTGCCAGATTATTTGCTGTATTCCTTTTATAGTATACCAATAAACCAAACACTTATATTTAGCAACTATTTTTCTCAGAAAGAAGCACTACACCAATTTAAAAGTTTTCAATTTACAATTTACATTAGCTTCAAATTCAAATAGATAAATACCCATAGACACCCCCTAGCAGATTCCAGTCCAGGTGGGCTGTGGCTTGCCTAACCACATCTCTATACTCTTGGACAGTGCTTCTATATTCCTCCCAGGTTACCTGTCCAAGCTTCCTCTTTCTGTGGAGTCCCTTTTTTCTGCTTGAGTTCTTGAAGAGCAAGGAGCTCCTTTTTCATGCACACAGGACTCTTGGTACTCTTGCTGTTCAGGATGGATCAGTTTTGAGCTTTTTAGAAAGTGATCCTTCCTTATCAATGAATTTTCTTGGACTTGTCTTGCTCCCAGGGGTTTACCCCGTGGGATTCTTCCAAGGAGATCCCTGAATAGGACAAAGTCTGTTCCCCTGAAGTCCAGATTGTGCTCTCATGGTCACTGCAGCCAGGAATGCCTTTGACTTTCACCTCCCCAATGAGCCTCTCCTTGTTTGTGAGGATGAGGTTCAGCAGAGCATCTGTCTGTTATGTCAGGAAGTTTCCCAGGAACTCACTGCAATGCTTTACAACCTGCTGTGCTGTCCCTCCAGCAAATAATCAGGCTGCTCCCCCACGGATGCTATTTCTCCTTGCCTGTAAAGGTCTCAGCCACTTGCTATGCAGGGTTAGGTGGCCTGCAGAAGATACCCACTACAGTGTCACCTATACTGCTCTGCTCCTTAATCGTCAGCCACAAGTTCTCAAGGGCTCTTTTTCCAACATCTCATTCCTAGTTTAAAGCTCTTCTGTGTCTTCTATCCGTCCCCATAAAACAAACTCCATAGAGATCTGACTGTGCAGTTCTCTTCTGCCTTCAGCAGAAAGCTGAAACTATATATACTCTTAGTTTTGGACTGTAAACTGGGGAAAAGAGAAACTAAAATGTATAGGCTACCCTGAACCTCTGGTAGGTTATTGATCTTCAGATGAATCTAACTTTGATGCAGTTTGACATTTTCAAAGCCAGTGGGAGCTGGGTGCCTGCAACTAGGGAGAGAATGTGTTCTGTGGTAAGTAAAACTGTCTAGTGAGGAGCTCAGCATGGCTTACATTCTTCCTGAGATGAAATCTGACTTCTGAGATCAAGGCACCTGCATACCGTCACACTGTATGCTTTGAAATGTTTCCACATAATTTTTTAATCTTTTTTAAACAACATTCTATCTATCTTTCAGGTTTACCCAACATCCATATAAATTTTAGGTGATATATTGGGGTCATCTCTAGGCCCCACAACCAAGACACACATGGATCAGCTGCAGGGAGCCTGAAGGAATTAGCAAGAATGATGGTGCCTACAGCAGAGGGCTGAGTGAACAACTGGAATTAAAGCTGAGGAACAGAAATCTTAGGGAAGCAGGAAACAGGGACGAATCTGGAGTCCTCTATCTTTGCACTATGAATGTCAAAATTTCTGCTGTGTCAGTGATATTAAATATTATTCAACTGTGCTAAAACACAGGACATTTGGAGGGTTCTGGATTATAAATTATGATAAACATTACTCACAAGAAAAAAATTACGCTATGTTTTCCTAGTTACATATGTTAAGTAACGTAAGGATTTAGGAAGATGCTAAATTATTAATTATGATTCTGTTGTTGCTGAAATATGAGCCCTTTTAGGCCCTAACCATCTACTGTTCCTGCCCTAACAAGGTTGTTTGATAGGTGTGTTTTTCAGGCATTTTCTCTTCACTTTTGGGGCATGCACAGAAAATAACATTATGTGTAACACAGTTATAGCTCCTTAACATAGAACTATAAAGACATAAAAAAGGGCATTCCAGGGGTCTTTTTTATTTATTTTGCTTCTCTGCTAAAAACCTATTATTTCTCATCACTATAGTTTTTGTACTTTTGAAAGAGAACTGACTCTTTTCTATTCTCTTTAAAAATATTTCTAAAAGATTTTTTTAAAAGTGCTTTTTTGTGCTTCACTTGAAAATGCTCTTTATTAATGTTTTGTAATCCATCCCTAAGGCAAAGCCATACCCTCTCTTAACAAGATTTTATGGTTATTTTGATTTTCTTTTTTCCCTGTTTTTTTAAAATATTTTTTTTCTCTCATTAAACTAATAAAAAATAATAAATCCATGCTGCACTGAAAATACCACTTGTTTCTGAAAGGTCAGGTAACATACACTGCTTTTGTCCCTAGGGAAATGGTTCTGTGATGACTTAGGGAACTGTAAGTAGAATGTCACACAAGGAATATTTTATATCTGCCCCAGAAAAAATACCTTTGCAATGATCCTGTATTGGTTGAGCATCACTAGTGAAGATTATTCTTTTATAGTTCAAGTTACATTCCCTCACTTTCATTGTTCTTTCATTACATTAGTTTTATTGTTTCTTTCCCCCAGATTTGTGAATTTCTAGTGCCATTAATAGCATTAGTTTTGGGAACAGTTGCTCATAAATGCAAGTAAGAATTCTCATAGCATGGACCTGTACTTAATGCAAGTTACTTCTGAAAGAAACAGAGCCTTCAGTAAGTATTGTTTTTATTCAGCACTACTTTTTAGCTGATTACCATTTCAAAGTTTGTTCTTTCACCACCTTCAGCTCCCTTCACTCATTTGCCCTCTGATTCCTGTGGGATTATCATCGCATCAGTATTCAAGACTTTGATGTTCAGTCCTGTCTTTTCCACCCTTCCTCCATTCTTGTTTTAATTTGTTGTTGAGCATCTTCATTCACTTTTATAATTTCAATTCACAGTCCCAAGCCCATGTTTCTACCCTAAATGCAGTGAAAATACATTTTTCATAAATATGTAGTAAACCTTTCAATTTTATCCAATGATGTTTATAAACAGGAGCTGAAAATTGCTTAGACTGCTCTGCTACATATGTAATACCATGGAAAAAACATATACAGGGAAGTCCGTGTGAATTTTATTCATTCTAACTCAGGAGCTGTAAGGTGTGAGAATTAAAAGCTTTTTCCTCAATCAGAAATGAAGATAAATGTGCATCTCCTGAGACAATTCTGCTTATACTAAGACATATGACTCAGAATAACCCTGTAAAGATATGTAAAAATGTAACTTTCATAGAGCTTAGTTTTGCCTAAGTGAGTTTGCATGCCAAGGAGAAGGATGTTTGGGAAGATGGATGCATGTAGGAAGAGGTATATGGGAGGCTCAGGAGAAGGTAGAAGGTAAGACAAAAATATTCTTTACAGGGGCACACTCTAGAGTAATAATGTACAAAAAGGATTCAACATGCAGCCGTTGTATGAGTCCTCTATCTCCTCTCCTTCCTATTTCCTGCTCTCTCCTTCTGTTCCTCTTTGAGACTTACACCAATAGTGATCAATCTGTTCACTCTAAATAATCCTTAATCCTAAAACTACCCCAAATACATCACATCTTTAGTTCCCTTTTTAGCTTTGTGGGGTGAAACAAGTAGGATGACGTCAGTCAGGACAGTTTTTTTTACAGTGTGATCTATTCACATTATTTGTTTCATACATATTCTAACATCTGGAAATCTCAAGAGTATAATATTCTGCTTCAAGATGACTGAAGCTACTTTGTCAATCAAGTGCTGACAGGGCATGGAAAAATAAAAAAAAAAAACTTCATTTCATGAGATTACTGGCTGAATGGATTAAGCACACTTTTATTTATTGTTCTTGTCCAATGAAACTTTTGAAGACAGCCTCTCAGTCTCAATGATTTCTGCAGAATGTTCCATACCAAAGCAGCTGCTCCAGCTTGGGAGCAACCACACAATCAGTGCTTGATGCTCCCTGTTATCTGGCACTTCTTTGACTACTGCTACAGCTTCTGATTTTGCACAAAAGCCTCTCTTTCTCCCTGGGGAAGACATACATATGGCATGCTGAAAGATAATAAAATTACTTTAGGCAAATAACTGTTAAAATGGGAGCAATAGCTGATAGGATTGATATTGTGCTGATTGAAGATAATGGCAACACTCCTATAATAGTGTGATATGACTTGTGAGAGGAGCTGCCTTCATTCTGCAGCTGGCCAAAATCTCTGTATTCATGCTTCCTAATCTGTGAGTAAATTCAATTGACATGAAAGCAAAACCTGAGTTATATATAGCCTATACTGCTAAACCAAAATGTTAAAAACCTCTAATTTAAGTTGGAAGATACAGTCTCTGATTTCCAGTTTCTTCTATTCGAGAAGAAAAGGTGCTTATAACAAACAAATGAATAAATAATGCTAAGCCACATCTTTATTGAGGATGTAGAGTGGTACATAGGGAAGGTTAAAAGCTGTCCTGGCATGAAAGATCAGTGTTTGCATGTGTGCAAGAAACCCATCACTTCACGTGTGTCAAAAAATCCCATTATCATATACTACACTTGGTAAGTGCCATAAATGTTGTTCCAGTAATTCCAGTAATGTTACATGCAGTTTTCTTCTTAAATCTGTTTTCATTAGCCCTCTCTTTGAAAAGCTGAATACCCTATTTAACCCTGTCAATCTGTAAAGATCTCAGATGAAGCTAAAATCTTTGAAGATGGTTTTGTTAAACCCCTCAATCTATCCATAGCACAGATTCAGGTCCTCCCATGAGCAGAGAGGGAGGGCTCTCCTTCCCCAGTGGAACAAAGCTCCAAGCAACCCCGCAGGAGGGGGTGGAGTTAAAGCTAAGATATTTTCTAATTCTGGGAAAAATGTGACTGGTCGGCACTGGCCATTGCCATTTCAAAGACTTCATGTTGGTGCAAACATTAAACATACCTTTTTTGCATATCAGTTAAGTAATGCATGGAACAAACTTGTGCATTTAATGGTAGAGTTGTTAAAATATATTTATCACCTGCACAGCTTCAACCATGAGATATAACATTTCACCTCCAGAAAATACATCACATTCTGAAAAATGCTTTTTGTTGTTTATTATTGAGTGCCATAAAAACCTCTCTTAAGTTTGCCAGCTTATTTTTACAGCTATCTGTTTTTTATAACTCCCCCCTCCCCCCCCCCCCAAATAAATAATTTATTTCTGTTTAGTCTTGCCTTGCTACTCATCTGTTTCTAAGAGAACTGGGAAATTCTAAGAATAGAAGAGATCTTGGAGAATTTCGACAGTAAGAAAGATGGAGATCCTGAGATGAAGTGCCACTGAAGGGGGAATGCAATTCAAGTTTGTGAAATGATGAGTAAGAATAAGAGAGAAGCAAAGACAAAACTTCCCACACAGACTGAAGCCAGACTCAAAACCTGAATTTGCAGTATCTGTATAGCAGCACCATATAATCCACTGACAGGCAGTTTAATTGGCAGTTACAAAACTTTAATTTACCAAGTCAGAAACCCTTTCTGAATGTCTAACTCACAAGCTATTTTATCACAGTGGCAGTTTGACACATGGCCTTCAAGCTAGGTAAATAAAGGAATGAATTAGCATTCTCTTGAAAAAAATCTGTTTATTAACGACTTGACTATGAAGGATGTGCTCATGAAAGGGCTCTACAAGACTAAAAAAATAAAACCAACACAGTCTCATAACTCATAAAACCTAGGAGTGATGTCCTTTATTATTTCTGTGAAAATGCCTTTAAAAAGCAGTGAAAGAACACTTAAAACCATATGTACAGTTTAAGAAACAAGGATGGACTTGATTCCTTCAATAAAACTGACACCAAATGCTATAAGATCAGATGACATATTTTTATAAAAATATTCATTAATACTTCTGAGATTGAAATTTATTCTCAGGGGTTATAGAAGGTAAGAAACCCACCTAAGGCAACACCATCAGAGTATGACAGTGGCAGGTCCCCCTGGAGCTGGCATTGGCTCTGTCAGACATGGGGAAGCTTCAGGCAGCTTCTCACAGAAGTGTTCATTTCTCCTTGTCCTTATTTTGACCCATGAGCTGTTGCAATACCCTCTGAGCTTTGCCCTGCTGAGGAGGGGACTGACAGAGCAGCTTTGGGGAGCAACTGGCATCCAGTCAGGGTCAACCTACAGGAATACATCAGGAATGCCTAGGATTTCTAAAGAAATCTGAAGGCAGAAATAAATTTATGTAAGCTTTTTGATAAATTGTGTCAAATAAAAATAATCATATCATCTGTAAAAAGCAAATAAAATAATATTTGTTCGATATACTATTTACTCAATGAATTTATACATTTGAATGAAATATACAGAGGAATTTCAAGCTGCACTGAGTCTTGTGAAACTTCATTTAGAAAGGAATAATTTGCAATCAGAAGTTTACAAATGGAAAATACAAAGATTTGACTGGGAACTTTTGTTTTCACATTTACTTTTTTTAGCAATGAAAACCCCATGGAATAAAATTCTGGATGTTGAATCATTTAATTGTGAAACCTTTTCATCTTAGTAGGTTAGCTGGTCTCTGTTAATTCTGAATCAATAATGTCAGTCCTTACTTTTAGTATTATGTAGATGAAACTTTGTTTCAGATATATACATAGACATGTAAATTCTGTTGATCCATTTGTTTTACTCATTCACTTTGCCTACTACTATAATTCAGTTACATTAACTTTGTTATACTTAGTTAAATTTATCTCTTAAAAAAAGAGGTAAAACCTCTCTGTAGGAAGATTTTTCCTTTTCCCTTGTCTTACTATCATTAGAACTCACTTTCCACAGATCCTGTTAATGTCTTGTCTTTCTTACCCTGATAGTTTTGCACAACTTCCATAGTCTTCCCTCACAGTCTCAGGAAAAAACCAAAACTCTTACCCAACCAAACCTAAGATAGGAGGCATTATTTAGACAGTCTATTCAGTCAGTAACTCCACTGTACAGTAAGATTCCTCTGAACAAACAAGTGCTTTGATTGCATACTGCTGGAATAGCAAAACTGGCCCACAATGCTGTCTGTAACTGCTTTCTGGCTGGAGGAGCCAGATTCCACTCTGATGATCTGTAATTGCTTTTGACTGGGTAATTTTTATCCTCTACAGTTGCCAGCAGTGGTAGATATGACTCTGTAAGGTAGCAACAAATCCCAAAGTAACTTTCCAAACCACAGTTTGAGAAACCTGTAGAAGAGCTGCAGAACTGACCAGGGTGCAGTGAGAAGAAAAAACTCAACTTTCCAAGCCTGCAAGTATTTTAGAGAAAAACATCCACAGTGAAACTGGGGTTGCATTTGATTTTTAAATATATGTCCTTATAGATCATTCCATGGCATTTCCCCAAGGAAATACACTCTATCAGTGTGTTTCTAGTTCAGCTGCCCATACCATTACACTGTCTTATTATTTGGCATTTGTCTTGTACAAGAGAAAACAATCATGACAATCAGAGAGGAAAAAGGAGAAAAAAAGTGACAGCTGAGAAAGCAAGAGTACAGATCTTGTACTGTTAAGGTTCATCATAAGAGAGAGCAACTGGAAGGATCATCTATCTTAAGAGTGCAGAATTTGGTAAAGGAAAAATACAACTTTATAGGTTCATATGAGCAAAATGCACTAATTTCTTCATAGTTCAGATTCTTCTGAAAGACAAATTTACAAAGCAATGCATACAACATTTAAAGAGGTAAATCTTTCTGCTGTGACTCCCACTTTCAGTACTTACAAGTTCCCCCTGCTTCCATTTTGCTCCTCCTTCTCACCACTGCCAATTCCATATTACATTCTGCTTGGGCTCCTGTTTTTTTCCTTCATACTATCGCATTCGACATGCTTTAAGCTATTCTTTAGAGTTTAAGAGTCATATTTTTTCTTGTTCTGCTTTCTGTTTTCTTCCTTTCTTATACAGCAGTCATCTCCCCATCCCTGGAAACATTCAAGGTCAGTTGGGTCAGGGCTCTGAGCAGCTGGATCTAGTGAATCTAGCTGGATCTGTCCCTGCTCACTGCAGAGGGTCTGGAGGAGGTGATTTTCAAAGGACCCTTCCAAATCAAACCATTCCATTATTCTGTAGCCTCCAGATTCCAAAAATGCACTGCCTGCACTTCCTCACAGCAATGTTGTTCCTCATACTCTTTAAAAAGTGTGGCCAAAAGTAAAGCTAAAAAAAACCAGTTATTAGAATCTCTATTATGACAGTAATTTGCAGGTTTGGCCTCTTAAAAATTTACTTTTCTGCCCACTCCAGTTCACTTTTCAAATAGAAAAATTGGTCTGATGTCTGTATTGATTCAAAATAAAAATTGTGGTAGCTTTTTTTTTTTTCCTTGATTTAATCTGAAATACTTTCCATGAAATGGGTAAATCAGTTAAAGTCTATACAGAGGTAGTTGTTGGATTTAAATTCATTTCGCAGTTTGTTTTTTTTTTTCCCCAGACAACCATCTGTGTGTCTGTTGTGATAGCCTAGTACTGCAAGAATAAATTATATACCTGCTTGTCAGATCTCAAACATATTTTTATTTTCCTTGTTGTCAGAAAATCTGTTTTGACATGAGAGCATAAACATATGGGAAGAGTATACAGATACAACAGCCTCTTTCCTTCCAAAATCATCCCAGAACTTAAATTCTGGCTATGCTTAGAAAAGTTCATAAAAAATTATGGTCTGCTTAAGTGCAGAATAATATCTAAAAAGTACAGAATTAAAGTTTAGCTGTTTTTCCTTCAATAAGACCAGCAGAAACTCCATGTAGTTCAAGTCAAGCCATTTTCTAATTAGCAAATATCTGAACTGCCTAAAGACCTCTGGAGGACTTCTGGAATATATTGGATGGAGTGCCACACTTTTAAACAGGCAGGGAGTTTTTCTGTTTGCTATTTACATCTCACTGCATAAGGTTAAATATATGGAGTTAAGGAGCCACAAACAAATTTATTTCTAGAGAACTAATTCAGTCCAGGACCAGCATTTTTTGCTGTCTCTGATCCAATACAGGTTCAGTAAAACTGACTGTGCACTTTTACAGTACAGTCATGACTACCCATTAAGTTACAGAAGCGAGGTATATCCAGAGTGATAATAATTCGTGACTGCATTATGGTTCAAAACAGAATCAATAGCACTGGAAATGTGAGGAGTGCTTTTAAAGATAAGTGAGGCTGACAAAAGATGCAATTTTAGTATAGCCCTATTTTTTTCCCCAGTCTTAGAAGTTTTAAATAAAACCTTGGACTTGTTCAAACATTATTCCCTTGAGAAAATGCATTACTAATCTCAACTCCTACATCACCAAAACCATTTTGCCTGCCAGTTTTCTGTCACTTTTACAAGCTCTTGAAATTGTTTAACAACAGAAGTGGGATTTTCTAATTAATTGGGAAACCATTCACCAGCTCCTATACTGGCAGCTAACATTTCTTCCCTAATGGATTAATATTATAGTATGTTGAAGTATTTATATTCAAAACATTCTAGTCACAGTCTTTAGGAATTCTACCATTTGTATCGCAAATGCAGACTGAATGAGCCACTTACAGGTTTCCTTTTGTTGCCAGCATATATTAATTAGAGAATATTAGGAACAGTGGAAGTCATGTTCTAAAAGTGGTATTTCCCACACTATGAACTGTCATGAGACTGCACAAATTTGTAAACCCAAAGTACATTACTGAGCAGTCAGACTTGAAGATTATTCGCTATTTTAGAAGCAAAGCAAAATGCACATCACAATAAATTGTAAGTGAATACCTGCTTCGTACTTGGTAGAAAGGCAAAGTGCTTTGGCTTCAGCTGTGCTTCAGAGCTATAGAATAAGCTGCAGATTTGGTGTCTCTTTTGAATCCTAACCTTCCTGAGGTTTGACAGTGTGTTGACATTTAAGTTCTACAAATGTTAAACTGGGCATGTCCTTCTCTGCTAGAGAACTGGTGCTGTGGCTGAAATGCACCTGGTCATGGAGGCCATTAAACAAAACACTGCCAAGAGAGCTGCAAGATGGACTTTATTAGAATAATTAATAATGAATTAGTTAGGATAAACCTTCTTGATGGAATGGTATAGAAGAAATATAGTCTGGAATCTGACTGTAGAAGACACTATTTCTTATATATAGACATTATAAAATAAGACATATTACATATATGACATATATATGTATATAAGAAGACATTATTTCTTATGTATATATGCACATACATATATATATAGAAAAATATATATATAAATATACACAAACTTGTTCTATGCAAATCAGGTAATACAAAATATTAGAATGTGAACTCTGTTAGAGCATACAGCCTTTAAAATAAGTGCATTAAATTTTAGGAAGGAAAATAATCATCACCACTTTCTGGATTTGTAATTTTATGGCTCTAACAGTCTGCAGACATTACATCAGCTATCAAAGACACTACAAGTACAGCAACTCTCCCAGAAGCACCACCACCCATCTTATAAGTTGGCCAAGCAGGCTGAGATCATAAAGATGTTGTTCATTATTTCAGACTTTCTTGTGAACCAGTTATTTTTGTTCATTTAGGAGCACTTCCTAATACCGGGGAAAATGGCTCACGAATTAATAAGCCTAACATCCTACCCAACTTACTGATTTATGTATTACTCTATGTCTTCATGGAAATTTACACTCTTACTAATAATTTCACTGAACAATTGAAGAATACATACAAATCAAACTTCACTTCAAGCAACCTGTTGTACCACAACAAAGCAGTATGAAATAAACTCAGAAAGAAAGGTACCTCAAAGAAAGCAAGCAAGTAGGATTGTATGCTGTCTCAAATGTATAACCTGACAGATATGATACAGGAAGGACATGATGTCCTTTTCTATTTTGTTGTACAGATTAGAAACGGTGCATTACAGGAAAAAAAATAATATGAAGGAACTCTAATGAATCAGATGAGAAAAATCTGTGAAAATATCCAGCTGTGCTAGAAGGACATAAAGTTACCATTTATGCAATTGATGCATGTAATGGGTGTCGGGAAGAAACAGTCTCTTTGGCAAAGTATCAGTGAAATTAATTTTTGAATTTTGAGGGAAATGTAGGGCAGTGGAAATAGTTTCAAGTCGAGGAAAGCAGATACTATTTGAAATTCAGAGTACTGTCGCTGAAAGACAGTGATCTTTGATGTGCCTTCAGAAATGGAACACTGGTTGAAATTATTTCTAATTTTCATGTAATGTTTAATAGAATGTATATATTTCTGCTTCAGGTCAATACAGTCTTACTGTGAAAAGAAATGGTTAATATTCTCTCATGACTTCATCTCACGAGAGAAGATACCCAGTACAAGGTTTTATTGAAGTACCTGCACCCCTCCCCCAAGGATGTGCAGTATTCCAGCCTTTCTTTGTCTCTCCACATCTGCCAGCAGGGTGGGGAACTGGAGAGAAGCCACAGGCTGCGCTGGAGACGTGCAGGTGCCCGTGGAAAGCTACACAAGGATTGATTTGACTCCTGCTCCCACTACTGGACCTGCTCCCCTACTTCTTATATCTCTGACAGCACATAATTTTGCAGTCCCACAACTCAGACAACTTTCCCTGTGCATCACAACTCATTCCAGACCTGAAAAGTCTTACAGGTGGTAGCTTTGTAGTAGCACAAGCCAGCATTGATAAAGCATTGAAAAAGGGATAAAAGCTGACATGGTATAGAAGAAAAAACAAAACAAAAAAGAGGAGAGGAGAGGAGAGGAGAGGAGAGGAGAGGAGAGGAGAGGAGAGGAGAGGAGAGGAGAGGAGAGGAGAGGAGAGGAGAGGAGAGGAGAGGAGAGGAGAGGAGAGGAGAGGAGAGGAGAGGAGAGGAGAGGAGAGGAGAGGAGAGGAGAGGAGAGGAGAGGAGAGGAGAGGAGAGGAGAGGAGAGGAGAGGAGAGGAGAGGAGAGGAGAGGAGAGATCTTCAATCACCATTTACAGGCTGAGTTTTCAAATGTCCAATCCTGTTACAAAATCCATGAACCAGAATAAATATTTATGAGAAAAAAAAAAACAAAAAACAACGCTTTCCGCTATTTGCAAAAAGCCAGTAGAAATCTAGCAGAAACTTAAATACAGTTTGGGTTTTATTTTTAGTTATTATTATGATCTGTTATTACAGATACCCATACATGAAGAGTTATAAATTTTAAGGACTATTCCAACAAATTTTCAATTAAATAACTAAATTAATGTAGAGAAATTTAATTAAAGCTGCACTGGTTTTTACAAATACAGTTAATTAAGCTGCTATCTAAAATTAAATCTCACCCAAACTCCTTTTACATTGCTGCAGCTCATCAGATGCAGATATAATTAAAATTCTTGAAGTTCACCTATGCATCTGAATACTCAAGAAAGAAAAACTCCACAGCCAAAACCTGCTGAAGTAGTTTGACAGGCTGCTGCTTTAATGGGATTTATACAGTCCTCAGAGTGGGAAGACAGCACATAAAACTCCCTCAGAAACAAATCTAGGTTTTCAAATCTGCACAGACTTTTTTGTGCAGTGTAACAGGCCAAGAACCTTTGAAGATTTTCCACAAGTGGAGGGTAACAGATTGACATGACCAGGAACCAGGGAGATAAATCCTGCTGACTTTAAATGTACTTTCCATTGAAGTAAGCAGGACCAGCACAGGTAAGGCACAGCACTTACTGCACTTATATCCAGGAGCAGATGTGGGCATCCTCTCAGAGGGAAAAATTGCTTTTCCATAATTGGAAAATCTCAGGTCTTCTGGTAGCCTGAATGATCCCCTTTCCTTTCTGACTGTTTTTTTCTTGCTCAGACCCAGGCTAGTTTGTTTTATTGATCAGTTAAATGCACATCTATTTTCCAGGGAACAGTGACTCAAAATCACCATGCTTGTTTTATGTAACAAGTAAAAATTAAACATAAACATTTTAGATGTTGTCTGATCCAGAGAAAGAGTTGTTCAGACAGCTGGGATGTCTGTCAGTGCATTCCTTAAAATTAGAGAGCAGCCTTGAAGAGTTACTTTTGGAGGGAGGGGGGAAATATTAACTGAAATACAGTCCAAGACTATTATTTATTGCAAATAACAGCGATTTCTCCATTAAAATGGGCATATGTTACAGAAAAACAAATGATGACTAAACCAATGCAGGCAGTCAGAACTCAAACTGGAAGTTGTTCATTTCAGCAGTTCACTCTGGATGTGACAGCGAGTGTGAGCACAGCCACACAGCACCCATGGGAGCCACGGTACCCCCGCTTTGGCAGATCCCTCAGGAGCTCTGAGAGCGTGCAAAAAGTAAAACTGCCCTCTGGTGTTAAAGGCACAAAGCCGAAACACACAAAAATGTGCCAACATTTTCATGACGGGTATTTATTTTCCTCTCTATCAGCAAAAATATGCAGAAGATAAACACCGACCATATTTTTCATAATATGGCATGCATAAAATCCTCCCTTGGGAAAAACACAGATGGGAATCCCATGTCTAATGTTATGGAATGGAGGGTTTAGAATTGAAGCCCCAAACCTATATCTGAAAAACTTAATTTAAGCAGGAAGATGATTCAAGGTCCAAATATTTGTTTCCAATTTGTGGCACAGGCATCTCTCTAGATAAATAAGAAAATCATATGCGATTACCTTTAAAATATAAATTCAAATAGGTTTACAGACTTCCACAGGGTTTAAAATTAGCATCTGAAGTACAAGATAGAATTGCCCTATCATTTTATGTAGTGTAAGAAAAATGAAAAAAAAAGCAACAAACACCTGGAGTATGATAATAAAATAAAATTTAAAAGACCTAGGTGCTTCTGAAGACCCATCTCTCCTTACAGAGTAAAAAAATCATTAACTTTTTCTTTTGTCTATCAAAAATGAATGTGTTTCCTTTCTTGCATAATAAGGTCTGAAGAATCAACACAAATAAAAATGAGAGTAGAAATCCACAGAAGCTTGGAAATTGAGCAACCAGTGACAATCTATCTTTCTGCAGGCACTTGAATCACCCTCTTACCTTGAGTTTGCAGCAGAAAAGGACCCTGGCAAATTGCTATAATCTCCTTTAACCCTAATCACCATTTTAATCAGAAAAAGGATCGGCAGCCTGGAATTTGTACAGCAAGCAACTGTCATTCTATTTGCTAAATATACAGTGTGCAACTAAAAGATTGAAATAGTTCAAACTTTTATTGTCTTCAGAGTATTGCATTTCAGCATTAACAATTGACAAGTAGAAGAAAATAAAATTATGAGACTATCTGCTGTGAAGAGATTTAGAGGTCTGCTCTGACCATGGCTGCATCTCTCACTAACTCTGATATTACAAGATTTCTTGGGGAAGGAAAAGATTGTGATTCATACAACTGCCAGGACTCACCTTATACTGCCTACCTCACCTTACATTGCACTTTTCCTCTCTCTATCCCTCTAATTTCTTCTAATTTCACCTTATAAGTTTTCCAGCTGTGTTCTCTATTTATTTGTTTAATGATTTTCTTCCTAGCCTTTTCTTAATAAATAGTGGTATGATTATAGATGGTATGACAGACAAGGAGAAGCTTAGATGAAGAGTAAGAAAGGAAGCTTCAAGGAGAAAAAGAGCAATGAGATAAACTAAAATGAGCATCAAGGAGATTGTAGGCAGGGGAAGATTAAAGGAAAATGCAGCAGACAACTGTGATTTTTAGCTATAAAGGATTCAGTAGCTGTCATTAAAAACCCAGAACTCTGCTTGAGACATATTGATCACACTATTTCAATGTTTTCTGTACAGCTTCCCTCTGTTTACTTCATATTATAGAAACACACTAATATTTATCTCAAACAACTCTTTACTTTTTTTAAAAAAGAGGAAGACTGTCCTCTATTTCTCCTTATTTTTCTAGAAAGGGCTGCTGAACTTTCAGTGCTCTGCTCACCTTGTCACTAAAACATAAATATCAAAATACCCTTCATGCTAAAGAGGAGGGCTTTTTTTTTTTATTTTACTTTTCTAAATATATTTTTTTTTAAATGAGAGACATTTATATATAAAACTGCTTTAATATTGTAGACACTTCTTGGTAGAAGTGTCCCTGTAGGGCTTGTGAAGATAACATAGAAGTCAGTATCTCTGTATTTACACAGAATTGGAGAGTTGTAAACAATCCTGGAAAAATTGTAGAACATCATTAGACTGTGGACAACTGGAGAAGATTTGTTTCTAACCCGTTTTTCCACACAATATTCCTGTACTGAGATCCAAAAACATTTCTAAAAATGCAAAAGCTTCTTTTGATAAATGCTAAGTCAGTCCTTATCCTCCACCTGAGTGTGTCTCACACTTCATTTTTTAAAGTTATCTCACAGTTCTTAATCACATAGGTCCTTTTAAATACCTTGTAATTTAAGATATAAATGTTAGAGAACAGAAATGCCTGAAGTAGGATGTTTCATGTCTGCCCCATACCTCCTCTTGTAACACTTTTTTTAGAGGTGTCTTTTTTTACATATAAAAACCAACTGTATTAATTTAAACCATAGAATTACATTAGATTTTGGGCAAAAGGGAGAAGGACAAAAAAGAGGAGGAAAGAGCACATTCATACTGCCCTTTGCTTTCAAACACAAAGCCAATACCTTCTAAAGGCTTTTCATTCTACACTGAGAAAAAAAAAGTCCCTTATATCATGTCTTCCCCTTTAGGTACTTTAATGACATTTTTGTTCTGATGAGACTATTGTACAAATCAAAATGCCTCATCCTTAGATTTTTAATTTTTTTTTTTATAATGCACTAAGCTCAACAAACCTTCATAGAAAATAGAATACTCTTAATTATGAATAAATTAACTAAATTAGCAACATGAGATGGATATGAAATTAGAGGACTGTTAATTGAAACTGCAAACACAGCTGTATACAGCTTAGAGATGAATCACACCAGTAATGACACAGATGTTTATAAAATGTGATTATGTTTAGCAGGAGCATACTATTGAAACTCCCCAGCCTATTCTTATATTGTGTCACTGAAATGGTTTTTAAATCCATGAACACGAGGAATCAGAATCTCAGGGATAGCAAATTAGGCACCCTGGATATGTGAATTAGTGTTGTCTGAATGTCAGCAATTTAATTCTCGAGCTTTCAAAGAATGTAGAAATGGAGCCAAAAACAAACATCTGTTAGTTATATTGTCATTCAGAGAAAAAAAAAATTAAAATCTCTGGCAAGTTAGAGCCTATCTGAATATGAGCAAGACAGTGAAGTACAGTATCTCCAAGCTGTGTGTATGCACTGATCATGTAATTAATATAACACAGGAGCTCAAGAAATCTACTTTGATTGCAACTATGAATACATCTTTTTGGGACTATCCCTCCAAAGTGTGTTGGGGGTTGGTTTCTTTCCCTTTTCCCTCTGTGGAATTTTCCCCATTGTCATGCTAAGATACCTGTTGACTGGGCCCTGGTGACAAGGGGGAGGGGACGGGAGGGAAGAGGGAACCCCACGAGATTCAAACAGCCAGAAGAGGAAGCGGAAGGCTGGGCCTCGGCCCATTTCCCCCGCGGAGTTCGGACGAGAAGGACGATCGCCGCCTGTGTCCCATCCCTGCCATCCCAGCGTCGGGAAACCACCATCGGACCCTGCCCGGCTGTCTTCTCGCTGTGAACTACCACCATCCAGCACTCTGCTGAGCACCAGGACCCACACCGTGAGCGGAGAGCTCTCTCTCCATCTCTCTCTCCCCCTGGGACAGCGCTGCCATCACCCCCAGCCCTCCTGCGGCTCTGCGGGACCCGCCCGCCCCCAGCACCGGGAACTGCAGCTCAGGGAAAAGGTGCCTGCAGCCAAAAAACACTGGGACTGAGTTACTGTTCTGTTTGTGGGTAATTTCATAGCTGTTGTTGTTCTTGTTTGTCTTGTTAGATATACTAGTAAAGAACTGTTATTCCTACCCCCATATCTTTGCCTGAGAGCTCTCTTAATTCCAAAATTATAATAATCGGAAGAATCACATTTTTTTTTCAGTCCAAAGGGAAGCTTCTGCTTTCCTTAGCAAACACCTGTCTTTCAAACCAGGAGAAAGTGCTAGAAGGATCCAGAACAAGTGATATCTCCTGTCTAAAGATTTAAGAATCAATTAGCTTCCCAAAGACAGCAAATCAGACTTTTTATTCTTTCAACTTTTACCAATTTCCTAGGATGTTCTTTGCTAAATGGTACAATAAAGGTGGGTTTTTTTTGTTTTGTTTTTTTTCTTTTCCTGGCAGAAAAAGGCACAAATGTTGCTTCTGAGTCACCCGAGGATATCTGAGCTGAGCAGGCTCAGCAGGGATAGCAGTCGGCCCAGCCGGGAGGAACGGCAGAGCAGACAAAGCCATGGGGGCTTAAATTCCAACATAGCAGTGTACAGTCTGCAATGGTAGCTCTCATTTCAGTGTTAGCACTGAGCACCCACAACACCACATAAAAGTTGGTTTAAACAGCCTGTGATTTGTTTTCTGCAACAGTTCACAGACCAACAGAAGCAGATTTTACAACATTGATGAACAGGCTGAATAGTACAAGATCATAGCTTGTGTCCAGCACTGTAGTGTAGCTCACATCACAAAGTCACTATTATCTGATTCAGGGGCCTTGGCCTATATAAGGATAAATACTTATGAACACAAATTTACATGAAGTAGAGGTTGTTTTACTAGCCCACATTTCTAGGGAATGGGACAGACCTTTGAACTATGTAACTATCAGAACTACATTAAACTAAAAGTAAAAACTATCAGTAGAAATAAAATTTACACCAACTCAACACAATGTCATCATAATTCAGCTAAATTTTATAAATGTAGTTCTGATCCATAAATGCTCACCTGAAAACACATAAATTAATGTACAAGATGGTTAAAACAATTTGAAAACAATTATATAGAGTGTCATTGGCAAAACTGAAATAATCAGCATGACCTGGCACTGTTAAACAGCACAGGATTTCTCATCAGCTGTGGGAACTGCTGAGCACAGTCTCACAATGTGGGGGCACAATGGTGAGACAGAAAAGTGGTGATCATAAAATTGGATTTGCCTCTGTCTTTCTGAAACTTTATTTGATGGGAACTGACCTCCTATTCACTGGCGAAGAAATAAGGACTAGAACCTGACTTTTTAAAAGAGGAAGTTAGCTTGATTTCTGCAGCAGACCACACCAGTCTGACAGTATTTCACAGGTCATTCACAGCTGAATAAAGTTATGGAGGCTTTATGAGAAAAATGTAACCCCTTTCTCATTAGAGGTAAACCTAGGCAGATTCAGGGATATATTGCAGGTAGCTATGACAACTGATGTACAACCCAAATTCAGTTATCTTAGATTTCTGGCTGGCAAAAGTACAGACAAAATCAACTCAGGATTTGAAACGTGATGTTTTGAGATAATGTAATGCTTGGATATACAAAAAGCACAAAGCCATTTTATGGAAGACACAATCTTCTATTTCTTCAGAACACCCCCAAAATCACTACACTGAAAGAGCACGCTATTATCAGCTATGTGTCAGCTAATTAGGACAGAGCTGATTTTACAGATGAAAGAGTCATAAATGAAGGTACTGAAAGGAAAGGACACAGAACACTTGAGGAAGGTATGAGAAATCAGAGGAATGAAAGTGAAAACATCCAACAAAATGAATAAGATACCTAGAGATGTAACCTTAGGATTATTTTTCTGGATTGATTAATGCTAATTAATTTTGGTTTAAAACAAACTGAATTGGGGTAGAGAAACAACTTTGAACACCTGAGAAAATGGAAGAGAAAACCTGAGTCTTCAACCTCCATACTTGAAGCTCCCCTCCAGAATTCTCATATCCTAAAGAATTCATCTCCACAAACAGGAATTGGATGTTGATCTTTCCAGGTACAAAAGAAATAAAAAAATGAATACTAATAAAACCTGAAATTGCAAGCTCTGGGTCAAGAATTGTAACTCATACTATGTTTGTTCTGTAACCAAGGGGTGTATTCCTAAAGTTTATTGCAGTATGAGTGTTTTATAAACTCTCATATAAACAAGCACAAGAATTGAACAGCTTAGATGAGCCACAGGATAAGTAAGCATCTTGAAATAACACATTCTGCCTGTGTTATGATGGGTGGATCCAAATTAGGAAGGACTTTATAGAAGATTTACAGGATTTGAGCGTTTTTAATAATTAAGTGCCCTCCTCCACAGCAAACATACCATAACATCACTTCCATACTGCTCATAGTTTTCTATACAAGGGTACAACAGTCAGCTTTACTCAAACCATGTTGAAAACTGCAGTGGCAACTTTAGAGAGCACCTTGTGAAAATATTTTTTAAATGACACACATATCTTCCATAAAGGCTGGTTTCAAATCTGTGTCACAACTTAATGCCACTGACATTTTTAATATTTTAACACCATTATTAGCTGTACTTCTAAAACAGCAAAAAAAAAAATCCTACTTAGTCCCACTGAAGCAAAAAGATATAAAAAATATAGCACAAAATATTACCTAGCTTAAAGACTGCAAAAGCTTTCTGTAACCTGAAAGTAGATGGCCAGACATAAAACTATCTGCAGTGATATAACATATAATTGATAATGTCAGAAAGACACAAAATGACTCAACAAAGAAATAAAAAAGGCTAACATTAACCTTCTGCACTGGAAATGTGTGTATTATTTCTTTGCCTTGGGCTTTTAATCACTTCAAATGAAGTTTCTTGTAAAAAAATATCACATCATTTCAGAAGAAGGGATTAGTGAAAATGGGGAGAAAGAGAAATATGTTTTGCCAGTTTTACATTCTCCCTCTAAAAACCTTTAACAATACTTTGGCACTGGTACTTGGAATCTAAGGGGTTTTATATTGCTTTCAATCCAAGGGTATTCATTAAGGTTTCATTGAGTTACAAGCCTCTGAAAATCACATTAGAGAGCCTTTACTGGGCAGCTCTTAAATTCAGCGAACGCTCTAGCTGCGACAAACGTGTTCCACATTCAAAGCAAACTTTGTGCATCTGCTCCAAGCTCGCCTCGAACCTCTGAACCCTCTGAGCAGGCAGAGGATCTTGTCAGCAGCGTGCAGCCCCTCCAGGGTGTGGAGCAGAAGCACAAATTGCACAGATCCGGCAGCCTTGACCTGCCAGATCCTGCCCTGACCCACCCTATGCACTCCCGTCCTCTCCTGTTGCTTTAGCCAAATCCAACCTGCAGATTATGAGCTCTGACAGTTGAGAACATTTTGGGAAGGCAAAGAGCCTGTGGAGTGGAAGCTAGGACTAGAGATTGACTTATAATTGTGAGGTTCATTTTTGTTTTGTCCTTTGCTTTCACTAGTCTGACTTCCTCTAACCTTGTGCACTTCCCAGCTATTCCCCCTCACACATTCTTACCTTAAACAGCCCTAATTTTTCATAATGAGCAGCCTAAACATAGCTGATTGGAATCAGGTCGCACACCTAAAAAGGTGTTGAAAAAAATCAGGCCATATTCTGTCAATTTATACAAGAAAAAACCCGAAGCTATCTATGCAATTTTGGAACCTAAGGTGAAATCTAATTCCTGTGGTCGACACCTCTGTATAGGACTGAAATTCAGAGCCTTAATTCTTCAAATGCAACTTCCACACTTCTTGTCAAAGGGACTTCCACAAAAATTATTTTAAATAATGGATTTCAGATGATCAGGTAATACAGATAATAAACACTAAAGAATACCATTTCAGTGGTGGTTGGTAAATAAGTTAAAGAGCTACAATCTGGATGATTTAGCTAAACCTATTTGACTAAAACCCAACAGAACTAGTGGATATTGGTTTCCAGTGAATTTATTTTCAACAGTATCATAACCTCTGTTTTCTTCAGTATCCTAAATATAGTCTGGTATGAGTCATATGGATGTGTGCTGCCAAACATAATCTATAACTGCTGACAGGTGGAAGTAAATTGTTCAAATCTTCCTTTATAAGGAAATGAGACTTACATTTATCAACTAATATGCCCATTCTTTTCCTATCATTTATCCTTCAAATAGATAAATGGGAGATCTTACAGAATATATTGTATATGCAGAGGTTTTACAAGAGAGTGCTAAATTCAAGATGCATGTGTAACATATTTTCTTACTTTTGATAAATTTTAGGTGCTTTTCACATATAAACAGCATAATTCAGATTTATAATCCCCTGCACTGACATACGTTTATGAGAAACAAAAAATACATTGAAAGAAATCTACAGATGCATATTTTAATGAGAATATAAAGTAGGGTAAATTGCTATTTTTCTGCATGGTTCTTCAAAACATCTTCATCGAGGACAAAATTTCAGAGTAAAGGAAGTCAAAAGAGGATAAGAAAACTCTCAAAATGAATGCACTTCCTTCACCAAAAAATTATTAAAACATTTGCAATTTCCAGCAAAGTGAAATTCATCACACACATCATAAATTTAGTAAGGTTTTATTAGTTTTTCTGTTGTCATGTCTGTGTATGATAACCATTCCTGTTTATAGTTACACACTTTCTTTCACTGACAGCTCTAAAGATGCCTAATGAAGGTGTCCTCCTAATTTAGGAAGGAATATTTCCAATTTTTGACACAGACTTCATTAGTAGAATTGAATCCCAATCCTGACAGTTGGCTTTCCTCCCCTAACTTACAGAATTTCTAAAGAAGGATTTCTAAAGAACAAATCACTGCAAAAATCAATTCTATATGCATAATTTTGCAGACAAGCATTGAAAAAATTTGAGACTCAATCTAACAGAAATGAAGAAAAATGCTTGGGTCTATGACTTCTGCAGCCAACTGGATAGCAAATTAAACAAATAAGAGACCATTACAGAGCTGTAACAATTGTGGTTTTGGGAGAAGTTCCTGTTATCATGGAACATACAAGCCAACATTTTAACTAAGTAGTCTGATGGGAAAACTCAACTTCCAAAAAGGATCAAAATCTCCCTCTGCTTGGAAGATAAAGTTTTCAACTACAAATTAATTTCAAATTCCAAGGCTGAAAAGCACCATGTTTTTAGTAGTGACTTAACTACTATAACTGAGCTAGAATTTTGGCTCCCTATATTTAGAAAAGTTTTCTCCCATTTTTTCAGCTACTAACAGATGACATATGTCAAAATATAATTTTAAAAAGAGGAAAAAACAAAGAAATAGAAACAAATCACTTATTAAAATTAATGAAATATCACAATGGAAAGAGAAACTGCTAAGATAACAGAAAGGTATAATATAAAATATAAAATATAAATATAAGAATATAAAAATCTAACTGCCTTTTATATTGCCCATTCATTTAGACATGGCATTCTCTGTCTCATACAGAGGAAGAAACATCTTTCTTGCTACTGTTGCATCATTTGTCGATCTATCAGCTTTAACCCCAGTTTACACTCACTGTTAAATAGTAAATAACTCTACTTGTATTTTATGATATAGAACAATTTAAGGCCAATATCTAATTGAAATACATGATTAGAGCTTTTGTTTATGAAGATCCTATGCACCACCAATTGGACAACTGAACTGTAAAGCAAGAGAGGTTTTCCTTTCTCTCTAAGAAAAATTATATGAGAGAATATCCTTCATCACTTTCAAATTTTAATTCCATGGTTTATACACGAAATTTACTTCCTGAAACCATTACTGCATACAATTTTAAAAAGTGAACTTGGTTCAATACAACTGCAAGAGACCTGAAAAAGACATTTCTTTTCCATAGGTATTTTTGTTATTTCATTTTTTGGTAGGATATTTTTCTTGGAGAAGGCATGAAAGACAGCGGTGAAGTAAAATTAAAAAAAGCCCAAACCTAAAACCTGCCACAGTAGGTCACTGCTGATTTCAGCTTATATTTTGCTGCATCTTTCTTGTCTTGGTGTCCAACCTCTATAAAAAGCAAGGTGTGAGCTGGGGACTGCTGCCCAGAATATCTGTGACAGCATTCACTCAGAGATTCACTGGCCAGCTGCATAGTGACAACTCTACACTAATTTCAGGGAAGAAGGGATTTCCTTTTTGGCTTGCATATTCTTGATATTAGTACCTCTAACAAATACAGATGGTAATGTTCATTCATATTTCTCACCACAGATTGAAAAAATCAGTTAATATTTGTGAAGCACACACAACAGGCTGTTTTTTTAAAAATAACTAATTGTTGAAATAGTTATTACAGTAGTGTGCATTAGGCAGCTCAGTAAAGAGCCTGTCCTCAGCAGAATACAAATAAAATGATGATGTGACTTCAGGTAACTGTCTGCAGGGGTATTAAAAGCCTGCTGGCTCTTCACAGCTCCTGTAAGCAGGGAGTGTTCTTCAAGAGAACAGAATAAGAGCTGTGGCTGGACCTTCTAACAAATGGCAGCATGTTTTTTGCACCACAATAACCTTCAAATTCCCACATCCTGAAGAATCTTCGGTACTGGTGCAAGATGAGCTGAGGAGTTAGGAATGATATTGAAATTAGGGTTTATGCTTCTTGGCAATCATTAGATATATATATATATATAAATCATAGAATTATAGAAAAGTTTAGATTGGAAAAGACCTGGGGCTGATTTAGCTCCAGGTTTTTGATGTGCTCAAAGACAACCATCCACAAACTACTACCTTTCAGAAGTAAAAGCACTAGTGTATAATACCATAGCAAAATATCTTAATAGATATATTTTTGGATGAAATACAGTTCTTACTGTATTTTTCAGCTTATTATTATTCTAAATAAAAGCAAAGAAAGTTTGATTTCAACAAAAAAAATCTTTCTTGATAACTGAGGGCTATGTTCTCTGTGGGATACTTGCAAATTCTTTCACGTCAGGAGCTTTGCCCTTTGACCAATGTTACACCAATCAACTAAGTGAACTAAGTAAAATGGATATAACTCCCACCTGTTTTAGGGGGTTCCTGACTCCCTAAATGTCAACTGGGAGTAAGCAAGGGTTTGCAAGACTTGTTCTGTCCCAGGATGAGCTCACTGCATACACTGTTTGAAGCATACATGAGAGCTCCTTGTGATATTCATAACAACATCGTAACATTTCTGAGATGAAATGTTGGAAAGATTTCATCTCCTTTCATGTTTAAGAAAAAATAAAAAAAATATAAAAAAAATAACCAGCATATTTGCATCAAAAGTACTCTATTAAAGGCATGAAGCTACTCAAAGTCCACAGAAGATGACACAGTTTTCAGTGACTGAGCTGAGTGCATCAACTCTCATTAATGAAATGCACTCCACACAACACTTCAAAATCAGGACTGGTTGAGTCTGTGAGTGGTTGAGTGCTTTGTCTATATTTTTGTACCAGTAATACTCCAGAGTATATTCACTAAAATTGAATACAAACCAGGTAAATTAATGGCAAACATACCTTACTTCAGGAATAAAAATTAAGTTCTGGGAAGATTCTGGAGGAATATTTGATTCTATTCACTGACAGCAATAATCTCACTGTAGAACCACTGTGCAATACTGCAAGTGAATGACTACAGTTGGCCTTATGATTATAAAATGAATTTAATATTAAATTTCTGTAATATTTGGCTTAAGATGATACATTTCCTCCTCTAATCTTATGTGAGTTCACAGTGTTTATAAAGAAACAAGTGAGACATGATTACCTTCTTTACGAAATACTCTTCAGCTTTCTCCTAACACTAGAATTCACTGGTGTTTCAGGTGTGATAAATTTTATGTCTTTTTGCACTTTCCCCACATATAACCAAGGAGGAGTATCTTTCTGGCAAACAGTAGCACAAAACTCTGTTTTATGATTTTCCTGCATTGATATTTTCTATGAAATGGGATACATGGATAAGAAATACTTTCTCCATTAGGAATATGGCAAGGGGGGAGAGAGAGATTTAACCTTTGAGGAGGGAGAAAAAGAGAAGTAAACTAAGAAAAGAAACAAGGGGAGTTTAGAAGAAAAACCCAAAGAGAAATAAGGAAAGCAAGATGGGGAAAGACAGAGAAGAGCAGGAACACAAAAAGAATTGCTTTTTGAAAATAAGAATTAAGAGAAGCCTGAGAGAAAACATAACCAGTGTAAAAAAACCCCATATGAAAATAAACTGAAATATATATTCAAAAATAAAAATACGGAAAGACTAAAGTATAAATTTGATATTTTCGGTGACATTAGCATAAAAAAATGCAATTAATAAATAAATAAATAAACCCAAAAAAACGTCAGAATGAAAAAGAAACATACTGGAAAACTGTAAAACCAGAAATAAACAACAGGAACATACTTTAGAAGGACAATGGTTTTGCATTAAAAAAAAGCAATTTTCATTTCTGCTTTTCTTATTACATGGCCAAAATTTCAGTTTTCTATAAAAGGTATCACATCTAACTGGAGTGCTGGTCTTACATAGAGAAGACTAGCCCTAAGATGGAAAAATACATATTACTCTAAGAAGTGCCATTGGGTGTGAGTGTCCATCACATTTTGTATGTAGTTAGCCTAAATAATCATATATTTGTTCCAATTGATCTATTCTATTTCAGTCTATGCTATTTTATTCTCTTCTAACAAAATGAGCTCTGCCTGTCAATACATTTCAAACTCTGATCTCTTTTAAGCAGAAAAATTATATTATAGGAACAGATGCGTTTTTCCTCTTTCCAATGGTCACAACTTGGCCTTTAGTGTATCATAATCTTTCAAAGTTACTTATGTTTTTCCCCTCAGGATGTGTTTAAAAATTTACTGGAGTGCTTTCACCTTACTCTCTGTATCTTCCAGATGACATTTAAGTAAATATGAAAAAATACAGTAAACCATAATATTTCAATTAACTATAAGTTCTATCAGCAATAACTGCTCACCCTGACATATTGTCTCCAAGTATCTTCAGAGAAGATGAAAAGATTTGTTTTCCAACTATCTGGATTTGATAAATCAAAACAATAATTTACAGTGAAAAGTGAATTGTTCACAATGTTTCCTGAGCTCTCTGGAAGAGAACATATTATCTTTAAAATGTGTGCAAAACATGTGGCTTGCCCTTTATATTTTTAAACCGTCTCCAGTATCAGGTTGGGCCTCTGTCTACTGCATTTATGAATGGTAACAACAAAACATTTTCCTGTTTTCCTTCCTTTCATTCCTTAGTATGCCATTGATGCTATCCCACAGGGAAAAAAAGCACAGAGAAATAGAAATATCTACTTAAATGCACCATAAAGAAAAAAGTAATGTGAAATATACCTGTAGCACCTTCCACCTTGTGTTTAGGTCTTCCACACAGCTGAGATTGTACTGGGAGAGTTGAATATCGGAGGGAGTGAAGCGGTGAGCGAGCTCGTTGACATGATGCACCTTTTCTTTCAGGGGAACGAGTTCTGCTCGATAAACCTGTGTGAATCAAATATAAATGTAAATAAATATGAGCACTAACTTCAAAAATTATTGGCTCTTCTACCAGCTGATTAGTAATGTAAAGATATTATTACATGCCAAGATGAAAGGAAAGAGCACACAGTCATGAATCAGTTACGAGGCTGTTTATCTAACTTCATATGGACTTTGAGTCTCAAGTGTAAGGCCTGGTATTTCAGAAGGTGCTATGAATTTGGAACCTTCATAGCCACTTTTGGCCAGTTTAGCTGAATTTCTAACCAGCACACCCACTGGGAGGTGCCCTGCAGAACACACTTGTCTCCTGCTTCACCCTTGTGTTCTGTCAGGGTGGATGGCAGTGATGAGTACGGTTTAAGAGAGGGAAACAGAGGGAGACAGCTGCTCCCAAATACAACAATTAGAGAAAGGATGAAACTTTTACAGACTCCAATAAGGTCATGGTTTTATCATGGGTATTGTGTGTGTTAAAAATAAAAAGATTAATAATGGGAAGTTAAAAAAAAAAAAAAAAAAAGGAGAGAAAAAGAAAAAAAATTGCCATGCATCTCGAACTGGCTTACGTGACTCATACTTAAAATCGACATGAAATTGATGTTTATTTTAAGATAACCTTTAAAACTATGCATAAAAGCAGTTTAGCTAATAATTTCAGTAATGTATTTGAAAACCAGAATCTGCTAGTTACAAACTTCTTTTTAAAATCAACCACCTGATGAGGATGTCTCCATGATGTATCTGGGTAAATTCAGGGCACCATGACTTTATCAAAGAGAGGAACCTCTATGTAGATCTTCTACTGCTCCATATTTATCTTTTCTAAGGAGACATTTATGAATTTTTAATGTGATAAAATATGTCAAAGTGTAACAATGAGTCATTTCTAAGGGACAAATTCTGTCATTCTCAGGATCGTGTTTTATGGCCATATGTCTGCAGAATAATTTACTTGCTATATTAGTCTGCTCCATAGCTCCTTTCTCTCAGCATTTTTAATATAAACCACAAGCATCTCATTTTAGATCATCAAATAACCTGAAATTATTGCCTAGTAATTTTTTCATTAACGAATGATGCAAAATAAGATAAAAAAGCCCATCTAGTATCTCAGTGAACCTTAACAGTAAATAATATGAAGACATTCATAGACAATACAATGCCATGAAGAGCACTAAAGGTAAATATCACTGAAAAATTGTTCCTCAAACATCTTTTAAAACCAGACTTGACTTCCATCAATTATGTTAAATTACCCTGCAACATAAGGAGTTAGACTGACTTAAGTGGTACTCGTACAGTGAATGACTCTAATGATCAATCTATAAAATACACCATCAGAAGGGATGTGTATTTTATAAAAGAAGTGCAGAGAACTATGCAAATGCCACAAAGTGAAAGAAGATGCATACATCAAGCTCATGACACAGCAGTTGACTTCCCCATCTCACCAATTTTATACTACTAGAGTAGAACTGACAGTACTGGTGAGAACTGATTTACAGTTCAGTGCTGAGCAAGGCCTGAAATACAAAGAAAAGGAAGACAGCTCATGTTTGGTTTTACCCTAAAGAGTTATATATGTGCTAACCCTGAACTTTTTAGTTAGCAATTGAGTTCAGTGAACAAACAACATGCTGTAAAAGTAGACATGTGTTGTTGTAAAGCAAAGGCCTCAAAGGCTGAAGAAATAGATACACTGCTATCTGAGCACTTCACTCACGAATGGTTGTTTTACTGCCGTTTTTTTCTTTTCTTTTTTTTTCTGCGATCTGCTATTTGCATGGCCCAAGGTGCCTGGTCATGACTCTGTGGCTTACATTTGGGATCATCAACTCAGATCCTCCCATGTTGCTTCGTTTCCAAGATGAAAGAACACCACTCATCTAGTGTCACCAATGGCCACTTTGCATAAAATATAGATACACATGTGTATATATTTAGATATCTTATAAGAGAAAATAGATAATAAATGTAAAATTTAATAAAAATTACATACACACCATAAATAAGCATATAAAATAAAAAAAACACTGATAGAGTATATGCCAATCAATACATACAAAGATCAGTTCCTACACTACAATGGACTTTAATGCAGTTCCTGTACGAAATCAAGTTAATTTTCTATTATTTGTATGGGATTAGGATCAGGTTTCTGATTGAAAAACATCACTGCTTAAGGAAAGCACACAGGCCTTATCAGACACTTGTTTTTAAACATATATTAAAGTATCTGGCTGATTTCAGACCAACTATTTGCATCCTCATTGTGGACTTCAAAGTACTGATCTCACTTAAATACTGACATTAATTATGAGGTAATCACACAGCCATTATACCTAAATTAAAATGAAATAGAAAATCTTTCATAATCAGTCAGTATGTTTTTTGACTGTAAACTATTTTACAGACCAGAAAGATTACAGCATGGAAGCAACACTGAAAGAAATTACATAGACATGGAAGTAAAAAAGAAAACTCATCTTCTGCCTTCTCTTCAATCGATGTCCTAATTAATTTTTTCTGCTGCAAGGATAATGATTTTTGCAGTGTGATAATAATATTCCAATGCACAAAATACCACAGCTTTTGCCTTTAAATTCAATATTATCTATTCTATTATTGCCTAGCCTCAATTTTTGCTGGTGTTTTTATTAACTGGCTAAATCCAAACATGATAAACAGCAAGAACAAAAAAAAAGAATGCTAGTCAATGAACAGCTATCTAATTAATACCAGTAAGCTTACAATTAGAAAACTGTAGACAGAAAAGACAAAAATAACCACAGAAAGATTTGGAATATTCCTCTGTATTATTAAGAAGTCAGCAACTGTAAGCCTTCTTTAAGCAATAATTTATCACAGACAACCAGTCCATTAGTCAGCCTACACGGTTCTAGAGCTAAGCATCTGTAGAAGTAGAAATTTAGAATTTTTACTGGAAATATGTTACAGAAATATTTATATTTCTAATAACCATTTTGTTTAGTACAAGACTGGTTGATTTTTTCTGTTTTTTTTTTTCCTTCTGCATAAAGAGCACTAAACATGTAACAGGTTTATATGGAAAAAATTAAAGAATTATATTGCTGGTAATTTAAAAAGCAACATACATAGTAAGTAGTAGTGTATTACTATCACAAGGAGATCTACCCATTAAATTGCTCAGAGTTCAAATGAGTTCACAGTGTGAACAGCAACAGGACAACCAGCCCCAAATTATCTTCATTAAACTGTCCTTATGCAAGACAGAATTTCAATGGTTTGTGATTCTGTAGGTGGTAGATTGGATTTTAAATGATCCGTACAGTCTTGTTAGAAAATATTTCAAAATGCCTTGGAAAATGAGCAAGGACTCCAGAAGGCACATACCACAGACATCCTAACCAGACAAATACTAAAAGTCTAGAGAGCACACAGTGGCCATAATCAGTCAGATGAAAAACTCATCTTGCTCAGTCCCTTGTCTGATATTAGCCAATACAATTGCTTAAGGAATAAAGTAAAGGAAAACATCAGCTTCCCTGTCCCTCGTATTCTTCCAGCTCAGCAACATGACTCTCAGAGATTATGGAACCAGAATCTGTATTTTTATGTCAAACAGATCTTGATGGAATCTTTTCCAAGGAATTACGTATTTGATTTTTGGACTAACAGTCTTTTATGATGCAAAATATCCTATGGTAAGTTTAACGTTTAGGTTATAGTTTTTTGACTTTTTAAACCAATTTCTGGAGACCCACTTGTGACCTTCCCTAAATCTTAGCTCATAAGAATCAGAGATCAACCATTCCTAGTGGACTTTGTGCTGTGTCAGGATGTACAAGACTTACATCATGGTTTTTTCCTTCTTTATGCTTAAAATGCAAAGACTGAGATATATTTAATTAAATGTGGGTATGTATAAGGTATGTACATCTGAGTGAGTTGTCTTTATACTTAAACATGGTTCATTTATAGTCCACAGCTAATCAAACCCAGGAGTTGAAAAAAAACCCCATAAAACATAAGGTTTTACTGTAGGATGGCAAGAATCACATTCTGAATTGCAACAACAGAAACAATGAGATTTTAATTGACTATATAGGGAGCCTATGAAAGTAACTCACATACAGACAGCTATCTGACATCTGAAAAATAAGACAAACCCACTCCAACACCATTTATTCTGTCCTTGTTACCTAGTCTGTTAGAACTGTTTTTAGATTGGGGATCCCAAACACCTCCAATACATGTTATAAAATACAAATACATGTTACCAAATACATGTTATAAAAGCAACAGGGACTTACACTGTGGCACCATGATATTTTCTACTTTTTCAGTAATTTCCAGTAATTCCTCACCTTTCATTTGGCTTTCTGAAGTCCTGACTATTGACGTGATGTTTTCAGAGACTTCTGTTATGATTCCAAGACCTCTTTCATGGGTGCTAAAGGAATGTTTGAAAGGCCTGAAGAGATCATTACTGTACTCAGAAAGCTGGGATAGCTTTTCCTATGTTTTGCTTGAGATTTATCAGCATTTGATTTCATCTGCATAACTTTGCTGGCAGTCAGTACAGTATTGTGATGGTTTTCCATAGCTGTTTGCAATCTGTCCTCACTTTAGTACTTTGAATAGATGAGTATCATCAAGATGTGCCACTGCATTAATAATTTTCCTTTCCAGTTAATTTATGTACATGCTGGACAGAGTAGACCTTCTGGAGCACATCATCTTCCTGTTTGGGAAAGCTGACCTGTGCTCTTTGTTTTCCATCTTTTACAGGAAATTACCAGATAATTGGTTACTTATCCACCAGAAAACCTTTTCTGTTGTCTCACTGGAACTTAGTTTCTTTGCTGGAAAACATCCTTAAAATCCCTGGGGAACAGCAAATAACCTGTAACCCCTTAAACATTATGCTCATGTTTCCTTAAAGGCACAGGTGGAGATGTAAGGCACACCTACTTTTACAAAATTGTTATCTTTTCTACAGAATATCCTTTCCCAGATTTCCCTGTCTGTAGATCCACAGGCCTGACCACATGGACTATTTGAAAATTGTCACCATGTGTGTTCCTCATCCCTCCTCATTAAAGCCCCCTGATTTTAAATAAGAAAATGCTGTTAATAGATACAGCTATTTTGCACTTCCATTAGAACACTTGACCAAACAGCCATCTGGTTCTGGTGATTTAATGATCTTAATCAAGACAATTTGTTCTTTGAATTTTTACTTCAAATAGGTTTCTTTATTATTTTGTTTGGCCCCCCATCTTTTCAGGTCGTTCTCAATCCATTTGGATGGTATGGATTGATTCTCAGAATTCAGTGCCTCTTTGCTGCCTTCACACACTTTGTCCTTTTGGTTCCTTTTTGGCAGACTTCCTCATTTGTGTGCAGCTTTCTTGATGAAAACTGAACACTGCTGTAGTGGATTTTTGGGGTTATTTTTATCCCTGCAGAGATGATGACCTTTAGTTTATAATGATCCCTATTATGATAGCAATGTTTTGAACTTGCAGTGATCAGTACCAAGCCAAATCTTTTCCCTACTGATTATTCTCTTGGAGTTTCTTATGTATTTTCTATTTAGTGCTGGAACTTCAATTCCAAAAGGATTTTAGGTTAGTGTCTGTAATTACAGATCAGTTTCTAACATATTTTAGAAGATGCAGGATAAACTTCCCAAAATTATTTGCAAGATTTTTTCTGCATATTTTCCATTAAATTTATTTTTGCTTTGGGTATCCTATTCCAAGGTAGTAAAAACCTCCAGAAAAGCCCTCACCTCTTTCCAGAATACCAACTTTATTAATGAAAAGTTGATGCTTAGGGTTGTTTTTTTTTTTTTTTTTTTTTTTTTCAGATGTCTTTTCTTCCACATGCCATATGGGTGGTTTTATCCTATCTTTTATTTAAGGAACCCTAACACAGACTGATTTTGCTTTGGAAGGCTGCCCAATGTTCAGAAGAGAGGAAAAAAAAATAGGTCTTTTTATTTAAAGATTCACCAAAGGGGGAGGGATTTTTATCAATGCCATGAAAGGTTTGCTTTTTCTTCTAGGATTCATAAATTGGTTCCATAAAAACTGAAAGAAAGCTCACCAATCATTCAAGTGGAAGAGTAAAAAAGAAAACAAGCTTATTTCAATATAAGTATTACATATTTTATACTAATTGTACATCCTTATATCATATATATAATATATTTATATATACCTACTGATAAACATACACATATAAAATATAAATTATATATTAATAATATATATATATATAATCAATATTATATGCTTTTCTAGGTTCATCGAGTTTTTGTTACCAAATTTAAGATAATGTTCAGGAAGCAACAGTGACTCTAAAATGCACGTTTTCCTTTTCTTAACCCCCTTCTCCCTCAACCACATGCACAACTGCTGGCTGACAAGTCAAACACAGAGTTCAGGAATCCAACCAAAATCGAATCAAGTGCCTGTAACTTCTGGATCACTGTTGTTAATGGAATAGGGTGACTTAAACCCATTAAGCCATTTGGAAAATACTCCCTGAAGAGGAAGTATGTTCCCAGAACATTAATTATTCCTTGTGCGCAGAGGAAAACTGAAATGAGGACTGTTTTTATTTATTGTCTGCTATTGAAAAATTCCAACGGATTATTAAAAATGCTTTTTTACATTTCCTGTCCTTATTCCTACTGATCCAAACACTTCCCATGAATGTCCACAACAGTGCCTTGTTGGAACAAATAGCATTTATGCAGCTGTCTTAAGAGTATGAAATCACTGCTGCTTAGCATTTGCCACACTGACCAAGGAAAATAACAACATGCGCATACATATGTCCTTATGTACACCTCAACAGTACTGAGACTGAGTTTAGCTGTGTTTGTATTAAAAAATGTATTCAATAAACAGGCAATATCTAATAATTATTTATTTGCAACTGGTATGCAAATAGAAATTTTATTTTGAATTTTGCAAATTCAATAGAAAATTTAAAACAAGCTATTAGACTTTTCAATTTGATTTAAAATAGTCAGTATTCCTATTGGCTCTGACTTACCTGCAGCATTTCTGGTGTGAAAAATAGCTTGGGATAGGATCCATTTTGTGTGTTATTCTGTCCTTTGTGCTCCTTAACAACACTTGGACTTGTAAATAGGTTTAAAAAAAATCTATGTGGGACCATGTATGGACAATTACTCCACCACTATCATGTGATATTTTTTCTCAGCTGTATTATCCTTAGTCACCCTGAGCACACTGGTAATAATCAAGACTCATTAGTGTTTCTTCTACTCATGGGTGGAGGGACCATGAATCTCACAGTGCATATACCACAGTGCCTTTCTCTTGTTACAAACAGGACTTAAAAGAGACTTTAAAGTTCATTTCACCAATGCATCAAATGATTTAAATGCTCAGTGCCAGCTTCTGTAAATGAGTCTCTATCTATTTGGCTATGGATGGAACTGGCACAATGCCTGTATAAGATGTTAAGGGCAATTTGGCATAATCTTTAGATTTTTATTTCTCAAATTTTATGGACTTGCAATTATAGCAATACCAGCCTTTGATTTGAACACTATGTTTATGCTTAGAGCACAACATTGGAAATTAAAACTGGTCCCGAAGTTAGTTTCCCCCAGAGACAGTAAATGCAAGACCTCAGTAGATAGTATCCTCTTTCACAAACGTTCATTTTTACAAGCCTAAACACTAGGAATTTAAAACATTTTTCTTAGCTTTCTATAAAGGAAGGAAAAAATATAATAATTTGAAAATCATCTCTATTTTTCCAGCAATGGTATTTACTATTTAAGCAGTTCATGCCTTTATACAGGACTAAATATTGTAGGAACTATATTTAGGAATTAAATGTTTTGCACTTCTTAATAAACTTTTTAAGACTGCGCAAGCTTGGACAGGTACAAAAACTGAAGGAAAAAATACAAATTTCTTACTGTTATTAGTGTTTAAATGCATAATGATTTCTAAATAATTTTGTATGTCTACTAAAAATCATTGCAAAGGTATGCACTAAAAAATGTTTTCATTCTCACAAAACTAAACTGTCATCACAGACTGGCTGAAGCTGGAGGGCAGCTCTGGAGATAATCTAGCCCAGCCCCTCTGCTGTGAGCAGGGCCAGTTGCCCAGGACCATGTCTAGTCAGGTTTTAAATATCTCCAATGATCAAGACTCCACCACTTCTCTGGGCAACCTGTGACAGTGTTTGATCGGCCACAGGTGTCTCTTCTCATATTCAGGTGGAACTTTATAGGTTTGAATTTGTGCCCATTCTGTCAGAATCTGTGTCTCTTCTGACAGCGGTCAGTACTAAGAAGAGTCCAGCTTTCTCTTCATTCCCTCTTATCAGGAATTTATACACATTGATAAGATACTGAGCTGCCTTGAGTCTCAAGGCTGAGCTGTCCCAGTTCTCTCAGCCTCTCCTCACAGAAATATGCTTCAGTCCTGTGACCATATTTGTGCTCTTGCACTGGACCTGTTCCAGCGAAGTCTCTCATACCCCAGAGCACAAAACTGGGCCCAGCCCTCCAGGTGTGACCAAGGGTGAGCAGAGTGGAAGGACCACCTCCCTCAAACTGCTGGCAATGTTCTGCCTGATGCACCCCAGGGTGCTGTGGACCTTCTTTGCCATGAGGGTGTGTGTAAGAGACTGAAAGATCACAATTTGTTCAAATGCTGTTAGGGTCACTGAAGGACTTTGCCACTGTAGCAAACCATGCAAAGAAGCAACTACTGATCTGTGACTATCAAAACCTCTCCCATCTCAAATAGGCCTTCTGGATTCCCAAAATTTGGCCTGTGAGTTAATCCACCTGACAGGAACTTGAGATAAGATAAAGGTGGTACTATTGTCCAGTCATCTCAGGTCTAAAGAGAGGTAAATGAAGCTGGGGAGAAGGATGTTTCACTGCAAGGAGTCTGTGGGAAGGCCAGCTCAGCAGCTGTGCTGGTGGCTGGGTCTGGTGGGGAGAGACCATAGCCTGCTCAAGACAGGAGGCCATCGACTCAAAGAGAAACAAACATGGGACTAATGAGCATTGGAAGGGAGGGAATAATTTAACCAACTGAATAAGAGAACTGTGTGGTCAATGAGTATTGATTAATTTTTTTTTTTTTGCTAAAATGTATAAATGGTGAGAAGTTTTGAGTGACCTTGGAACCCCCACCACTGAGATGCCCAGGGTGAAGAGGATCAACGGGATACTGCTGGATCCATGGGTGGTGACTATCATTCCATCTGATCTCTTTCTTTCACTCTATTTCTCCCCTCTCTCTTCCCCTTCATTCCTTTTCTATTTCTTTCTATCTCTCTACCTCACATTTTATTGTTGAATAAAATCCATACTATTGACTTTGGCATATGCACCTTGTTTGCACCTTAATTCAGGCAGAGGTATCTCCTTAATAGTTGTAAAATCTGTATTTTAACAGCATGTTCCCATCAGCTGTCTACCAGGATCCCAAGGCTCTTCTCTTCAGAGTTGCTTTGTGTACTGTTACCTGGGGTTCTTCCTCCTGGAACACAGGACTTGGCATTTCTCCTTGCTGAACTACATGAGATCCTCCTCAGTGTAATTCTCCATGCTGTCAAGGTCCATATGAATAACAGCACAACCATCTGGTGTAATGGCTGTTCCTCCCACTTTTGTACCACGTGAGAAATTACTGAAGGTGAGCTCTGTCCCAGGGACCATTTCATTAATGCAGATGTTAAATGATATCGACTCAGGATCAAACACTGTGATACCTCACATATGACTTGCCTGCAATGCAACTTTCTAGTCCTTCATGTACCTGGAGATGGTTTAAAAGATTAGCTGTTCCATCACATTCCCAGAGATTTGGGTGAGGCTGAATAACCTGTAAGTCTCTGTGTCCTTCCTCCTGTCCTACTTGAAGGTGAGAGCAACACTTGCTCTATTCCAGGATGCAAGATTTTTTCCCAGCTGCAATAACTCTTGAAGACAACAGATAATGGCCTCTCAATAACATCTGACAACTCATTCTGCACTCATGAATCCCATTTCTGGGATTTCTGAATCCCTCAATTCTGCACTCTGCATCCCATTAGGACTCGGGTATGACAGTACTATGAGCATGATCCATGCCCTTACATGTTCCATAATGGGTATTTCTCACACTTGGTATGAAGCAGATTTCAGGAAAAGGCCAACTGTGCCTACAGAGAAAGTCTGTTTCCCTGGTCTGTGAGCAGCACTTTTACAAGGCTGTGGCCTCATGCCAGCCTGACATTTTTGTGAAGAATTCCCTCAAATAGAAGAGTCTCCCGCTAGCACTGGCTTATGTTAAACTTCAATTCTCACAGCCAGTGAAAGAAACAGAAAAGAACATCTGGCACTGTGAAGAAAATATGAGATGACTTAGGGAGAAAAGTTCTGTGTCAGATGAATTTCTGTTGTGGGAGGGTTTTACACAAGCAGCAGCTGCAGCTAAATGAGAGCAGAATCCATGAGCACAGTAAGGTGAGGGATTGCTCTACCCCTGGGCCACAGCAGGTTCCCAACACTGAGGATTCCCCCCTCAGCTACTTAATGTCCAAGTGGAGAAGTGTTCATGGGCCAGAGCATTTCTTCTCATTTTACATTTAAAGCCATACTAGGTTGAACTGTCCCAGGACAGTTTAACAGTCTCCATCTTTTGCATTCAAAGTGAGTTAGTTTTTGCTTTGGGGGGCTTAGTATACTCTGATTCAAATTTCATTGAAACCTTGGTTTGTCAGCCACTAGCTCAATATGCTACACTTAGCTTGCTTTTAAACTCACCCTGTATTTTTATTTGATTGTAGTGCTCCTGGGGACAAGCAGTGTTGATACAAAATGGATTTCAGCTGATTTAATTTTCCATCCTATATATTTTTATAAAGTCAGAAATGACCAAGCAAGAGTGCACTACAGTAGAATATAAATGCCCTTCTGGGATAAAAATAGTTCAAACAGAAAACATCAGGGGAGAAAGAAAATCAAATTCCGTCTAAGTTCTCTCCCATTCTGAATTCTGTTTCTAAATCAGTAAAACATTACATTTTTCAAAAGTTATTTCCTACAACTTGGAAGACTAACTCAGTATTTCTTTAAAAACAAGGCTATTAAAATTTGAATAGATGAAATGAAAAATGAACTAATGTCAGGTCTTAATTTTTTTCTTTCCTGAACTCTCAAGGGAAAAAGCTATAATTTGTAGCAATGTAGCAATCCAACAGAAATTATTTATTTATTAGGATGTCTAATTTAATGAACAGAAGCACACCAGTAAATAGATGCACTTATCCTGAAACACAGATCACTAGGTTACTATATTTTTTGATCTATTTATTTAGTTAGTTAAAATCAACAGCAGGTATACAACTTTATGAATCCTGAACAAATACAAGCTATGCTACTGCCTTGCCACTTATTCTGAAATTGTGTTCTTCCTCCATGGAGGGAGAAAAGTAAATAAGCAAATTTAGATTGTAATTCACTCTACAAGAACAACTCTATCCATGTCGTGGCAGAGCCCATGACTGTTGAAGTGTTATAAACAGCTCCACACCAATTTTCTCCATATAATCAAAGTCAGTCACTCAGTTACTTTGCAGGCAAGAAGAGATGAAGTACCTAGGAACTGTAAGTAACTAGAAGGATTTCAAAGTGTGATCTAAAAGTCTAGGAAAGACCACATCAAGGTCAGAAGAAACACAGAGGAAATTTTGCAAAGGAAGTTTTCCCTTTAGTATGGTTTCAGTCAGCATTATTAAAGATAAAAGCACTTGCAGAGAATACATGCCTATGTTATAGACTCAGTCAAATTGTTTTAAAATCATTAATAACACAGTTTCTATTGCTATTAGTTAATTTGTAAACAATGTATGCTACATATACAAACAGAAAAGGTTGAATAATAACTGGGTTCATTACCAAAAGCTCTTTCAGGTTATAGCAACTCCTTGTCCTCAGAAAATAGTTGCTACAAAGCAAATCTCTAATGTGCTGTAAAGCAGCATGGCATTTTAAAGGCAAATGCATTGTTCCACTGCCTCTCCTAGTTTTGTCCAGGACAGAGTTTGTTTTCTCACCGTAGTCATGACAGAGAGCAGGGAAGGGTCGGGCAGGGGTTGGGCTGGGGGTCCTGCAGGGGATGGAGCTGCTGGCTCATGGCTGAGCCTAGGCTGTATTCCAGACCTTCCACATCATCGCTGAGGGGTGAAAATAGGGATTCCCACCTCTGTGAAGAAGTCTGGGGTGTTGGCTGGGGTAGGGGAAAAAGGGCACCACGTAGGGCCTGGGGTCATTTTTACCTTTTATCTTGGTGGCCACAGAGGGTTTTGGCTGGTGAATATCTTTTTTTTTGTATGTAAATCACACTCTCTTTTGTATAATTTTGTATTAATATTGTTGCTGTTCCTGTTAGTTTTTCCTATTTCATTGCTGCTTTTTAAGTAAATTGTCCTTAATTCAGAATCTCTGTTTTTGTCTCCCTCTTATGGAGAGGAGGGGGAGGAGAAGGGAGAACTTTCAGTGGGGTTTATTTTCCAGCTGGGTTTTAAAACCAATGCACTAGCAAAAAAAGGAAAGCAGTTTAAACCAGAAAGATTACAACAGCTGTATCATAACATTACAGAACACCTCTAGCTTCCAGATATCAGCAGGCAGATCCTGTAGCTCAGGAGGAAAAAGCTTTGTATGGATGGATACATCCAAAAGCTTAGTTTAGAGACTACTGAAACACAGATTGTTTTCTGACACTCAACCAACATTAAACAATTCAGGCAGAAGCTTCAGAAACTCCTCATTTTATTCTAACAAAAAGCCCATAGAAAGCTTCATTTTAATTTTAAAAGAAATCTTTACTTTCTCCTCTCATGTCTTTAAATTGACTCTGTACATATTTAATAATGTTTAGCCTCACAGAGTTGGTAATTACTACCTCTAGTGAGGGGGATAATGTTTTTCATAGAGCTTAAGGCCAAAAGAAGTTGTTACAGTCCACTCACTCTCTAATACCCAGAAGAATGCAGGTCAGATGGACTGTTCAATGGCTTTGTTGAAAGCTCTGTGTTCCAGCTTTTGAATTAATATTGAAATTCCCATCTCCACCTTTTCACCACCAAAATGTACAAAGTGTGTGAAGTGTGCATGGGTGAAACACCAAGCCAACACAGAATCACAGAATGGCTTGGGTCAGTGGGGACCTTTAAGATGATCTATTTCCATGCCTTCTGCCATGGACTGGGAACCTTCCAATAGACCAGGTTGCTCAGAGCTCCATCCAGCCTTCCAGGGATGAACACTTCCAGGGATGGGGCATCCTCAACTTATCCAGGCTGTTCCGGTGTCTCACCACTTTCACAGCAAAGAATTTCTTCCTAATATCTAATCTAAACCTACTCTCTTTAAGTTTGAAGCCATTATCCCTTGGCCTGTCACTACATGCTGTTGTAAATAATTTCTCTCCATCTTTCCATCTTCACTGGAAGGCCAAAATTAGTTTACCCTGAAGCCTTCTCTTTTCCAGATTGAACGTCCCAAGTCTCTCAGCCTTTCCTCTGTGCTAAGGTGGTGATAAGAGGGATGCTCTATCCCTCTAATTATCTTGGCAGCCTCTGGACTTGCTTCAACAGGTCAATATCCTTCCTGTGCTGGGGATCCAGAACTGGATGCAGCTCTGCAGGTGGACAGAGGAGAGCAAAGCAGAGCAGAGCAGAGGGGCAGAATCCCCTCCCTCACCTGCTGCCTGCAGGGCTTTTGCTGCAGCCCAGGGTATGTTTGCCTTTCTGGGCAGAGAGTGCCCATGGCCAGCTCATGTCCAGCCCCTCACCCACCAACTACCCCAAACCCTTCTCAGCAGGGCTGCTCTTGTTCTGTTCATTTCCCAGCCTGGACTGGCACCAGGGATTGCCCTTACCCAGGTGCAGCACCTTGCACTCGTGAAACCAGATGAGATTGCCATGGGCCTACTTAAGGTGTAAATTCCTAGACTTCTTAAACCTAATAAGAACATCTTTCAACAGTACCAGAGAAGGAATCCAGTTCCAACAGTAGATTTTAGCAACTGCAAGTAACAGTGATTTTCTTTTTAAGCTAATGTAGGAAGAAAGAATATTAAAATGAAATGCTGAAAAGGAGACAGTTAAATAAAACTTAAAACAATTAAACACAGCTCGGGTTTCTATAACAGCACCAGACACAGGCTGGGCAACTGCCATGAGCAGCACCCACCTTTCCAGGCATACATTTCCACATTTCCAGGCATTAAATCCTTCTGGGTGGCTGCCCTGCCATACTTTCAGGCTATGGCCCTGGGAAATGGGCAGCTGTGACTCCTGCTGTGACTGATGAAAACTATCATTCTTAATCCAATGAACAATTGAACACAAATAAAATAAAACAATTTTCATTTAAAATATAAAGAGAATAAGAGTAATTTGAGTGGCATTGCTGTCCTGACGAATTAGTTTCACTGATTCAATTGCCCTATTTGTAAACCGAGGATAATATTTGCAGTCTCAGAAGGAAGCTGAGAAAATTAACTCATACTATCTAGAACATGAGAAGCACCATAAAGGTGCTAAGTAGCAATTATAAAGTTTTATTATGGGTTAACCTTGGCCAAAAAAAAAAATGAAATAAAACTCTATTTGGCCTTACATTTATATAGATGAAAATGAGAAATGTGTAACTCATTGGGTCCCTGATAAACATTCCAGGCAATCTAACATTCATTGCACTCCCTACATCAAACAGTCCCCAGACAATTACTGAGTACCAGCACAGGAGCTTGATAAATTGGTTTTACTTTGCTCATTGATTTGCTCATGTCATAGAAACAATATCATTACAGAATCTGCACACTGTTCCCAATAATTTATTTTGTCAATGTTTTAAGAAAAGATTTCATTAGAAACACAGTACTGACAGATGTTTTTCCATGGGAAAAAAAATTGCCTCATCATAGAAACAAACAACATTAAAATTCATTTCTAGTACTCTTCCCTTTTCTCTCCTCTCCTGTCTCAGTGAATGTCTATGTATCTGGTTATATAATAATTTCTGGTACATCTTTTTTCTTTACATAGGAATGTTTCAGTAGCAAACTATATATAGGAGATCAGAGTTATGTTATAAATACTCTTTAGATATAATTTTTCTCCCTTTAGCCACACAGCTCCATGTGCCACACTCACTTAGGAAACCCTGAGTAAAATGTTCCCATAGTAAGAAGAAACGTGTTACTCGCATTGTACTTTATTTCACTCTTGGCTAAATATTTACGTTTCTAGGTCATAAGAAAAAAAAGGCTTTTGAACAGAACCAGAACAGTTCAAGAGTATCTTTGATTTAATGTCATGTCTTGGCATGTTAATACTTTACCATCAAACTAATATCTATGCATGTGGCATTTATAAGGCAAACTTGAAACAAAAAGCCATGCTAAATGTCAGAGTCCCTGCTACAGCCATGCCACTTAGGTGCTTAAAAATTAATGTTTAATTCTCCTTCTAAAAGATCAAGTCTCATTATTCCCTCTGATAAACTGATAAAGAGAAATCTCTTAAAAATGTTCTAGTCTGACCTCAGTTCTGAACTTCAGAGGCATAAAATGACAGACAAGTCTTTATACACGTATTAGTCAGTTCTCTCAGCAGGATATCAGAAACCAACATCAGAGATTGCCAATACTTAAAAAGTCAAATTCTGCCTGCAGATATGCATGTTGAACTCCCACTGAAATCAGCAGGGTGAATTCATACAAGGAAAAATTTGACTCCAAATGAAATGTGTTGATCTAATAATAGAATCTTCTACCAAACTGGGCTGGAGGTAGAAAAGATTTCCACCTCGACTGATCAGCCTTTTTTTTTTCTTCTTTGAAGCTCAAGAATTTTCCTTAACTAGTTATCAGGGAAGTTATCAGTGTTCTTTAGCCCAAACGTCCTAAATCAAAGAGAATATAGTTAGCAGTCTCTATTAATAATTGTGTCAATACAATTAACACAAATGTGATAGAAAATGGGTTAAATTGATACAGCTTTTTTCCAGGTGCTTGTTCTTTCAAAAAAATACCTACAAGTAGCTGCTTCTTAAACTAGTTGTGATTCCTCAGAAAGTTAATTAAAGAATACTCATATTTGTTTCTTCTTCATGAGCAGAGCAATGCTACTTTTTCTGTATCACAATTATGCTCCTGTTTCCCAATAAGTAGTATGGTGAAGAGCAGTCTTAATTTTAGAAGGCCAAGATTTCTCTTCTCTGCCAGCTCATCATCATTCTTATTATTCCTATTTAAAAAAAGATTTTGAATTCTTCCTTAAAACAGGTATTTTGATATAGACAGAAAGCCTATGTAAATCTAGTCTGTGTAAAAAAACTATAGATACAGTTGTAACATCTGAACCTGTGAAACAAATATATAACTTATTGCAAAAGAAGTCAGCAGAGGGAATGATTGTTTGCTTCAGGTATTTAAAATGGATTTAGATTTAAGCTATTGCTGTAATGAACTCTCCAATCTTATATGACTGATTACTTAGAAAGAACATAAGGCAAATTACACTTTTAAATTAGATTAGTATCAGCAATAACTACCTGATTATTATATACTAAACAACCACTTTTGAACATATTTCTTTTTTGTGTCAGAAAATAAATTGATTGAAAAGCTGCTTAAATAAGATTGAGAGACCACAGGACACAACTAAGTAACTTCCATCTCCTACTAACAGAGCTAAAATCAGCTGGTACAACTACATGACAAAAGAGCTCATGGTTTTTAACTTAGCTCCATATTTAAGAAAAACCTTAGCAAATTAAACTTGCCCTCAACAGTGACAACCAAACAACCCTACTAAATTCTCTCTTGTATAAAAATGCATTTTAAAAATGGTAAAAACAAAATACCAAGCTGTCACCAATTCAGTAATGTGATTAGCTGAAGTGTCTTTTATGTATAACAACATCTTGAAAGTCGATCCAATAACAAATTGAACAAATTTCAAGTATTTCTTTCATTATAGCAAACTCCACAAAGTTTTAAATTCACAGGAATATTATATATTGCAATGACATCTGTGGGATGTCAAAGTGTTACAGTGAATTTCAGTATGGTTTTGGTTTATTTTAAAATTGAGTTTATTATGCTCTTATGTACTCTAATGGTGTTTTAGTTCACATTAGCAGTAAAACAGTTGATGAAGACTTGATATGTTGTAAATTCTGTTTTTATTGACCATATTTATATATAAAACCTAAAGGTCCTCTAGTATGCCATTAGATCATCTCCTCCTTTTATAGCATCTTAGAACAATCTCTAAGCTACAAATATTTTACTATTACAAAATCTGTTTAGAAAGATCATCTGTAATTCTCTTGGGAACTAATTTTTGGGCTTTTGAAAGCTGCAAAATTCATTAGTAGGAAATGGTTATTCTGTATATAATAGTTTTAAAAGTCCCAGAGTCCAGCACAGAATTTATTAGGAGACTTACTTAAGGAAATAGGACATTTTAACCCAGAATGCTTATAACCCTTGGTGGTAACAGCTGGCTTCTAATTAAACTGAAAAAAATTCATATGCATTTTGAAGCAGTTTAAGAACATATAATAAATAACTATTGTATGATTCTATCACAGAATGACATGTATGTAATGGTAAGCCTGAGAGCTATTTGTAATAGCAATTTCTTTAGTTATAGTATGGAAAAACATTAACACTTCCATCTCCTACACTGCAGGCAAATAGTTTCCTATTCAACTGCTGTCATCTTCTAGTTGTACAAACAATTGAAAACACCTAATCATAGTTCATTGTCTAAAACCATATATGAAATACTTTAACATTTTTGTGGTTCTTAAAACTAAGAACAGTAAGGAGTGTAGCTATAGTAGAAAGTCTATCAGTAAAGAAATAATGAAAAAGTAACTGGGAAGCTGCTATACCTGCAATGCCATTTTACATTACAGACTGGACAGCATGAGCTCTGCTAATTTGGTGAATAGCATAATTTTATGTTAGCAAAAGTTAACAGTAGAATAGGCATCACATTGCAATCTGACATCCATTCAGTTTAACAAGGATCTGGCACTGCTATTAATATCAAGCTGATTGGAAATTCTGGTTATTCAAGACATCTTCCAGGTGATAATTTTTTCCATAAATTCTATTGATCTATTTGAAACTGATCTCCAGTACACATCTCCATTGCTAGGAGGGGATGAATGGGGACTATTGTCTTGCTTCTAGGTGTCATTCATTAATTTCCCTCTATGTGAGCCCTAATAGCTCCTTATAAAAATATATGTTTTTGGGGGGAAGCACAGAAAATTATCCATTATCCAAGCATTTAAAATAATTCTGGGATGAGAACATAAATTAGAAAGTCAACAACTCTCTTTGCTATCAGAATCTCCATAGTAGGCAGCTGTCATCACAGTTCCCTCATAACAGCACTGTAAGAGTTCACTCAGCTGAAATACCTCTTTGCAGCATAGCAGTAGCTGAACAGTACCAAAGTCTACTACAGAAGAATATATAAGACTTTAAAATTATTATTATTATTATTATTATTTAAATGAACTACCTACTCTCATTCAGTGTCCTGAAATTGAGGTTGCTGATTTAGTATTAAAATGCTTGTAATAATATGGACTTTTAATCTTTGAAAATCTGTTTACTTTCTTTCTATGACTGGATATGAACACAACTGAAATTCAGCTAATTATTTGAATGGGTTGTCTTACTTTTGTCTTATTCTGAGGAAAGATGACTAGGGACAAAAGAATTGTCCCCAGTCTCTGTACACAGGGAGTAATTTTGGAGTAGATGATGACTAGATCAGTGATCAGTTCATTTCAGATTTATGAATAACTGCAAGGTCTATTTGTTTTACAAATAAATAAATTTCAGGCTGACACTTTCCAGTGAACATTTGTCAGTGATATACAATTGGCTTCAACTGTCAATTAAGCTGAAGAAAATCTGAAATAAACAGCATATAATTCAACTAGAAATTGTATTAAAATTGGAAATAGGCTTTGACAAAAGAATTTAAAAGGAAACTTGCAGCCTTTATGAATATATTTGTTAAAATACATACTTAAAATCTATAATCTATACACAAAGTCCATGTAACTGATTTACTCATAACTATGAAAGTAAATCTGCAAGAACAACGAGCAGTTCTTAAGTAGCAAGACTAAGACTTTCATGAAAATTCCTTGAAGAAAAATAGAAGATTTATGCAACTAAATTCTGTTCTGTTTTTCACAATTATCAATCATTATACTGAGTGAAGGTGCCCTCTTTTTGTGATAGTGAAGGAGAACTAATTATCTTTTAGCAGACTGGAGTTAATTGGAAAAAGTCTACATGATTCTACATGACTAGCCCTTTATTTGGAAATTGTTCTAGAGATATGCACTTCTATTTTGAGCTAAAGAAGCCACAGACACTACTGCCTGCTCTTCATTATTTTTGTTGTTGAGTTTTTGGTTGTTTTGGGTTTGGTTTTGTTTGTTTTTTTTTTTTTTTTTTTTATGGAGGTTGCAAAAAAAATAAATAAACTAGAATGTAGTTATACTCATGGAGTCTAGAGGCTCTGCTGTTCCCTTACAGTGCTGTGTGTGACAGAAAACAGAAACATTATATTGCTTCTAGTGTTATGTTAAAATATCACGGGCAGAACAAAAGGGCTTTGCATCATGCTCTCCTGAGTATGCTGAGCACAGCCAAACCACCTTTAGCTAAAGATAAACCACACCATTAAATCTGGCTTCTCAGTCACAAAAGTCTCTGCACAACATCTCAAAACAGCGGCTTTTAATTTAAGAAACCTAATTTTCCAGAGTGAAAAAGTATAAAAACCTGACACCTCCTATGGGTACTAATTTCTATTAGTATTTCTCAGCAGATGTCTACAGAGAGACAACAAAACAGTGAGGAGGTATCAGCATGATATGTAATGATTGTTGCATGCTGCTAGCATAACCATTATCACGGTTTTGGATGGCAAAGGAGATCTCTGGGGAAGAAAGAGAGAAGAATTGGTTCTACCATCAATTCCTGGAATGGGTCTTTGAAAAAGATACTGAGTGGGTGAGGTAGGAATGATTGCATATCAATTGCATAACAGCAAAAGCTTAATATAAAATCGGAGTGATGGTCTCATGAGACCCTAAGTGTTCCAGGCATGCTGATGAAAAGAACATTCTGTTAGTGATTGCAAGGAGAAAGCATCATTGAATTTGCTGCAGAGGGGAGTTGAAATCATAGGCCGTGTCTAAAATATGGTCTGAGCTACAATCAAACTGATCAGGTAATGGATATTACAGGACAAATAACAGATTCATTTGAGCTTGAACTGAATTTAAGACAGTTAAATGATGGTTTGGATTTTGTTGGACAGAAAGATATGCTTGGAAGGGAGACAGAAAGAATGTGTGTTATTAAGAAAGTAAGTTACATTTTAGTCTGCAGATAAGACCATTCATATGAGAGAAGAAAAAAGGGAGAATAACAGATGACAGCAAGGAAGTCTGAAGAATACTTTGGCTATAGATAGCCTCTAGTCTGGGTTGCATCCTTTGGAACAGATGGGTGAAACTATCTCTTGTCCTCACAGTCAGAGATGATACACCAATTTGTACATTAATGCAGATGAAGCATGTGTAATAAAATAATAGTAATAATAATAATAATTATAGTACATTAATACTGACCAAGGATCCACTATTTTGTGTGAGTTCAAAGTTATGCCATGACCTTAGCAGCTCCAGCAACTAAAACTAAAGAGGACAGTGACAATTGGCACTAAATTAGACATATTCCTCAGGAAGTTATTCATCAGGTTAGGCTTAGGAAAGCTATGGTGATCCAAAATAAGAGGAGGATTTGCAAGAAATGCAGTCACATATGACCAATGTTTTGAACATCTGCACAGAAGATACTTGAGTTTCTTAGATGTAGAGAAAGAAATTAGGTACTTTGCCTCATACTGCAATATCATTCATTGTGATAGCATCATAAAAACCAGACCAAGGATGAGACATAGATAATTTATCAATTGGATAATGTTTGGCTGATAATATAATTTATAAGGAAAAACCCGTTGCTTTTAAGGAACAACCTTTAAGTGAAGGCAAAATAGCTTCAACAAATTTAGATTTTACCTGAAACATTTGCAAAAGAAAAGTATTTAACCCTTAAGTGAATAAATTATTAAATCATTAATTATGTTATCTAGAAGGCATTTATTTATTTTTTTTTAAACAATAAGGACTCAGAACTATAATTATGGAGTCAACACTCCAGCTCATAGCTTTAGAATTAAGTGACTTGCGTTGACTTCCATTAATATCAGAGATTCAGTCTTCCTATTCAGGATATCTTCTTTAAAATTAAAAAAAAACAAAACCAAACCATGGTTTGGTAATAGCACTTTCTGAGAATTTATACATAGATTTCTTCTGTTAATTTATTAATTTAAATGAAGATAAACAAATTTTGCAGCTAGCTGTTCATCAGCTACTAACTATTTCATTTGTTCTTGTACAATATCTGCACAGGACACTCATTAAACTTTCTGTGTGATTAAAACTTGAGGACTTTCATTTTAATAAATTACATTTGATTTTTAGAGGCATTTTTTTCTTGCCATTAGTCATTCTATTTCCTCTTTCTTAGATCCTAATGTTCATCTAGAGAAAATAACAGCTCAGGTCTCTTTCAAAATGACTGATGATTCCCATTTATGTGACTGGAACAGAGGCACTTTGTTCTTATCAAAATGGCAACTGCCTCTATTGTGCTCTGGCTGAAGGAATCCTGTATTATTTATCAAGTCTGTCCATGGCAGTCATGCTAAAAGAGGACAATTCTGCCCAAGTTTCCCAATAAACATTGATTTTATGAAACAAACCTTAAAAGCAGATAAGCATTAAGTTATAGAAAATAATGACAATTTTTCCAGGCTTGCTGCTTTTTTTTTAAGATTATCTTTAGTTATGAAGCCTATTTATCAAAAAAGAGAGCAAATACTACCATCATGAAAAAACGTATATTTTAAATCATTTAAACTCTACAATTATAGAAAGAATTATGTATTCATCATACTTAAGAAAATACAACAAAAAATAATTAATTCAATAGAATTTTATAATATATTCTCCTATCTATTTTATTTTGCTTTCTTTAACTGCCAATTTTACCTCTCCTGAGTTTACAGTGAGCATACTGAGGATTTTTACACATTTCTGTAGTGCTTTTACCCATGTCAGCAGTACACATTCTCAATGAGAATCCCACTGCATTTTAACGTTTAATACTCTTTACATGCACATTTTACTATGAATCACTATGGTATGGAGATATCAATTTCTCACTCTAGAAGATAATTACTGATATGGGGATTCATAGAAAGAACTATTTTATACTCAGAAATACCGATATAGGACATATACCTTGACTTTTTCCAAGTGATCCTGCAGAGAGTCAATGAGCAGATCCCCCACTGGCTGCCAGGATCCCTTGAATGCCTCAGCCTGGCGTAGCTTCAGGTCCAGCTCATCCATGGCCTCTTGAAGGCCCTGCAGCCTTTCAAGAGCATCGTCGATCTTCTTTTGCCAATCAGCAGACTGCAGATTCAGTTTATCCCACTCGGTTCTGACCTCATCTACTTGCCTTTGCAGAAGTTTAGTGGCACTGTGGGCTCTTTCCTCAGGTGACAGATCTAAATGTGAAAGTGAAGAGGCTTTTAAGACATATTCTGTCTTAGAACTAAAACAGTTGCCAGCTGGATAAGTTCAAATCTCAGAAGGAAACCCTTCATAACCAAAGGCACTGGTGAAATTTGTTTTATTAATGTATTATTGTTTCAAAATCTCTTGAAAGCACTTAAATCTTGCCGCCATAACAATCAGCAAAACACGCATTTAAATACATAAGGGCATTTTGAAATATGCAAGGTGTAGCTAGAAGTTTATCAGCTAATTCAGCACAATATTTCTGCACATAGATAAATATTAATCACTGCGAAGCTTTTGCTGCAATTAGGTGGATTTGGGATCTCCTGTAGTACTGAGACTACAAGGTGAATTTTAGCTTAAATTGCAGCTTTGAGCCCTCAAATGAGGCTATAATTATAGATAGGTCCTGAAGGTTTAAAGGCAGTTTCAAAATCTGCTTATAAATATGCATGTCTATTTAGTACCACAGTGTTCAGAAGGATTGCTAAGGCTTGCTTTCATCTATATTTTTAGCTTAGTTTCTGAATACTGGCATTCAGCTCGGAGTGTAAAAGGAATGCTTTCAGAGCGGCTGGCAGGATTCATTTCATCATCGCTGATCATCACTGATCTTCCCAGCAACGTGTTATTACCCTGTTCTTGCTCCAATTACCTCTGGGCTCTGGGCAGACCTTCTCCACTGCCTCCACGGGCTGCTCAGCCAGGAAGATCCGCACAGTCTCAAGGGCATTCCTGATAACAGGTTCTTTTGTTTTTAGCTCCCTCTTGAAAGTCTAAGAAACAAAATTATTGTGAGTGGATCTATAAGGAAATACAAATTCAGAATACCAGTGTCAGAAGAAAATTTCCAGCAACAGCTTCCATGTGTGGATAAGAAGCAATAAAACACACGCACGCAAATGAAGAGAATCAGCTTTTGCTTAACCTGAAATCACATTGTATTCAAAAGAGCAAATGTGCTGTCAGCATACGGCATTTTTCTTTCTTCAGCAACAGCTCCTTTTACTCTTTTACTCTCTTCTACACCCTGCTTTTAAATGACATGAGTAAATTACTCAAGATTAGTATTAAAAGCTGAAAGTATACATATATATATATATCAGTATTTATTTCTTAATTTCCCTATTTTTGTTAATGAGAATATAAGAGTCTATTAATCTGATTCCAAATGTACGCCACACAAAAATGCAGACAAAACCCAGCTTGTGGGTGTGTTGCAGGTTGCATTGGTTCTTCTGCATGTTGCAGTGAATTTACCAAAATGGTCCTTACCACTCTTTTATTTCAACATTTTCTTCCATATTTATGAAACATTGTTGAATGCATACTGTTTCAAGCAGCATAGAGGTAAAATATTAATAGCAGGTAATTTAACAGTACAGTGTAACACAAAACACAATACAAAAAGGAGAGCCATAAGCCAGGGGTAGAAAAGAGATATTTTACTGCAGGGATTAGAAAATTCTCTTTACAACATCAGCATTATATGAGCTTGTAACATAATAAATTGACCAATTCAGTTACATTAATTATTAAAAAAAATATTTGTATTTCTATGTGAACTAATGAAGGATTATAAATTCAATATTTAGAAGTTCATTACACTTTGAATTATATTTGATATGTGATTGTACAGGAAATTCCTACCCTAACTAATAGTGGGAACATGTACACTTTATAATATGAGCACTCACAGGTAAAATGCTCTTAACACATTTCAGGAAAGTAAACTTAAGGAAATAACTACCTTATTCTACTATAAATATTTAAATACACTTCTTATTAAATGGTCAAGAACTGACCATAATGTTTGTAGGTGTTCTAGGGAAAACCCTTTAGTAAAGTCTGCTTTGTTGAAGGAAATAAAGCAAAAGGTCTTCATTTTGTGTCAAGGACAATAATGGGACTGGAATCTTTCCACAGAGTCTACCTGCTATTATGATAATAAGAGGATCTGTTATTTGATTAAAACCTGAGATAAATGTTTTAAACAATCATGTTAACCTTTAAAAACAGTACCAATTTTCACAAATCTAGATGTGGCCTGTATATTAACAAGCAAATTATCGCTGGACATTGTTTTGCATAAAAACTGAGTGGAGTTCCTACAGAGCTGAATTAAAATGCTGAAGTTGGACATTTTTAGGTTTATAATTCTTAAAATTCATACTTGACTCTTGCATGAAGTGAGATGGAAAGAGGAAATATAGTAAGCCTTTTTCATGCCTCCAGATGAGGAAAATGTATTCCGTTAATTAGCCTTTGTGTACATCTCTCACAATTGTGTCCCACTGGAATGGTGTGGTAGGTCTGCAGGTCAAGTAAGCCAGCAGGAAGTATAACTTAAAATCCAGCACAGAAATTTCCATGGACTGTGTGCTTCGCTCTCTGCTGATAGTGTTAAAAGTAACATCATCAGTCAAACTTACTTAAACCAGTGGTTTTTAAACATTAAATGGTGTAGCAGCTTAAAGATATAATATGCTTTAGAAACGTTTCCAGAGATGTATTATTTCTCATAAATGTCAGTCCAAAAGGAAGCACTTGCAGAAAGGTCTGTTCTGCAAACACACACCAACAGCAGGAAGGAGTCACTGATACTCCAGGGGAACACAGAAATACACTGATGTGGAGAATAGTTAAAAGCCAGAAACACCTCTGAACTATGCATTTGGGAATGAGTAGTCCTGCTGTGAGGAGTGCTGCTGCTGTAGACAGGTCACCCTTGGCTATGTACATGTGTACACCAGGAAGACAAAAAACACCTTTCAGCTTGTACTGTTTTAGCAGAAAACAGCAGCAATCAAAAATACCGAGTGACATTATCTTTCCAGAAGAGGTTTAAAGCCACAATCCTCCTGCATCTCTTGTACAACAGGAGGAGAACATATCTGCAATGAATCCCATAGTCTGTGGACAGTAATCATTATATCTTCCTTAAAAACAACAGAGAAATGCTAATAGGAACTTCGGACTTTGCACATTTTGTATTTTGTTGCAAGTGGTAAAAGGTGTCTTTCTTTATTAATAAAGGAAAATTGAGTCAATGTGTTAAACTATTTTTCCCCAACGTTTCCACTCTGAATGTTGGAGCTGGTGGAGGCAATTACAGTCTGTAGATCCTGAGTTACAGAATAATAGACAGTATGGTGTTGAGATCTATTTACAGTTCTCATCTCCTTTCCTAGTTTTGATCTACATATTTCTACTGAGTTAAAATATGTTTCAATTAAAGAAATTTGAAAAGGAGAGGATGAAAAAAACATGAGGCTGAAGCAGTAGCACAGAACAGCATTAAAAATAATGAATGCTTATTTCACACTAACATATTCCAAAAAACAGTTCCTACTGTATGAAGATAAATCTGCTTTTCAGATTAAAGTTTTTTTGTGAGATATGTTTACACTACCAGTAAAATTCACAAGTAGCAATAAAAGACATTTTCTCTTTTTTTGGAGGAAAACAAAAAAAAGGAATTTATCTATTGAGAACCCTGACAAATACATCTTTATAATAACTAGACCAACACTGAAAGCAGAATTAGCCTAAATGAATGCCTAATGTACAACTAATGATTGCAGGCTAATTTCATTGAATTCTTTGACTTCTTCCACACTTCATGGTGACGGTAGAGAAAATCGAATACGCATAATGTATGACCTGACAAAAAAGTAAGTAAACTACTTTATTTAAGCATGTCTATTTGTCATCAACACTACAGCAGTAATGGCATTCTGTCCACCATTTTAATAATGCATATATTGATCAGCTTATCTCAGACCTCTACTACCACCTCATGAGTGTCCTTAAATCTCTTTAAATGAAGAAACAATGATTGTTTAAATTGAAAACTGAAAATATAATGAGAAAAGAGTTGCATTAGTAAAACTAGCATTAATCTCTGTTATTTAAAAACTAGGAATTTTTGCTTTCAATGTATTTTAAAGAGACAGAGAAATTAATCTAAATAATTAGATTAATTCTATTTGCCAAAAAGAATGCTTTTCAAAATATGGGCTTTGTCCTAATCATTAAAAGTAGAGCTGTTACCCTATAACTGGTTAGTGTGTTGAAGCAGGAACCGTACTCCTTAGGCAGTGATGCTACATTTTTAATGTGAAAGGTTTCCATGGAATTGTTAATAAGTACCTTCTATATTCATAAATGCTATTTATGCTGTTAATAAAATCACTACACAGCAAATGAGGCAACTCTTAAAAGAATGAAATACATAGCAGGCATGCCATCTGCATGATGCCCAAGTTACTTAAATTAGATTAACAGTGACATGCACACAGTTAATTCTTTTTCGTTAAAGCAATGTTATGATACTTAGTAAAACAAAGAAAAATGTAAGATAATGAAATAATGTTTTGAAGAACAGGAGTACTTTTTATCATTGACTAACACCACCACCACCACTCTTCCCCACACATTCTAAGACTTTGGAATAGAGACAATTTCTTCAGATCCCAAAAACTGAAAAAATGACCCATATATATAAGTTCAAACAAATAGCAGTTATGTGGGTGTATTTGGGATACATTCCAAATTGCCTTATCTAAAAAGAACCTAACATTTACAACACAACAATGATTTTGACTGCATGGATACTCCTGTTCTCAGTTGAGTTCAAGCTCTCCTCTGGCACAGATTCAAGCATTTGAAATTTTCATCTGAATCCTACTCTTAAAATTTTTAAAGCCAGTCTTGGCAACTAAGAGCACTCAAGTGGTAAGAACTGACTTCTTTTCATCTCTTTTATGAATCTCTGTGGTATTCCAGATGGTCTTCTGAATGATAGAGAGGTTAAATATGTTTGCTCTTCTTTAAATTTTACCTTTAACGGAAAAATATAAAATCAACTTGCAACACTTCCTTTAGAGAAAGGATTCAGGCATAAAATCATGTCAGTATTCATCATGCTATTTCTGAATTGAATCAGTTAAACTGCATATAAATATGATGGGGTTTATTCACTTCTCAAGCGAAGACCATTCCTGGGCTCAGTTCTGGCATTACCTGACAAAAACAATCCTTCACAGATGGAAAAAACATTGTACTTATGAAGAAAGACTAAAACTGAAGTTTTAGTCATTTAAAAGATTGGTAAGATCTGATAGACGCTTCTCTAGTTTACTAAAGACTAATTTCCAGAAGTGACATTCAGGAGAACAAAATGGTCAGCCGATTCTTCTTCTCAAGATCAACTCACAGCTACTGTTAAGTTTCACATCCAGCACCCTGAGATTTAAGCTCTTCTCTTAAGCAAAGGCCCAAAACTCTCAAAAACAGCTTTCCAGTACTGGGCTCCAGTATTAAGCTAGATAATTGTGTACTTGTGAAAAGATTTGAAAATATTTTTCTTATATTCAGAAACAACCTAACCTATTCATCTGGATATAGCCTTTGTATATCTGTTTCCTTAAAATAAACTTTTAGAGTAACAAAGTCCATAATGCCCGGGGGAAAAAAACAACCAACCAACCAACACACTGCAAGCATAGATTTTGTCAACAGCAACCTGAAGTCAACTTCCATGTTGACTGTTTTTCCCTTCTCTGTCAGAGATATTTGAAGTTCAGACACAGCAAATGAATTTCAAGTATTGTGTTTTTTCTTTTTCCCACAGGGAATCAGCATACCTACACTCACGCTTCTGAAGTGCTACAGAATGGAAAAAGGAAAAGAAACGTATTTCTAAAAGGAACAAAATCATACTAGCTCTGATACTAGACAGGTTGACCAAAGTTCTGTGTTTTTTACCTGCAAGTGGCAGAGAAGTTAAAAATGAGAAATTCGATCTATTTTATGAAGTAATTTTCCCCCTACTCAGGGTATCTTACTTTAATGCAATAATTCTCATCCCTAGAAATTCTAGATACTTCACTTTTTAGGTGTGTGACAGAGAGATCACTTAGTTCATCACTGAAGATTTACCACCTGTATGATGAATTCTTGGAAGCCCTTAAACCACTTATAGAGTGATACAGAATACTAAAATACTATAAAAAGTAATTTCTTTAGTTAAAAAAAAATATTTCTTCTGTCTAGAAGAAAATGTTTTCAAGTACTTTAACATTATTTAGATGGAAAAAGTTTTGTTTTAACAATTCTATAGAAATCTCTCTTTAACTCTTGTTTTGGCTCAAGACTTGTCATTGGAGAAAGAGTTTGAGGTAATGTCAAACTGAGTTAAAACAACATTCATATTGCTTCTTTCATCCTGACATTCTGTATGGGCTTCAAAACTACTTTATGGAAGTTGCTACTTTATTCCTAAAATAGAACTCAGGCTTCTCTTAGTTTTCATGGTTATATATAACATGTTTTAACTTTCTTAGGGGAAAGGTGAAAAAAAGAATGGTGCTGCCCTGTAAAGTCATGGATATTTTCACCTTGCTGTGTCTGTGATAATGCTTTAAGTCCCACATAAAATTTTGTGAGAAAGACACATCCTACACTCCAGAGGGAAGACCTAGGAAATGTGACAAAGATCCCCCTTGCAGAAAAGCATTATATTATCTTTGAAAAGTTTGCTACTGAGGGAAAGAGAGATGTTTTTTGTTTCATCTTTCTCTTTGGCTTTCTCAATAATTCGGTGGAGATCAGTCCTTGAAAAACCATATTGACACTACTTGCCATCAGTTTGTTGCAGTAGATGAATGCCTGCGTGCCTATGGAAAAATCCATGCCTGGCTGAATATGGTACTTCCTGACTTTTCACAAACTCAGGGTCTTAAAGCAGCAAGATACTTCATGTTCACTTTGCAAATTTGATCTCGCTATCTGCTCTCAAATATGCCTTTCCCCATGAGAAAGGACAATATAATAGAGCAATGTTTACATACAGCAACCTGATGAACAGAAAAAAACACTGATCTTATTTTGTTTTAAAACACCATTTCACATTTCTCCATTAAGCAATAAAACCAGATATTTAAGAACTTCAGAAACAAGTCTTTTCTGCAATTTTTACGAAGGAAATTACATATATACAGCACAATGCATTGAGAAGATCATAATTGGATTTGGAATATTCTCTTCTCATGAAATCAAGCTGCCAAACTGATAATTTAAATTTTTCAATAAAAATTACTTGAAATAACTTTTTAGATAGCTCCCTGAAGGATAATTGGACATCAAACAGGAAGTAAAAAGCTCCTATAATGTCATTATTTTAATTAAAGACACACGTAGAGGAAGGAGAGGAGAGCTTGAATACATATTTTGCAATAGAGGTGCTAGAACTGTGATTTCACATTCAGACCTGAACAGACCTCAATGACATATGAAATTAAAGACTGTTTAGGTGAAAGCAGACATTGGGTTAGCATCAGACTGGTGAAAACTGATTAAACACAGGAGACATACTTTAAACATACCCTCATCACAACAAAAGATCAGTGTGAATATTTGTAAGAAGAATTATTCTGATGCATTATTTTGGGGGTTGTTCATTTGTTTAAAAAACAAACAAACAATTTCCTGTACAAGCGTTCCATTTAGGTTCCCTTTTATTACCAATCTTAGTGTAGAATGGTCCCACATATGATCCTCTGCTGTGGTCTTCCCCTAAGAATTCCCTGATGAAACCACTATGAACCACAGTTATCACAATAGTTTTATGGTGTGGAGTTCATGGTGTGGAGTTTCATGGCATGCAATACAGCTGATACCAGCTACTCTTGCCACAAATATTTCCAAAATCCAAATTAGGATTCAAAAAGTATACATGAATTTGGAATGCCTGATCTAGAAAAAAAAAGAATCAGAACTACTTATTCAATCCTCAAAAATTACTAGGTTAGTAACTGTTCTGGCTATGAAATCTGCCTGTCTGTGGTAGTTCGCTGAAGGTCATGGTCAATAACACTTCCTTCTTCAAAAGGTTGATTTTCTCTGCTGTGTTTGAAAGCTATAGCTGGAATTCCTTCCAACAAGGACTGTGTCGTGTAGCACTAGCCTGCAAAGGAAAAAGCAATGACCAAAAGATAATTTAAAAAAACCAAACATACCCTGTGAATATCATTCTGTTTCTGCACAGTGGGAAGATCTCCACCAATGGGTGCTTGCTGCTTTAATTCATCCTCCTTCAGCTGCAGCCATGCCAGAAGTTCCTGAAGAGAGAGATGTAATCGCTTCCACTGGTCGGTACTGGCTTCCAAATGGGATCTGAAAGCATGTGTTAAATATAAGATAGATTCAGATACAGTGGAAATAAAAACCAAAATGCACAAGCTTATTTACTGAGAAAGATCCTAGTGTTTCATTAAGTTAATGAGTTTCGAATAGCTTCAGTAGCTTTGAATTAGTTTCTGGCAACACAGATTTAAATTTGGTTCCACAGTCCTGGCTTCTTTTCACATCTCCTGATTTTTATTTTTGATTGGTTGGGTTTTTCTTTTGGCATTTTAGTTTTCCTCTTCAGCAGTGAGTAATGGCTGTTCTGAATTGTCAGTCTCACTAGAAGTGCGCAAATATTCCGCAGGACTAGCATGAGTAATGTACTCATCACTTAATATTACTAAATTTATTTACTTGAAATGTAGAAAGTAGTTTCCCAACTCAGTGAAGAGCAAGCACTTCTCTAAACCACTACACAAACCATTCAATTTACACAAGATTCATTCTCTTAATTTTCTAAAATAAAAGAACCAATGCCATTCCTTAAAAAAAGTAATGAGGAAATTGTTAAAACAAATAGAATCGTCATACACCATCTAGCCAAATGTCAGTGCATTTAAACAGAAGTGTGAATGAAACTATTGGAAACACTGGAAAAACTAAAAGACAAAATATCATTTTATGTAAAAAAGGTTTCCATCATAAGGGCATTTTCTATTTCCTCTGTTTATGCATAAATGTATTTTTTGGGGATCAAGTATTCAGCTTCTAAATTTCAGCAACTGTTTTCTGTGGCTGGACTGATAAAATCTGCAATTTTCTCTGTACCATAGATAAACCCCCCTAAAATTTTGCCTTTCTGGACTTATGAATATGCTATTTCTTAATTTCTGGTTTGTAAAAAAAATCCTAATTCACCTCCAAGTAACATAAAAAATCCTCTTAGTTACTCAAACCAAAAGAGTATTACATAACAATAAAGTGAAAAAATGTGGGAAATAAAGACAAATTTTCTTTTATTTCATGCATTTCTGTTTAAGTTCTAGCTTTTTTATATAACATTTATCTTCTTCCACTGTGATTGCACATAAAATCATTCTCTTCTGACACTAAGAATTCAACTCCTATACCTTATATATAATGTTCTATAAAGAAGAGTGAAAAGTATGGACTCAGCATTTTTGCAAACCTTATCACTTAGTTTGGACATGGAAATAAGGAATTGATGAAGGTAGGGACAGTTGCATTTCTCTGAAATGCTCTATGAATCCCGTCTTCTTTCCAAACTCTTACATCAGGTAATTAAAGTGGCAAAGAAAGAGAAAGGGAAGGGACAGAACAGCCACACGGTGACAGAAAATTCAGGTGCTCTCAAAGTATGTGAGGTAATGGAAAATATTTTCTTTTTTCGAACTTAGATGCTCCATGTGAAAAACACAGATGGACGAGGCCTTTTGCTCTCTTCTCTCACAGGGCATCTGGGAGCTGGGGCAAAACTGCTTCACAGCAGGGGGAGGCAAGTCCTGCAGGCAGAGAAGTCTAGAGAAGACCCCGCACGATAAAAGATTTAGATTTATATATCATTATGTAGACTATATATTGTCTACTGTGCGTTGAAGGCACCTGGGGCGAGGGCACACTAGGAAGTTTTTCTCCATAGGAGCTTCCTCTGTGGATTGATGGGACCAATTTCAGGCTGGGTTAGTTGTTGACAGCCTGAGAAACCAATTGGAAAAGTCGGTTCGCTCCGTGAATGGCATTTGAAGCAAGTAAACGCCGGGAAAGCTCTCCGGCATCTCCGGGCTCTCCCAAGGTAACACCGACCTGGCCCGGGTCCCTTCCAGTGCGGCCCGGGCCGGGCGGGAGCGGCTCCGGAGGCTGCTGGGCCCCGTCTTTAACCGGGGGCTCCAGTGGCCAAGGGGAGCGGAGCCCATTGCTGGATTCTCGCCTTTTCCCGCTGTTCCCGTGGCTCGGGGGGCCCTGCCCTGCCGCCCTCACGGGCTGGGGGGAGGCAGCCGGGCCCGGTTCGGGAGAGCCCCCAGGGCTTTGTGTGCTGGGCAGGGCAGAGGGAGAACCCCCGGGCTGCGGCTGGAGCTGGGGGCGGGCAGCGCCGGAGGAAAGCCATGGACACACGGCCTTGGCACCCATTTCTCCTCTGCGTGCGCTTTGCAGTTCTCGTCCTGCCCCTCCAGCGTGGCCTGAACAGACTGAGATCCTGACACAGCACCGGCATGGCCTGGCACAGCCCCTGCAACTTCTGTGGGAGATTTTAACTTTCCCAGTGCTCAGATAAGATTTAAAGACTTTCCGTCCTTCTGTTGGTGAGAGGAAGAAGAACAGAAAGGATACACCAAAGTCAGTGAAGCAAAAGCTGATTTTCTAGATGGAAGGAGAAAGAGGAGATGCCATGAAGGTTGGCTGAAAAATCTTTTTGTAAGTTATAGGGATGGACTGTACTGCACTCAAGAATTCCTTTAAACCATGGAGAAAGACATGGTGGGGGGGGGGGGGGGGGGGGGTGAGGTGTAAAGTGTTTGGAAGATCCTTTGCCCCGAGGGAAAAAGGGGGATCTCTGTTCCTGGGAATGAAGTATGAACAGAGAGAAGTGAGCTGAAGAGAATTTTTGCCTTTGAGTGCTCATCCTTAAAAGTAATACCCTATGACTTTAACATGGCCCAAAAGCACAACTCTGGGAAGGCTGTGAAGTGGGAGGAGTTTCATGATGGCAGATCCCGATCGGCTCTTTCTTGTGAAAAAAGTGAGGTCAGGAGAGAACTCTTTTTTTTCCTCTCTTAAAAAGATCCTTATAGCTGAAAAGAAGAAACTCTCTCCCTAAAGTGAACTGAAAAAGATTGTTTAAGTAAGGAATTGACTGAAGTGTCTCTGTATGTTGTGAAAGTGTGAAAAGGGGAAGAAGAGGGTAGTCTGAAAAGCTATTCTGAATTTATTACTATTTTCCTTTCTGTTATTAATTAAGTTGTTATTTATCCCCTGTTAAGTTTTAAGCCTGTTTTGCTTTTACTCCTAATTCTATTTCACAACAAAAGGTAAATATATTAAGATTGGCAAACCCAAACTATAACATCTTTGGTGCGTTGGCCGGGAAACAAAAAACTAAACCAAGACATCTATGTAATTATTATAGGTTTATATATATATATATATATATATATATGTTTATATATTATACATTATTTATCGTTAGGGTGGTACTGATGGTGGCGCTAGACCAGATTGTCCAGAGAAGTTGTGGATGCCCCATCCATCCCTGGAGTGTCCAAGGTCAGGCTGGATGCAGCTTTGAGCAACCTGGATGTGTCCTTGCCCATGGCAGGAGACTGGCATTGGGTGATCTTTACAATCCCTGCTAACATTCTTTAATTCCATGATACCTCTGAAAGAAGCAAGGGGGAAAGAAGCAGGGATGTTTATGGAGACATGCAGGAGGTGACAACCAGAGCAAGGACCACAGGATTTTAGGACAGGAGACAGTCAAGGAGCCAAGTTTCTGATTCAGGCTAATTCCCTTGTCTCACGTTCACCTTGGCATAGGCAAGCTTCTACCTCCTCTGGAGAAGGGCAGCAAATGGAGACAAACACTTCTTCCCTTCTTTTTTTTACAGGGAAAAAAAGTGCAAAAAGATGACCTGAAGGGGTTTTGTTACTGCTGCTGTGCTCTGACCTTCCCCAATTAGGTGCTTTGTTTTTCTTTTTTTTGTTTTTTTTTCCCCAGAACCTGTCTTGTTCTGCTCTTCCTTCATTTTCAGAAATATAAATTTATGCTTGCACACAGCAGTGTACATTACATGTATACACTCATAGATTTATTACTGTGTCCAAGTGTTCAGACAAAAGAGATAATAGTAAAACAGTTAAAAATATATATAAGAAAGTGTTTATTAGGATAAACTGTGCTGACATATCAGGATGAAAGAAAGGGAGGAATAGAAAAGAGCTTGGCTTCTCTTAAATATCTATCATATATTTTATCTATTGCATTTAGAAAAGAACGCCCACCCAAGTTGATCCGTGGCATGGGTCTTCTGTTACAGCAGACTAAAAATTGCACTCTAAAGAAACTTCTGGGAGTGATGTCTGGAGTACATTTCATATGTTTTCTCTAATCCCTCTGTTGTGTAAGCGTTGCTAGTTATAATGAAATCTATTCCATTCTGTGCTATGGATAGAAAGCTCCAAACAGGCAGACTGAGAAAAGCCTTTTCCTTTAGTCTGGTGGCCAGCAAGACTTAAACCAAATGTCTGAGAATTTGAGAATTGTTTCTTATCCTAATCAATAAGTTCTTGAAGACCTTTATTGGAAACACAGATTTTAGAGGGGAAGTTTGTTGCTGGAAAGTCCCATATGTTTAATTACTGATATTTGGACTACTGACTGTTTCTTTTTATCTCAAAAATCACTGTATTTGGGCAAGTTCATGGGTAAAATGCATGTGAACTAAAAAAATCTCAGACACTTTGAAGGGTTTTATTCCTCTTCTTTTGCTCTTCAGAAGAAAAAAAAAAGGAAGAATATCTCTTTTTCTTTAGTTACTAGTATCTTTTCAACATCACAGCCTTCATTTATATTTAATGATTGATGATACAAAGATGGTTTTTGTCATTACACAGCCTGACCTCCCTCAAGACCTGAGCGGAAAAAAGCTAATATTTCATACATTACTTTGGAAAACACTTCTGTCTTTTGCTGCCCTCTGAACTACCAGTAACACACAGCAAGTGAGAAAATGAAAAAATGCTCAAGACTGAGTGCACAACTGAGTTGTCTACTGCAAAAGCTGTATTTCTGGAGAAAAACCTCCTGGACAGTTCCTTTTGGAATGAAAACTTCAGTCCATTGAAGCCTGAATGACCACTTGATAATTTGTAATGTTACCATGTATCATATTTTTCCTTGCAAACAAAAGTGTTTCCTCTCATTATACCGTCTATGGATTTCTTTTACACCTAGATTTTGTTTAGCAATTCTCACCACTCTCCTGACAATAGTAAAAATCTTAAATAATTTGTCTTCTCATTTGTGAAGATATTTTTAGTTTTTCACTGGAAATAGCAGTCTTTAAAGTAAAGCTTATCATAAATATTGGTTATTTAATCACTTTCTTTCATGAATTACTGATAAGTCGAACCCAGTTCTAGAAAAAGCCCACATTTAGAGGAGGTAAAGTTACTGTTTAAACATAGTAATCTTTCTTTCTGCAATTTCTTCATAATACACTTCAAATCCTAATCCTCTACTATCATTTTCACACCAAAAAACATAATCATTCTTACAAAGTTAAGCCAACATCCAAAGTAGCACAAGTTATTCCAAAATAGACAAAAACAGTGCTAACAAAAGAAACAAAATTAAACCTTTTTACTTGCAAATTGCAGCATTTCATCTAATACACCAGTGGTAGGCATTTGCTTAGCTTTAGGTCCTACCTAATGTTTAGAGATTTCTTCCTAAGTTCACTCCATCTGAAGTTCATGTTATCCAGCCGTCTCTGCAGCAGGGTTGCATCCTCAGAGCCTTCCAGGGACCTCAGGATTTTCTGCCCATTTTCATCCAGGTTGTGATAGATGTCAGTGTGAGCATCAATTTCTGCCTGTAGTTCCTATGGAAGCAAGAGAAAACAATATATTTAATTTCTTTAAAAAATCACAGAAACTATGATTTTTTTCAAAAGAGTGGAAAAATCCTCAGTGCAACACAGGGCACAGGTTTTGGTTACTCCTTTTACAGCAGTGTCATGTCCTGTACACAAACCCATGTTTCTCTTTCACGTGAAGGCCACTTGTATTGAATATGACCTTCTTTTCCATACAGAGCATACTGAACAAAATTTGGAAAGTTAAAGGTGTAGCCTTTGAAAGGCATCAAAACAAGGACAAGACATATTTACTGTGCTGATGGGGGGAAAACAAAGAAACACAAAATCCTCAGGATCTCAGGTAAATCTGACCTTCACATGATACGTCTTCCTGTGCAACATTTTCAGTTTGAGCTGGGGACTGCAACACCGGTCCTGCTGCATGGCAATTCCAAGAAACGTAGGTGACTGCAGCAGCCAGGCTTTAAAATGCCAAGTTCACTTACATTCTGTTGACAGAATGCATTTTGGAGCACGGGCCTCAGCAGTCAATAGCAATAAACAGCCACTTTGTGCTGTATCAAAACGCTGGTTGGGGCCACGGCTGTAGGAGGGCCTGAGAATAGCAAGGACCTAGAATATGCAACTGGCAGCTCATGTTGAGCAGCCAACTTTTCTTATCGCCTCGTAACTGCAGGCCAGCTCTAAATTTTGAATTCATTTTTTCCCCCTCATTTTTAGCACCGCTGTTTCTGCCAAAAGAACATTCTTTAGAGAGCTGCCTGGTACCAGCATTCCTGCCTGCCCACACACTCAATGCAGCCTTTGTATGCTGGCTGCCCTTCCCCAAGACGTTTGCATGCTGCAGCTCCACAAGGTCAGATTCATTTGCAGAGAACAGTGGTTGAATCAAGGACATTAAATGGAACAAAACTAAAAATAATAATAATAATTTCAACATGTACATGAATGAGTGTACATGTACTTTTTATGCAGTCATATTTGCACCAAAGTACTTTTACTTTCAAACAAGCACACAAAGACACAAAGAAATAATGAATAGTGAGTAAGACCCACATTTTCTCCTGGGATGCTGTAGCACTAAGATTTCTGGTGGTGGTCTCTTGCTGCCTGAAATGGGAGTGCTAGAGATAAAGTGGGGAGAGTCAATGATTTAGGGCATTTGAGAACAAGACCCAGCACTAACTGAGTATCACAGATAGTGCCCAATGGAAATTTGTTGCAATTTTCTTCAGAAGAATGACTTTGAAAGAGGGGAGCACACAATGTCTCTACTTGGTGTGTTCTTAACTGAATTGGTTTTATTTGATATTTTAAGTGCAATGTTAGCTGTACTGAATCATGAGTAGATTGTCCTTGTTCACCTACTGCTGTTCCAAATGTCATTAACTGGATAACTTTCACAGCAATGATTAACATAATATTTGGGGAAATTTTAAGGTGGGCTAGCAACATCTTTGGTGCAGAGTAAGAATCGTTCTCAAAGTATTTTACTTATCTATTGTCATTCATGCAGTAAAGTATTTAAGAATGAGTCTGATGTATGTGAGAGGTAACTTTGCAGAATGCAACTGTATTATAAACATTCTATTTATTTATTGTTGTTCAGGCAATTTATATTTTAAAAAATGGCATTATTAAGGTACATAAAAATGTACAATATTCCAGATATGAATGCTCTTACTTGAAAATTTGTATTTTATTTCAAGTCTGAATCTTGCTAGCTTTAGCTTCCAGCTGTGATACTTCATTTTTATTTACTTGAATGAAGAATACTGTATTAACAAATTTATTTCCTTCCATGTATGTATTTGGAGATATTATTTAAACTAGGCTAAATATAACAATACTGATGTAAACAGCTGAAACAATGTGCAAGAAAGGAAGAAGTTCACAAAAAAAAAGTTAATTGTTAATGTCTGTATAGTTCTGAAGTACTCTTACATTTAATAAACATTAAATCTGTTATTGGGTGAAATAATTACATGCACAACCTGTTGCACAAAGTTCTTAGTTTCCAGGGTAGTGATGGAAACACTGAGCTTACAAACTTGTTCCTTTTCTTTGGCGAGATCATGTGTCATGAAACATGTTGAATATTCACAGTAGGAAGCTGTCAAATATATGCCCTCATGCTGTTTTACTACACATATACTCATAGCATTATATAAGACAAAATTTAAGAAATAAAAAAACCTTTCCACATTTTTCTTATGTTTAGAAAATGTTTTACATTTTATGTCTTTCCCCAGGCACTTATATAATTCTGCAAATAAAAGCAAAGCACATCCTCTTTTATTTCAGAATACTACATAGTATCACAAAACATCTGAACAGCTAAGTGGGCAACGTACATGAAAAGTGAAGCATTATTATCAAAAGGTTAATATTCACAACTGAGTTTTCTTTATTCCAAATTACTTGTGTATACTGCACTTCTTCTAATGCTCCCCAAAGTAGTTTATTGCAGCTATGCAGGAAGCCTACACTGACAAAGAAGCAAGACAACAACAATAGTATTTGCTCCATTTAGGTTTGTGGATTTCAGAACCTATCTTTGTGACACTTACACATCCCAAGAGAAGCAAAGAGCATATAAGAAAAAGATCTATACACCTTTTATTTGTTTTCTGAAATAAATAAATCCAAGTTTTAAAAACGCAATATAAATTAGTTTCTTTTTCTTGACAACAGTAAAGCAGGAAGAGCTATTTAATCTCAAAAATTGGTAAAATACTTGCAAAAGTATGCTGTCATTACATGTCATACCAAGAAGCATAGCATATCGACTAAACATATATTATTTATTTCACTTTAGTATTTTCCAATGTGTTCAAACACATGAAAAGACTACAGAGGAAAAAAAAAAATCAATCCTAGTATAAGTCTACTGAGTTACAGCTGAAGTGTATTGCTGCATTTTTGCTGTAGTTGTTATTACTGAGACTGTGTTGAAAAAAGATTGGCTATCTGTTTTTAAAAAGAGCAGAGAGCAGAATGAAAAGCATCTTTTTGATCACAAGTGGCTGCTTAGAGTGAGCCAAACTGCCTGCAAAGGACTGCAACCCCATTATTAAGATGAACTATACACTTAGATGACAAAAGGCATCATAATATTTGTCTGCAGAAACTTAACTGAAAAGCTGTTAGAGGTTTCTACGCATTTAAAAACGTGTACTTACATTATTTTATTATATAGAATGTGCACAACTAAGACACAGAGTGATAAAGAGATGAAATGCATTTCATCTCGAGGAAGACAATATCGGTGGACAACACAGGGTGAGGAAATTTGTTTTGGCTGTTTCACTTCTTTCCTGAGCTCTTGAAACCACCTTGAAGATTTCAGAGCAGTACTCCCATGTGGTAAGTGAGCACACCCAGTGCTGCCAAAAAGCTAGGGACTAGGTATATTTCTCACTTGTCCAATTCAGTTGGCAATTCCCCTTTGGAATTCCTGCTCCCATTCTCCATGAAAGCACACATCCTCAGTGCCCTAATTCTTTTGGTAGGCAGAAGAAATTCACCTGTGACTCCATGGGTTTTGTTTTACACAGAGCCCTGCTAAGCGCAGCTGAGCTCTTGCTGTGAAATCCAATGGACTCAAGATTCTGTCAGCTTCCACACAGCAGAGCTAATCCTACAAGATTTCAATATGGTTTGAGAGACCTTAGCAGAAACAATTAATCAGTGTCAATATCCTTCATATCCCCCATGCAATATACAGACATGACATATAAAGGACACTACACACGCCAAAATCTGCAATTATTTTGGCAATACACCAGGGAGGGATTGGTAGTCTGGAAATTAAGTTCTAGAAAGAAGGAATTAAATGTTTCTTGGACTACAGATAAGTCATTCTAAAACATGGAAATCAGTGCAGCACAGCTGACAAAACATTTATCTTTTAAACAAGGTAGAAAAAATTAATTATGCAATAATTTAAAGAAATTAAAAGGACCCTAGTTCTCCTCTATTTGCAGGTCTGTAAAGCACATCTTAGTAGTTTAGCAATTGGATTTCAAATTAATCATCCCACTTGATTTCACTAAATTACATCTAAACTCCTCTAAATTTCTGATTCTGCCCAAAGCATAAACTCTGTGTGAGGGTTCAGAAAGTTTGAGACATTTTTTCAGTGCCCTGGCACACTCCAGCAGCCTTTGGAGGCATAGAAATCCATGAACACGACACCACTCTCAGGATCACAGCTCATTCTCCCTGTCTGCTAAATGGAGGAATAGTTTTGTGAATGTTTCAGTTCTGGAGATTTTGAATGAAGGGCTAAAGCACGGCAAGTCAAATGCATTTTAAGCACCTGAGTGATAGATTCAGTACAAGGTGCACTTGATCTGTTATTTTGATTTTGGCAACAGAGAGCCAGTCTGCACTAGGCTTTATGGCAGTGTCTCCTTGTGAGCTGGTTGTTACCATTTGAACCGAAAGAAATGTAAAATGTTTTGAAAGAGAACATTTGTATCTGAAGATTCTATGATTTATATTAATGATGGAAAAAAACAGTGAAGCATTTCTGCTAGTTTGCAATGCATTTCCCTTGGAATTTCTCTCTTTTATATGTCTTAGTTCTTTTAAGGACTGGTTGTTTGATTTAGGTTTTTTTTTTTTGGTTTGGTTTTTTTGTTTGTTTTTTGTTTGTTTGGGATTTGTTTGTTTGTTTGTTTTTGTTTTTCTTTTATGCTCCCCATTCCCCCATCAAGCTTTTAAGCAATTTTCTCTCCTAGTCCATAAGCAAAACTTTTATTGAGTCTTAGAATGAGACCACTCACTGAACAATTTACATAATGATAAAAACTTCTCAAATGAGATTTAAAATATAATTAAAGGGCAGACTTACTGAGTTAAAAGCATTGTTGTGAAATGGCTATACAAGAAGCCTCCTATTCAGCTAGCCTATGGCATGACCCCAATTCCAGTCTGGTATGATTACATCTCTGAGTTTCATGCTAATGACTTGATTAAAAAGAACGATAAAAAGGTCTTTTCCATTGTGAAGATAAGCTTATGAATATAATTAAGGCATTTCTAGTATCCCAACACATTTTTCAAGATAAAAAAGGGTGAGAGCTAGTCCTCTAAGAGAGAATCAAGAGCTGATGAATGGAAGCCAAAAGTATAACTTTGCCCTCCAGAAAACAATCTGTGCAAGTTGCATCTATCATTGTTACGGTTTAAAATTCTACAAGTCCCAGAATAAAGATATGACCAAACTTCATATTCAAATGCTATTTTAATTTCACAGAAGATTAAAAAAAAAAGCTTTCTTTAACAAGCTGGGCTTTGTTTTCAGAAAATATTATTTTTATAAGCAGGCTTCAATTTAGGTTATATTCAGACTGCAAGAGACTTCATGGTGCATCTAAGGATGCAGCAATCTCTTGCTGACAGTAACTGCAAATGCAGTGTAGGCTTCTTGATTTCATTTACATTGGGCTGCCTCAGTTCTGGGAGAGTAACTCTTTAAGAGCACTAACAGAATAATTTGAAAATATACTTGTCTGTAGTGTGCAGATACTTATTCACAGAACTGACTTTTCACCCATAGAGAAAAGGGCATTTCTCCCTTTATCATTGTGAAAGAATCAATTTTTTGAGATCTCTAGTAATTAATTTGTATTTAATTATTAGCTAATTCCATGGGTTTGGAAGGAATTTGTGCACTTCTTGGGTAGTTTTTTTGAAGACTGAGGAGACCCCTGCTTTCATTTACATGTAATGAAAATATGAATAACTAGATAAAATAAGCAAATGTTTAAAGAAACAAATATTTCTGCATTTTTGTCTCATTTAGGATATGACCCTTGTCTGGAGAAATAAATCCTATTCTGATAATAATGACTTTAAGAGAAATTATTATTTTCACTGTCTACTTTTCTTGTCGTTATATCTAGAATGGAAAACCTAAATAGAAACATTGTGTTAGTCTGAAGTTACACTAATGAAGAAAAATTCCTTATAGCCACAGAAATGAAGAACTTCTACTGTATGGTGTAAAATATAAATATGTATTTTACTAACGTAGCCTCTACTCTCTTTCAGGCAAGCCAATCCAACAAAGCAAACAAAGCACATTTTTCAAGTAGGAGTTGAAAGTGTTTTGTGTGTCAGAAAATCAGCCACCTCTACTGAGATGTCTAAGAATGGGCTCAGCTATCTGCCTTTGAAATCTGTATTTGAGATTTGAGTGAGTAGGAGGGAAACAGCATAAATGTGCATAGAATCATACACACAATTTTCTGAAAGTCAAACTGTAAGGCCCATTACAAACCAGCAGAGTTTTCAAGATTTTAGAAGGCAGTCTGCTCCCACCAAATATGCACATCCCAACCCCCGTACTCCAGTGAATGTCTGATCCCATTCCACCTGCTCATGCTGTCAGCACACTCACCCTGTCAATCTTTTGGCCACCTTTCTGCAGCAAAATAATTATGCTGCTACTTTCAGTATGTCTGTTTTCCTCTCCCTGCTTTCCAGAGATCAAACATTAACAGCACAAAGAGCATCTTCCTCTGCCGGAACATTTACTTCCAATAGTTACTCATGCAAGGTCCTAAAGTCCTGTTGCATAATTTGGAGAGCATTTATGTCTCTTAGTTCTCCTGTCATTCCAGTACTTCAAATAAATACTGATTTCCTTTTACAACATACAGCTGGAAAGGCTGAAACACACAACTGTCTCTAGGTCTGGAGAAAAAAAATCTTATGAAGGATGAAAGGATCGGGTTTTTTATTCTTTCACCAACCAATAGTGAAAAATATCTGCTATCTGTTAATTTTAAATGATCCTTCCTAGAAGAAAAATTATTTTTACATAAAGAACTATATATTTGTTTCACAGTACAACAACATGTAGCAATAAGGTATCTCATGTTTTAGTGCCTGTGATACTCATATATACATTCGTCCTTCCCTAAAAACACAAACATATACAACCCTCTTTCAGATCCTTTTAAAACAAAAATTGAAAGCATTTTATGCTTAAAAGAAATTAGTTTTCTTCAAAGCATTATCCTAATTTCTTCTGTTACAAATAATTTTTGCAATCTTCTTTGCTTTAAAAAAAAAATCCTCACATTCAAAGTTTTTGTTGTTAACAGCATTGATGTCTGGAGAAAAATAGTTGGTACATCAGTTTCATAACATGATTCTCAATTAATTAAATTAATTAAACAAGGACAAAACCTATATGATACTGAGATTTCAGTTAGGAATTTATATTATTTCAGGTGTTCCCCTCTACAAGCATGCAGGGTCCACTGCAATTAACTGTTCTTAATCAAGGACAGGTGGATTGGGACCTGGTGGGCATTATGCAAGAGACAATGCAGCAAAATCTCCAGTGCTTCTGCATTACTTGTGTTAAAGCCTCCCTACTGGAGGTGTCTTGAGGAAGGGCCGGGAAGGGCAGACACTTGGGCAGCATAAAGGGCAAAAGTACACTTCATCTTGATTTTCAGTGGAAATCCAGGTTCTGCTACTGTGGCCTCAGAACTGTCTGACTTCCTAGGTTTTAAGCGAGAGATGCCAGTAAAGCTACCACAGAGAGAAAGCTGCTGTGCAGCAGTCAAGTGTTATCAAAGCCACTTTAACAATTGATGTTGGCTGTTCCTGTCACAACAAAACAGAACTTACCAAGTGTTGGTCAGTTTACTCATTAATATGGCCTGGGTTTAAACTGCCACGAGGATAGTTAGTTTTAGCTTGCTGCTGATGTTTTAACTGCAAGCCTGCTAAGTTTAAGTGTTTAAGCACTCAGTGAGAAGCCAACAGGCCAAAGCTACTACTTACGGCTCTCCCTGTGTAAATGGAATGGCATTTCCATTTACACAATGGGAACAGCACGGGGAACAGCAGCTTCCCTCTAAATGCAACAGCAAGCAGAGCCACAGAGGCTCAGACAGCCCTGAAGAGCTGTTGCCAAAAGGGCTGGCACAGTAATAGAAGCAGCTCAGGAGCAAGGTGACTGCAGAGAGGAGCTGCCACCAACTGCAGGGTCCTGTGGGGAAGGTGATGCCACCGCCTCCCTCAGTGGCCTTTTGCTTCTAACCCTGGAGCCCCAAATCCTCAGCTGCCTGCTCACACCAACACTGAGCACAACACCAGGGCTTCCATCTTTACGGCTGTACCATGTCACACACCAAACTCAATAGCTGAATTAAAATGACTAGCCCTGCTTCTGGCTGTTGACTTGCTCATGCTGCTCTGCACTCAGAGCTGTTCGACCACTCTGACTGCTGCTCTACTGGAGAGCTGCACTGGTGAAGAATTTGACTGAAAGGTCCAGCCACATTAATTTTCAGCCCTAAGAAGTTCCATACCTTTACGTTTTTCTGAATAAACAGAACCACACCAGAATCATGTTCTGCATGATTTATTTTAGGTGCTGTAATAATGCGTCTTGACTGTCTTGAAATAAGCAAATAACTGGCAAAAGTTCAGAACCTGAAAAAAGAATTAATTTTTAACGATATCTTTCTAAACAGCAACTTTAACTATCATATCAATTAGTCTCTCTGTGGCAGTCTAACCGTGTTTTGCTGCAGCCAGAAATCAAAAGCAAAATTGAACAGAATTCCTGTATCAAGGGGTCTCTGAATAAGATTTACATTCTGAAAATATTTATTTGATATTTTCTTGGATTTACTATCAAGATGCATGTACTCCTACAGTAAATCCAGTATCCAGTTAAAATGGTAAATATCATTGAAAAAATAATGATATCACCAGCAAAGTCTGACATGAGATAAACTCGTATTTTAATATATTTTTTAGAAGACAAGTTATTTGAGGATGAAAAGTAACTACTGTTCATGTTTTTCAGTTTGACATTAAAATAACCCAATTCATTTGGATCATTCAGTTTTTCAAATCCACCAATTGAAAAGAAATGCACTTGTTCCTTCTACCTTCCCTTCATTCCCATCAAAAGATAAATAATTCCACTATCACAATAAAAATTAAATTATTTTAATTCAGAGGTAATACTGGTCAAGTCATGTGTTTTCATCTAGATCCAGATAAGAAAACAAAAGTAAGAAAAGTGAAATACACACTTTTAAACCTAAAGTATACTTAGTACTAATAAAGGAACAGAGGTGAGCTTACAGTAATGGAGGTAATAGAGTAAATACATATGAAATTAAAACAAAAAACACCCTTCCCATCTAGAATCAGACTCTTTTTTCTTTAAACTTAAATAAGAACTCAGTGCTTAGATATGCTCTCAGAAGACAGAATACACTCTTGTAAGTAAGTCAATATATCAGGCAGATCTTAAATACAGCAGGAAATTCATATGCTCCTACTTAGGTTTCTGTAGAGATCAAATAGTCCTCTTTCCTACTGTCACTCCAAAGTATGCCATCCAGTCCCAGGTTTATACCCTAGAATCGCTTTTGTGGCTCTTCAGTCAAGAATACTTATCAAACACTATAAATTGCTGACATAGGACACAGCAAGTACTTGACTTCACTGCTAATCACATCAAAGTCACTCTCATACCCGTAAGTTTTGGATATGTTTTTGTCATTGGTCTCAACGATACGCTAAATGTGACACAAACATGTGGCTGAGAGACACTTCAGAAAATAGTGCATAAAATAACCTAAGGTCTCACATATTCATGAAACTCAGGAAAACATTTGGAAGCAGAGCTCAAGTATCTCAGAAAGCTGAAGACTTTGCTCAAATTCTTCAGTCCAGCCACATTAGTTATACCATTCAAAGCTAAAAACGTGCTGAAGAATACTGCACAGTACCACAGACAGTTTTGGAAATGACACTGTCAAAAACAACATGCCAAATTGCACCAAAAACCTGACTGACTGTTAGTTGTTCATAACAAATGCTAACTCCTTCTCAAGAGGCAAATTCGTATTTTAATGAAAAAGAAAATTAAATGGAAAAGACACTTATTATGGAAACCTGGCTTTGCCATAACTGTTTTACTCCCACAGCAGCTTTTGCAGCAACTGTATATATAAGAGGCTTCTGAATGGCATTCATGTGATACACCCAAAGGTACCAACAATGCCCGCTTTTGTATGAACACTGCTGACAGTAGGCAGGAGAAGCAGGATAAATTCAGTTTAAACAGAACTGCTGCCATCTGAAAATGGCCCTCCCAGATTCTCTTCAGATTCAATCAGAACAAAAACAACACAGATTAATAACAAACAAACAAACAAGCCCCATATTTAATTTAATTCTGAAAAAAAATATGGGTTGTTTATGCACGCTATGGTGGGTTGACTCCTGCTGGATGACAGGTGCTCTCCGCAGCTGGCCAGGGGGAGAAGAGGAAACAAAAGACTCATGGATGAAGGTAAGGACAGGAAAAGATCACTCACCAGTTACCATCATGGGTAAAACAGATTTGGTTAGGGAAAGTTAGTTTAATTTATTATCAGTCAAATCAATTAAGATATGTCCTAGGTTACAATGTAAAGATGTGCCCAAAAGTATGTATTCTGTCACCATCTGTTGAAACCAGGTGGGGCAGTGATCCTTATCTCTGTGAGAGATATCCTCTGCTATTGGGCCATCTGTTAAAACCAGGTGGGGCAGTGTTCTTTATCCTTCCCACAACCCATCCTTCCTCCAGGAAGATATCTTCTGTTAATGGGCCATTGAGTCCCACTGCATGACTGATAAAATTACATCATCCAACTGGGGGATGCTCTACCCAGGAGGATGAGCCAAACATTTCCTACTAGATAAAAACTGAGATTTGGAACATCAAGGCAGCCCTCACCCACTGGTTTATAGAGGATAAGAGCTGCCAGACCTTTCTATGGGATCACTACTTCTACAAGACCACTTCATCTGGACTGCTACCACCACTCTAACTAGCAGGGTGTCAGGTTGTATCCTGACTCTATCAGTGGTTTTCCTTTTGTACTATTGCATGTATTTTATTGTTCTCTCTTTTTTTCCCTATTAAATTGTATTTCTTGGAGCCTCTCACTGGTTTTGCTTTTAAACCATTGCAGATAATAAGAGATAAATTCAGCTCTTGAAACACGCTCCTCTCACTCTTTCATAAAATCATAAAATGGCTTGGGTTGGAAGAGACCTTTGAAGACCTTCTACTCCAACCCTTGTGCAATAAGGAGGGATGTCTTCAACTACATGTGGATGCTCAGAGCCTTGTTAAGCTTCACCCTAAATGTCTCCAGGCATGAGGCTTCCAACACCTCTCAGGGCAAAAATTCCCAGTATTTTAACACCTTCACTGCAAAAAATTTTTCCTTGTCTCCAATCTAAATTAACCCTTACTGAAGCCACCTTATAATTTCCCTGCTACCAAAACATGACCACATAAACCAAATACACAGACTCATTAGTTCTCACAAAAAACAAACAACCTACTTTGCATTTCCTTGGGATTAACACCAACTATTTCTATTCTGCATATAAAGTAACACTGTAGCTTTCTTCACATTGCATCCAGAGCAATTGCTGTTCTCAAGAAGTTGTCAATTGCACTATATCATTTTAGATTTAGATTTTTAGAAAATTCTGCAAATTTTAACACAAAGAATTTTGTACATAAAGAGTGAATGAAGAAGAATGTGAGGAAATGATAGCAGGTGTATCTGGATTACCGTGCAATATGTGAGTGATCACAGAGGGATAGTTTCTACCTTTGTGTCAGAGAGTACAGTTTGCTCACAGAAACAAACCCAGTAGTTACATGTTCCCTATGGAAGTAAGATATGTTTTTTTTCCCATAATCCTCCTTGAAGTATCATTTTTGCTTTCATGAGAGAATTAGAAAGACTTGTGTATGGATTTTAAACCCAGAGAAATAAGCACACAAGAAAAAAAAAACCCATGATATGTTTTGTATCTCTGAAAAGAAGGATACATTTCCTATCTTACTAGAGATGATGTAAAATAATTCCTATAACAATTATATGCTAATATCTACATATAAATTCCTCATAACAGGAATTCCAGGCTAGAGGTGAGGAAAGAGACAGAGAGAGAGACAGACTAGGAAAAAAAACATAAGTTATATCCCAGAAGTAGTTTATGAAGTTTCATACCCAGTGGAATGCGCATAAGAAATCCCAGAGATTGAAAAAATGAGATTAGGTAAACTATGGATGAAAAAGGATGAATGTAATATCCCTCAAGGCATTCATAGCAATAGTCACTGTTACTCTATTCAGTGTAATGCCACTTATTATCTTCTATCTACACATATTTGACATATAATCAATTTTGTATAGAAATAATTCTCATGGCATAGACCTATTTATAACTGACAGAGTAATGTCACTATCCAGTAAATACTCACTGAACAAGGAATAATAGTGCACCTGCATCATGCACTGATTCAGTGGTCAGTCTCATTGAGATTAAAACTTCCTTTCAGATATACTGTTTTTATCTGAAATGCCTATTGTGTTAAACTGAAATTCAGCTGATTAATATTAGTACAAAAACCTCTGTCTGTGCAGTGAAAAGCTTACCTTCCTCTCTTGAGTGTGAGAAGACTTTATGACTGACCAACCTCTTAAGAGAGGAGTCTCCTGGAAAAGGTAATTTTCTTATTTATCTCACCTCCTTTACCAAAGTACTTTTTATAAAATTAAGGGGGAGAAAAGGTTGATCTGAAATTCAAATCTGAGAATTTTTTTGTAATCTTCAAACAACTTCTATACGCTTGACTTGGTAATAGAGAAAATTCAGAATTCTCTTTCCACATCAGTGAGTTTTCTGAAAAAAAAAAACAAACTGTTTCACACACAGTGCTTCATAATCTAACTGTTCTACTAAATGAAATACTGATGCTCAGTTTCCCAGTGGAGCTTTGTGCTCCCTTTGCAATCTTGCTGAAAGCCTGAAAACCAAACACTGACACTCAGAGTTCTGATGCCTGTTACTCAGCAATTGCGTCTGTTTGCCCAGGGCACACGCAAGTGAGGACAGACATGAGTTGCTGCTTAAACAATATCTCAAGGGAATGCAGCCTTATAAGAAACAAAATGAAATAAAATAGTCTGTAGGAGGAAATTTTAGGAGCTGTTGTAAAAGGAAATATGGCAAACCTTTTACATTTCCTCTTCATACATTCATTTACTTGCCAAAGGACATGCTTGGTATGCAGATTAAAGGAAACAAGAAAAGAAAAAACAATCAAGGAATGACTCTACGATTCATATATTTGCATATTAAAAAAAATCAAATCAACCCAAAAAAATGGGCAAAAGTAAGTATTTTTCATAAGCAAAGGTATGATCACCAGGAAATAGAATAACACCACATCCTTCAAATATACCTATACACATGCCACAGCAACCATCTGCCAAAATGATCTTGCTGTCACAGTTAATTCCAAGAACCAGACACACAGTCTGTTCAGCACAACACCAGGCTCTATGCAGATGGGATGTGAGCTTTGAAGCACAGCCTGTACTGATTTACTAACAACAGCAGGTGATCCCTAAGACCTCAAGAGAGTATCCCAAATTCAGGGATAGAAAAGTAACCATTGCCCAGGATTAGCTTGCTATCAATCAGGGCTGCTTTAATCTCTGTTGTGAAAACTATCAAATCAGAGTATTAAGGGTCTGCTCAAAAGCATAAAAGAGCAGGAAGGAAAATGTTTGATCGGCACTGAACAGTCAAGCCAAACTTCTGTAGCAAAAAGAGAGTTCCTTGAAGGAACTATGAAACTGTATGGAACAACTTTTCCCTGCTGTTCATACCAGGTTAAATCTATCTGACAAACTCCCCCCAACACAAAAGGCTTGCTTTAGAAAAGAGGCAGTAGTATTCCTGCTATTGCAATATGTCTCATTCTATTGTAATAACTCCAAAACTTGAGCTCTCCCTGGATGTGACAGCTGTAATCTGCCTATTACAGAGGAGAACACCATCAGGACCTGTGCAAGTCATCCTTCAGGTCTCCTGCAGGGCAATGCCAGCTTAAAACAAGGAGATCTCTTTTGTCCCTGGATAACCCAGAAAAGTCTTGGGTCTAATTCCTTTAAAATAGAAAATAGACCTCTATAAATTCCATTGCAGATCCTCTCAAAAAAGGTACAATAAACACTTTATTGTCAGAGATGTTCAGAGATCTGACCTTGAAATATTTAATGATTAAGACCAGCATTGTGTTGGGATCACAGCATTCATTAGTGATTAATAAAATTTTCTGGAATTGATAAAAAAAGAATATGAAGATTACTGAGGATGTTACATAAGAAAAATAACACTTCCATTTCACTAGCATGCCTTCCTGCAACTGCTCATGAAGAGAAGTTTGGCCATCCCCATATCACCAAAAACAAGGAAAGTTCCTTTCAGAAAGATGCAAGCACAGATAGGAATGGGTATTGTTGGTTTGTTTTTTTTTTGTTTTTTTTTTTGTTTGTTTGTTTGTTTGGGTTTTTTTGGTTTTTTGTTTTTTTTTTTTTTCTGATGTTGAAGTGAAGATGTCCTTAAGTATCTTTGCTCAGTGATTTTCCAATAAGTTCCTAAGGAAACATAATGTAGAGAAAATAATTTCTACCTTAACAAGCTCTCAAGCCTAGTTTCTGAGTTGGGTAGAGCTACTTAGTTCTTGATACCACTCTTTTGTGTTTTTTTCCACTGAGCTTAAGTCCCAGTTTTGGAGTTCTGGGGTGGAGAACTCCAGGCAGGCCAGGCCAGGTGGAGGTGTCACACCTCAGGTCACCTAGGACACCAAGGGACAGGTTTGACTGCACACCCCTACAGTGAGAGATGATGTGGTGCAAAGTCTCTGGGCAAGGATTAGGTGGCCGGAAAACAAAGATGATGTAGTGGATGTCTACTATATCTACAGGACTGAAGAAGAAAGATAGTACAGAATTAATGAAGAAATAAAGCACAATACTGAAACATCCAAATGGACTCCTTTGGACAATATAATACACAGCTCAGCACACCAGTAAATTCACACCAGAGAAAAAAGCAAAAAAGCAAATTAGATAAAGCTTGTGTTGTGCTATCACAGCATAAAAAAACCCACTCCAGAATAATTCTACACTATAAGCACACAATTACCACTTTTATAGAAGGAAAATTTATTTACAGCTTGCTGAGAGCTTGTCTGGTAATTTGTTCCTGATATTTAACTTCTTTTTGTTTCAAATCAGAATCTTAGCTTCTACTGACCTCTTGTTTCACTGTAAACAATTTTCCTTCCATTTCCTTGCTTCACTCTTCAAACTTCAATGGACAGCTATTCCTTTTGTGGACCTTTCTATACAAAGTGACAAGGGCTGAATGAAGTATAAAGTCTACAAGCCAGCTTTAATCAAACAGCAGTGCATGTTCCTGTCTTTAAAAATAGGATACTTACTGTGTTCTTTTTAATTGCCATTTCTGTAACTGTCAAATAACCAATTTTGTCTTGTCAAGTTTTGATCTTTTAAAAGCCTACCACTATTAATCCTACTTTTTTATACACACTTGCTCAGACCACTTTGTTTGCCACTGTTCAATAGCAGTTACACACTTAAGTAACACAGCAAAAACTAATTTTTCTTTGTCTTTGTATTTGTTTGGGGATGGAACTGAAAAAATAATTAGGAAAACAGAAAATAAATTTGACATATTTTATTCAGAATAGTTGAAGAGAGGAGGGAGTTATGAGAAGCTGCATTTGTTATCAATCTTTGAGGTTTGTCCTCTATGGAAAAGAGGAACTCTATTTGAGATTAAAAAAAAAAAAAAAAGAACTAAATGCATATAAACCCCTGAAAAAAATACCCAGTAAGATTGCAGATAATAAATGGAGGTCAGTACATAAATAAATTAGCTTACTTGATTGTCTAAAGCAGGCTTAACTTTATATGACAAAGATATAAAGAAATTATTGCTTACAGAGCACTTCATCTCTGTACACCCAGGGGCCCTGTAGCTTTGTGTGCTCTTCCAGCATTCTCAAAGACTTACATCTGTGTCTTTATGTGCATGCAAAAGTACTGATGACAAAAGAGGTATCCGGATGGACTTCTAATTCTGCACAGCAGGAGAGAGTTCTTAAGCTTAAAAAAAGGGAAATGAAAAAGGCAACCAACTGTCTTCTTTAATTACTAACATGTACTAGCTTCAGCAACAATTTTAATCTTACACTTGCTTTTGGAATTTTTCTTCCCTGTAGTACTTGGCAACTTATTGGAGATGCAAGATGTATTTTAAACTTAATTAAAATGTTCATAAGAACATTTAGTGTTAATGTTGAATCTTAGCAATCTGTCCTAAAGACCATTTAGAATATTTATTTTCTTTTACAAAATAGACAAATCCATATAATTTCTGACACTAGAGCTGATGGGTAGAAAAAACAGTAGCAGGAACATTAACATTTAGCAAGTACAGTTTTTAAAATATGTGTATGGAAATAAATTTAAGAAAGCCTTGTACAGATAGGAGGAGAAAGCTTTCTACTCTATAAATGCCCAGTGTGATATGTTCCTGGCTGGGATGACAGAGTTTAATCTTGTTCATTGTTCTTAATTTGGGTTATCTATTTTAATTTCATTCACTATATGACACTTTTTCACATACTTTAATTATTTAAAAACAAAGCTCTGGCAACTGAGCATAAAATTTACTTCCTTAAGTATTGTTTAAGATCAGGTGATTGTTTTAACTGATTTGAAATATGTTTCCTTAAATTAGGGTTCCTGTTCACCGTCATCAGTAATTTATCCTCTGGCAACTTCAAAAATGCATGTTGGAAGGAAGTAGGTACACTGCTATAGTATTTATTAATAAACTCTCCCACATAAATCAGCATAAAATATTCTATTTGCTTTCTTCCTCCAGCTAATTCATAATTTGACTCATTTAAAAAGATGACACACATTGCAAAAGCATTATTTGATATATTTTACTTGATTCTTCTACCTGCAATGTGTAAAGTACTCTACCAATGTTCATGCTCCTGATAATTATTAGGATATATTATTCACACATTAGTTGTCCTCAATTTAGCAAAACTCAACACTGACAACTACTCACATCAGTCTGAGCTCTGCCTTCCATATTTTTTTCATACAGTTTCTTTACTTTAGTGCTTTGATAGTTTGGGTTGCAAGGGGGCCTTGAAGATAATCTCGTTCCAACGCTGTTGCTTTGGGATCTTAGACAACTCTTACACAAATTTTTAGAATTTTTTTTTCTCCCAAGCTTCCTTATCAACAAAACCCCCTCAATATATAAATCATCTATATGAATATCACATTCCAAATTTTCATTCCTCTAGCCATAGAACAGCGAAATCTTCCTGGACCTGGATGTAATGAGCACAAAGTCATAACCCGCTGTAGATTTAGCCTTACAAGAGTTGAGTTTGATGAGATTCATCCCTTGATTTTCCCACACCTTTAAAAGGATAACCTTCATACGCTTACAGACGGATGTCATTCAGAAGTCCAGCCTCTCTCACATGTTCTCAAATGGAAATTCCCTCTCTGATATTTGAGCTATTTCAAAGCCCACACCAGGACTTGCTATTCAGCCACATGCCGCTGGGGCTGGTTCAGCAAAGCTCAACCACCACAGTGCTCCCAAGAACCCTTCTATTAGTGGCAGTCCCTTTGTGTCCTTAAAGTGGCTGTAAAGCCAAGAATCCTCAAGTTTTCCTAGCACGCTCATACACTCAACTCTCTTTAAAATAACCCAAACCAGAGGGGAGGATGAATACATGACTGCATTTTTTTAGATCTGCAAAAAATAAAACCTATACAGTTGACTTCAAGCTCTCACCAAAGCTGTCTCTCCCAGCAGAAATTTCTGCACCTTTTGTTCTTGACTGTGTTTTAGCCACCTTCCCATTTGAAGTATTTTTTCTTTAAATAAACATCTGATCTTTTTTAAGCCTACAAGATTCAATGAAAATTTCCAGTCTGAAGCTTTCAAAAACTTGCTGGTCTCAAGGAAATATTGTTCAATGGGAGTTGATACATGGGTTTACTCCAGCTTTTTTCTTCAATGTATTCTCCACTTCCACTGTGAAATCTGTGCCTGTAAATGTGACAATACCTGCTTTCTTCTCCACAATTTACAGGGATAAATCACTTCTGTTTAGATTAAATGTGCAGTTTATATACTGCACATACTGTGCAGTGTAGTTTGCTTGTCCAGGTGCTTTCATCAAAGGCAGCACAAACAAAAATCCCAAATAACCTATGCTCAGGTGCTGTGTAGTCTCAAAGTATATGCACATTAAATCTGAAGCAGCAAAGAAATGTTGGATTTACTCTGCAGAAGATACTGTAGCTACTCTATTATGTGTGAAAGGTCTCAGAATTTCTGAAAATTGTAACTATGAACTAGAAATGCTCTGTTATGTATAATAGTCTTACTGCTATGGCACTATTTTCTTAGAGACACTTCTCATAACTTCTGATAATTTATCACTCACAATTTACAGATGCATTCAAAATACAAGCTGAAATACAAAATGTATTTTCAAAAGTACAAACAATTCACAAAATAAAATGGGCACAACCATAAGATGGCTAGATCCAATGGGAGCAGACTTTTTTTGACAGTGCATTAAAAATATGCCTTCAGATAGTTTGTTTATAAGGTGATTCTGTCTGGGAATTAAATCTAAGATCACATCAATACATATTATGGAGTAAACAAATGCCTTCATCAATTTTTTTTCTCTGTAGAAACTAGAAAGTTCAGAAACTGCAAATTTAGGTGTTTGTGTCATGGAGCAGAAAAATATACACTGTCTTCATAAAAGTTATTCTGACCACTTTTCATAGTTCTTGTTTCATATCAGTGCTATATTTAATATCTTTGCTAAAGAATTTGTACAAATTGTCTCTCAGAGATTTAAATACTTATTTCTCTTGCTTGGAATCACATTTTCGTCCAGTATTGAATAAAAGGAACAAAAAGACAGAAACTGGTGTAAAAAAGACCAATTGAACAAACACCACCAACATCCCCTCAGAAATTTTATAATTTCAGAAATAATATAATTTCATTAAGATATTTTAATGCTAATATATTACAAACAGAATTTACTATATAAGACTAAGATTAGATTGCCAACCATCCTCCACACTACTACTCCTCCATGTGGAGTACTCACCTAAATTAAAACTAACACAAATCCCAAACCAATATCCAAGCTGTTTGGTACTTTGATATTTAATCAATGGAATCTAGTTGTAAAATCTCAAGGTGCATCAACATTTCAAAGCTGATTTTCCACAAATTATCCCTGGTTTAAATGAGACCCATAAAGAGGTCTTCCAACCTCCAATTCTGTTCATTCACCCTTCAAACATCATCTTTCTTTAGGCTTTCACTTCTGCCTGCAATTATTTTTAATATAACCAAAGCTAGACAAAACTTGAAAACTTGGAATATTTGTTCAAAGTAGAGGTTCATACAGCAATTAATAGAAAACCTTAAATTGCCACATGGCTATTTCCATGTATCTAACCTCTATAGTGTTATATGTCTAAACATTTTTTCACATGCAAAAATATCACATTTAAACATGATGCTTATTAATAAAAAGTAAGATAGAAGTTAGCCAATGTAATTCAAAGTCAGAAACAGAAATTGTTTGATAAGATCTATTCACTGTGCTTCAACCTTTGAAGTTTTCTGTGAAGTGCTAAAATAGTCAGAATCAAAAAAGCTACAGCTTGAGATACTTCAAGTGAGCTGTGCAATATAATTGCTCAGCTAATAGAAGCATAATCATCTCAGCAGGAATTAAATAAGGCAAATACAACTGCTGAGTTGTTTTTCAATATTATTAATTTCAAAGCATATCTTGCACATGCTGGCATATTTAGGGAAGCAAAGAAACTTCAGATCACAAGAGTATACATTTTAAGAGCTTTCTTCTGATGATGCAGCATGTAATGAAAAAGCTTTGAAACAAACAACTCAAATATTTAATGTACATACAAAAATAAATCTAACCCCCATATATTTCATACTTCAACTTACTGCATTTAAAAGCTTTTCTTACAAATTTAACTACAGAAGAAATTGGTAGAATTAAGTCAGCAGCTATGCATACTCTACAATGTTGGTTTTTTCCTTTCCCATTATTTCAAGTTAAAAAAGAAATAAGGATAAATTTGTTAAGCCTTTTTTCAACACATAAAGCCAGGAAAAGAGGAGTCAAAAAATATTTTAGTTCTACTTCAAAAGAAAGGGTTTGTTACTAAAATCAAGTAATTAATAATAATGATAATGATTAATAATGATATTCTGTGTAGAAGAGTATTGTAGTGTAGCTATTGCATAAGAAATAACAAAAAGCAGAAAGGCAACAAAGAGCAGAAATGTAGCTTAGATGCCACTTGTAACAAAGACGGAGAAAATAACCCAACCCACAGTGAACAAAAGGAATATAATGCAAAATGGAGTCACTGGCTTTACATGAGGGAATCTCTAGAAGGTTAAGTTACAAGGTGGCATGCACCCACAGCCTTTTAAAATCTAGCACCAGTTGTGGTATTAAGTCCAGAACTGAGCATCCAGATGTCTGGAAATGGATGGCAAAAGGGATATTTCTTAAAAAGTGTCTCCAGGGTCTCTGAAGTTCCAGTTCTTGTGCATCCTGTCCAGCCTTGAATCTATGCGTGTGACATTAATGTAGTGCTCAAATCTGTTTTATCTGACATCAGTCTGCCAGCATTTCATCATTATTACACAATCAAGATGCCAAAATATATACAATTATCTGATTAAGAAACTTGATTAGTGAAACCTGTTTTACTTGTCATATTTAAATGAAAGAGAAGACCAAGCAGCCTGTTTGGCAAATCCAGCAGTATATTTTCTGCTCACAAAATCTCCTGTAGCCTGGCATTCTCATAGACATTCTCCACTCACACTGCCAGAAATGCCTTTCCAGAGAGGCCTCAGGCTCAACAAACTTTTGCCAGTTTCAAGATGGGATTTTGATGAAGCCCTGCCTTGGCTTCTGGCAACTGCATGCAAACACAAATCCTCTCCTTCTGGGAACTGCAGCTTCACCAGGACATCCCTTCCTCAGCATCTGCTACTTCCAAGTCACCTCAGTGTAAGGGGGACAAATGAAACCACTGAAGGTTGGTGGGTTTCTTCTGGAATTGAAAGTTCTGGAATTTGTGATTTCTTGTCCTGGTGAAGTTCATAGTCATTACTAAAGGTTTTTGAGAGTGAGTAGAGAAATCAATAAGCTCCAAAGCATGCCTAAATTCAGGGTAATTTAGAGAATTTTCATTCTGGTTTGATTTGGCCTAATATAAAATTGGAAATGTTCTTTGTGAGTTGGAAATTCTGGGATTTGGCCAAATCCTGAGGCCCATCCACATAAAAGGTATATCCTTTCAGGCTTGCGATAGGATAGGAGCTGGTTGTTTTCTTCTCCTGTTGCTCCCATTTGCTCACCAGTGTGTTATGAGATATGAGAAAGCAGAGAAGATAATAAAACTTTTTTTTTTTTTTGGTCATAGTATAAGATTCCTTATTGTCTGTTCAATCTTCAGAAACTTCCAATATCATGCTTAAATGGAAAATCTCTAAAATGCTTTTCCAAAGCTTACATCTTTATATAACAACATTCAGCTTCAAGCTGATGCCAAGAAATTGCATTCTGTAGTTCATTATATGTCCTTCCTGATTAAAAGTGAAAAAATAAAAAGATACCTTAAGCTGTATTTTAATTGTTTTAGAGCAATTTTTATAGTTCCAATACCTTATTTGACTCTGGACAAAGACAGTAAAACTGACAGTCACTGAAATGAAAGCCTGATTTCTAACCCCTTTGCTACTCTTTGCTTTTTTTCTGTCCACTAAGATTGCTGTAATCACAACAATTTTAAGAGGACTAAGACTTGGCTCAGGTCTACCTATCAAGGTGTGCTTGGAAAACATGAGCATAATGCTACTTTTAATAGAAGTGCCTTTATTCAAAATGGTCCACATATTTCCTTAAAAGAAGGCACGCAAACAACAGATGGCAAAGCATATGGTGTATCACTTCCAGATATAACCAAACAAAACTTTTAAAGCTGCTCAAAAAGTAGGAGTGACCCAGGTAGCCTTGGGTCAACTGAGCAAACACAACTTGACAGCAGCCTTTTCTCACAGAAGAGCAGCAACTGGCCAGAGGGGACAGGTGTAAGAGGTCTTGGTCCATGGACATGAAGTGAAACATGAAGGGTCAGCCCTTGCTGAATGCCATCAGAGCCATGGGGGCATATCATGTCCTGACACTTGGCACCAGCTGTGAAAACTGCCCAGAGCACAAGCACGGCCAGGATCCCCTAACTGGTGACACAGAAAGCCTGCTCTTAGGCTGGTGCTCTGTTTTATTATTAATTAGACATTTCTGCAACTTCACAACAGCTGCAATGGCACTGTGTTATGCAGAGGAAGAGAAGGATGACAAAACCAGGAGTACTGCAAACAACAAAATAGTCTTTCTTCCACTGTCACATGACACAGCAGGAATGAACATGCTTTATGATAGACCATTTAAAATTATATTTCAAGCCTCCCTAATTTATTTTCATCTGCTTTTTATTTCATTCTTTGTGTAAGCATGTGCACAAGCATGTACATTCATGTAGTCAGTGAATGTTCTTAAAAAAGGAAAACGGGCACTTTAATATTCAGAATTGAATTTAGCTCAGTCTGGTGTTATACCTAAGCACTTTCGAGTTTGATAATGCATTGTGTGCACCCCTTTTACTTAGAGGTCATGAGTTGTACTCACTGAAAATATAAATACACTACCAAATACACAAATGTTTCCCATTTTGCCTCTCAACTTACCTTAATATAATCATATCAGCTGTCAATTTATATAGATTAGAAATTACTTTTCACCCCTCTAAAGGAGTTGTCTTTTATCTGCAAAGCTAACTCAAGTTAACTTTTTCTCAGGACAAGGTAACCAACACATCCTGTATGTCAGGTTTATGATGAATACAGAGTCAGAAATCCAGGAATCTGAAGGTCATGGCCTTTAGCAAAAAGAACATCTAATACTGAATGGATATGCTGCACTAGCAGATACCTGAGGTCTGTTGGATCTTAGTGTAGAAAACAGATTTCAAAAACAGGAATTTTTTTTTTTTTTATTTTTTTTGAGAAACAAGGATTCTCAGTGGACCAAAGGAGATTCTGGTTGCTATTTAGGATGAACATAAAAATGTTTCCCATTGTGGAATTTCCCTTTGTACTTTATAAAAAATAAAGCAAACATTCAGCCAAGGAGAATTTAATGTTTTTTCAGATTATCTTTTCCTTGCTACTTCAATATTTGTGGTGCCTCTAAAAGAACAATAAAATTGTTATTTTATAATTCTGAAACTCTTTAACTTCAGACATTTTTTATGTCTTATGGAAATTGGATTTTTTAGTAACAGCAAAAAACTTTTTCTAGCACCAGAGGCACCACAGCAGTAGCAAATGGGAAGACTTTTCCCATATCCAGAACTACTGAAGGGATGGAATAAAAACACCAAAGTAAAGACTGTGAAAAAGATAAAAAATTAAACACAGACTTACTTAATGGAGGAGAGGCCAATTCCAGATAAGAGGATTGTAAATATAGAATATATTTTTTTGTGTCATTTTGTGAGCCACTTGGACCACTCTGTGCCATCAAAAAAGAACATCCTTGCTGCCCCTTTTAAAATTAAAAATGTAACTAGAGCAATTAAGATGCTCTAGGTAATTATATATTCTTTGCTATCTCTTCAGGTCATTTAGCTACCTGGCATAGTAGACATAAGAACAGCCTTACAATAGAAGCCTTGCTAATTGAAAAGAAAGGAACAGAAATACATTACTGAGGGCAAAATTGGAGAGAATATATTTGAAATATATTTCTTGAGAACAAAAATAAAGTGCACATTTTCCAAATATTAAAAGAAAATTCATTTATTTACATCATATAGAGCACAAAAAACAAATGAGCTCATCCTTATATAAAGAATAACCTCAAATATGCCAATGGTTAGTGTTTTAAGTGCTAAATGAATTGGACTACTAAGTGGAAAAATAGTTTTTTCTTCCTCTTTAAACTTAAAATTATTGTTAATTGGCAAAAGTGATTTCCCTTTGTCTCCAACAAATCAGAAAACTATAATAAATAATTTTAAATCAGATAAATAGGCTACTAGTTACACTAAAAATCTTACACTGCTTTTTCACTGCTATACTATCACTGCTTTTTATTCAGGTACCTGCTGCCTCTGAAATACCGGAGTTGCCATTTTATGGCTTAGCACATAAATTCCTTTTAGCTAAATATTTTTCTTCAGATACCCTGGAGCCTGCACACATGTATGACACTCCCTTAACATTGCAAAGTCCAGAAAATGAGTAATTTTAAGGAATATGTATTGAAATGGAAATATAACAGTGAAAATATATAGTGTTAGTCTCTTTCTGAAACAGCACGGTTGCTATGGAAATTCTCAAATCTAGTATTTTCATGAGAAAGCTCACTTCATTGAAAGAGCCTAAATTTATATCCACCTTCATATTTATATGCTCAATTACATTTCAGAAAAAGCATATGAAAGGTTTAGCTCTACTTCTATAACTTTTAGTCAATTCTCTAAGTAGATGCTTCTTAATATCTGGTTCCATACTGTAAGACTCTGAGTGTCAAAATCAAGTTCCATTTTTACTTCTCCTAGAAATCAGTTGATATTGCCTTGACAGCTTTTAGACATTCTGTCAACTCTCATGGGAATAAATATAAATTAAGTGAATAGATTTGTCCTATCAAAATGGAAACACTACTACACTGAAGTTATTTTGATAGAAAAGTGTGCATGTTAACTCATAACAGCAAAGAATGTGCATGTTGAAATCTTTCCTCTGGTGACCTGACAATTTAATAAATCAGAGGAAACATCTCACCATAAACATATTTTAAAAGTAGATTAATCATTATTAATTTGTTGATCATTGACTGAAATAACATTAACCCAAGCACTTAGCTTCACTCTAATGTATGTATAATAAACAGTTCAATCGGAATCTCGCTGTGACACAGCATTAATTAATATCTGCCTCTTGCAGAGTTACAGGTTTCCAATAACCTCTGTGACAGAGATTCTTTGGAGGAAATGTCAAATCTTTCTTATTTCAATGGTACTCATTATAATAGCATTACAAAATACCAGATGCTTCTACTGTGGGTATATTCTGTAATTCCAGTGCCACCAGCAAAGAATGACAGCACACCAAAAAGCCCTAGTGCTGAACACGGTGTGTTCTGAAAGGGAACTCAACACTGCTGAATACCTAAAGCACTTTGCACTGTTCTGTCAAGTGCTGAAGACATGCAGTGTCCCTTTTGGAAAGGAAATGAAAATGCCTCAAAATTTTCTTTCCTTTCCTGCAAAAATAGAACAAGCAAGCCAGCAAGCAATTCAAAGAAGTAATCAGACACATAAAAAAAATATGACTTATAATTCCTATTTTGTAGCACCAGTTTCAAATCTGACACTGTAAAAGCAGGCTCTTGAGAAGGGCCTAATTAAAGTTAAGAAAACCCCCATAAACAAGTGACAGACCACAGAGGCCAAAACACATGTTCCAACATCTTGGAGCAGGATTGTAGTCTTCTGGAAACTTCTTAACGTTCAGTTCAAAGTGAAAAAATACTATTTCTCACTGTTAAATTTCATGGTGTTTTTTTTTTTTTTCTCTTAGGTCTGATAAAATTACTCTTAACAGTCACATTTCCCAAAAGGTTTATAAAGCAGAAGTTTCAGAATGCAGCATGATAAGTCTAGACACACATGACTGTAAACATATAAAGGATTGCTAAATCACACTTTGAAAAACCCTGCTCAGTGCTATCTCTGCTTTGGAATTCAGAAGTCAGCAAAAGGAGCATAGAGCGATTGCTTGCAGCTACCAACTTCAAGAAATGTACTGGGAATCCAGGAAAAAAAAAAAAAAAGTAGGCAGACCTCCTTTATGTTTTCAATACAACAAAAACTGGCAAGGATTGGTTTTAGTGATGTTTTTATGACACAAGAGTAATTGTGGCCCTGTTGAAGACAACTCAGACACTGGTAGCTATAGAGACATCACCCAACATTAAAAGCACAGGATCACGTTCATCTTAGTTCTACTTGTGCACAGTATTTTGGTATGCAAAAGTGATTTTATTGAAATGGGACTAAAATGGTAGCTGCTATATTATTGTTATGTTAAAGACAGGTTAATGACTTTACATAAAAATCCACGTTATTTATATGATTATTATACAATAATTTTGTATATATATTTAAACTGTATATACATATATAGTCATATAATTAATATATATATAATTAATAACAAGTTAATTACAATATATTTTATTATTATTTAAATATTTCTCTAGTAGACACATAAAGAAATTTTAGCTCAGAAAAGCACAACTGATATGTGCTGGATTTCAAGCCCTTTCTTTAAAGATAGGTTCAGCATAAAGACATTGCCTTTCCAGTTATTACACAAAGATTATGTGCTAGGGACAGATGGGGAGAATTTATTAGTTATTTATTTGCATCCCTAACCACCCTCCTCCTTTCACCAGCTTTTATCTGGCCTGAGTTAACTTTTATTTATTCCATCTTAATTCATCTGCTTCATTCTTCCCCAATTCTCTGTAGCCTTTGGAAGAACACATAAATAATAAGATATTAAACACCACTCTTGGTCTGTTGTGCCTTCTTCCTTTCATTTAAGCACATTCAGGGACTTTCAAGAAGACTCTTGCTCTGTTAGTAAGACTTGGAGGATATGAATACTGAATTACTGAAATCTTGGAAGTACACTATCACCCTGATTGAGGGTGAGAGTTATGACTCACAACTATGCCATCTTTTATTTTGATTTAATCACAAAATCATAAACCAGAATATTAATATACTGTATATGTGCCATAAAATGATATTTCACTATAGCATGTACATGCAAAAGTAATATATTTCCTAAAACCAAATCATAATAATGAAAATTAGTCAACATGTTTATATTAAAACTACTTTGAAATTCATTTATTCCTCTGAAAAGCTTTAATTTTGAAAATATTTATTCCTATAAAAGGAAGACAAACAGCTCTAAAAATAGCTGTGATATATTTGGAGACTGAATGCAACCTGATTTAGTCTGGAAAAGCCAAAACCTGAATCTTTATGCTCATCTGACCCTAGTATTAAAGCCAATGAGCTTTACATGCTTTCAGAATCAATTTTCTAAAGTTAAGATAATTCTCTGTTGTCTAATTTTAATACATGTTCTAGCAGTTAATCTTCTGATATTTTATGTGATTAGCTTAAACCATAAGACACTAACATGTTCATTGTAGTTTTCAAAACATTAATCCTGAGATAACTAGGAGAGCCTAGCAAAAAAGCCTCAGGAATCATGTTGAACAGCTCACACAGACCTCACGCAGCTATCCCATGCAAATATGATCTTCATTATAAAAGATTTCTTCACTGCATAAAAAAGAAGTTATGATATTGCTACTTTGCTGGCTCTTTACCCTCTCATAATAAGAAATTTCCTGACATATATATTAATGACAAATACATCATAATTATCTCTCTTCACCTTCAACTAGAACAGCCCAGAACAGCCCTTAATCTAATTGCATCTCTAAATTCATAGGAAAACAGTCAATCATGGTAAAGACTTGTTTGACTATGAAACCAGTAATGATTCAAACAATTAAGACTATCACTGCCTCCGTAATTCACAGATTCAGGAAAGCCACATCATTGCAATATGAAACACTGAAATACTTTCTCGACAGCAAGAGGAGTCTGCAACTTCTGATTTCCTTGGTTCTGTCAACTTTGCCAGCCCGTTAACATTAAAATAACTTCTGACATCTGGTTCAAGTCTGGGCAACATTTCCGTGGAAATCTTCATCTCAATAATGTCACAAGACTGGTTTAGAGGTTATGGAACATCAATTTGTTCTGTTTCCCCTCCACACCTGACAGCCCATGTATGTTCTTTAAATGGTAATACAATTAATCAGTATGATGATTTGGGAATGCAGTGTAAAAGGAATTTAAAAAATTCAATTTCAGAACTGCCAAATTAAGTTAGTATAAGCAATGGTTTTAACTTAAGCACAGAGAACCCCAGTCCTGGTTTTCTTTAAAAATACTGCAGCACATATAAAACAAAACAAAAATATCACTTCTTTACGGAGCATTAAGTGCTAAGCATTTCACAATAACAGAACTTTCCAAAATCCAGGTGAGCATAAAGCCAACCCCACTAACGAACAAGTGTACCTGTGGTTGTACCAAGCAAACCCAAACTGAATCTGGCCCGGGTGCATTATGAGCACAGAGGCTGGTGCTTCAAATAGACCTACCTTAAAACAAATTAATAAATTTTTCATTTGAAAGGACACTTTAGTGTCCTTAGAATCTCATACCTACATAAATTTTTTACTTTCTCTCTCCAACACTGCTGCATCTCTTTGCTCTGCAAACATAGTATCACAGCTATTGTCTCTATCCACCCCCTGATGGGAAAAGCCTAACAGCAGCTAATAAACTATCCTGAAAATAAAAAGTAATACCAGCTACTCATATCACCAATCTACAACAACCATAAATATCCCTATGCATGCATTGTTTTGCATTTGCGGGTTTAATTTACTCTGACAATATCTACATCAACATCAGCAAAATACTAAACAAGATTTGAAAATTTTTTCTAGATTTTTTTTCTTTCAGTCATGCAAGTGCTAGGACAAAATTTAAAGAACAAAGACAAAAAAAATAGAAGAAAGAATTTGACTTTTACAGTAGTTTTAACTCAAAATAGGTGTCAGAAATGTAGCACAAAATAACTTATAATAGAACGGTATTTCTCTGTGCCTGAAAAGGGAGATGAATAGGCAATTGTTTAAATTTATTCTCTCTCCATTCATTAATATTCCATGAGACAATTATGATAGACTTAAAATAATTTATTTAAATTACAAAATAATTTTAGCAAATAAATTTGCTCTGTAGAACATGCTGAAACTCTTTATTAGCACCATCTATTATCCCTAACAAGAGCAGCATCACTCAGTTTGGTACAGAAGCCATATAACATTGTTTTTTTTCCACCCAAGTGGATGTGTAGCTCCTATAGTAAGATTTCCTAAGTATAACACAATTTCGCACATTTGTTTCCAACAAATATGATCCTGAAGACAGCCAAATGTAAACAGATTTTTGGTTTGGCTATCCAGGTGTAAGTCGGCGAGAAGAGCAGTCTTTTGGGAAAATACAAATTTCTCTCTTCTGCTTCCCTCATTTACTAAAACACCCAAACCTGAAAGGACTGGGAATAAACCAAACCAACTGTACACTATCACCTTCTATAAACAGTGAGAAGCAAGTGGCATGGGAATGCTGTGACTGCAAATTCTGGAAAGTATTCAAGATTTCCTAGTGGCATAGTTTAATTTCTGAGCATTTCCTGATGCAGAGAAGTAACTCCTGAAGGCCTGGAGGAAGGCACAACTGAATCCAATATTTTGAAAAATTTGCAAATGTTTTATCTTCATGGATGTAAATATCACCAACAACATTCCACAAGGAAGGATGTTTTACCTTCTAATAGCTCTATTCTTGAAATCAGCTCACTCAGTGTTATCACTGTATTATAAATACTACCCTAGAAGTGCAACCTAGAATACATTCTGGAGACTGACAGCCAGATGCAAGTACTGTATTGCAGAGCTAAATACACAGAAAATATATGTATGAGCCTGTGCTTATATAGCAAGTTTTTATTATACATATATCTCTGGCACACTCAATTTCTAAAGAATTTTTAAAAAAAGTTTCTTATTTCATTGGTCCATAGGATGGAGAGTTATAACTTAACATAACAAAATGCTTAATGGATGTTTTCTAGGTGACGTTCACAAATGCTTCATAAATAACACCTGCTTAATGTGTCTAGCAACAATAACAAAAAGGTAACATTTCTACCTGTCCTGCAGAAGAAAATTGAGAAATCCCAAGATTACTAAATCACCAAGAAATGCCCTGGAAAATAACAACTTCTTGGCTCTTCTACTTCTCAGTTGTAAATCAGCATTCATAAGGCATCTTTCAGAAATCTCAGCTAAGGAGAGGAAAAACTCCAAATGCATTATGGTATCACTAGAGGTATACTGTATTGTATTTTTTTTTGTCTCATCACTATTTAAGGAAAAAGAAAAGGGTTCTAGATTATCCCTTCCATAAAATTAAGTATCAAAGGACTCATTACCATTACAGTAATTAAGAGCATTCGAGTTAATTTCTAAGATACCTGTCTATCAATGGTTTAAAATACCTTCCATCATTTTATTTCCAGTGGATGAGATACAAAAACACATCAGCAATTTCAGGCCCAATTCCTGCCTGTAATGTATGGCATAACAAAGTTCCTGCACACTTTGAATGGTATAGCACCTCTTTAAATTAATGTAAGGAGGAAACAGAAAGACTGCAGAGGAATAAATTTGTAGCAATTCAGGCTTGAAGCTAAATTGGATTATTGCAAAGGGATGGAAAAGAGATGTGTAAGATACTTTGGAAAAGAAGACTTAAGCAGAAGGAATGTTTTTAACACCCCAGGCAACAAAGAGCTCTACAGAAAATATCCCATACAGTCCATGGGGAGACCAAAATACAAAGCCAAGAACAAAACAAAACAAAAGATGCTTTTGCCAGCATTCCTATTGCAACTTACAGAATTATTTTCTACCCTTCCAGACACCTTATAATCATCCATCTATGTGGAATATCCTGACCTCAAACTTAGCACCTAGAGCTGGTGTATGCAGGGTATCAATGAAATTTATTTTTCACTTCATTAACACAACACTTGAGATGTGAGGCGCTTCAATTCCAGCCAAATGTCTTGCCCAAGCCCTTCACAGAAATATAAATAGATGTTTAAATTTCAAAGGATCCAGACTGTGCTTTTGTTTCTGTGCTGTTTTTTAAAGTTTTGAGATCATCTGTTTTATGTAATGTAGCTGCAAAAATATTGCCTCTGAGTTAGCTCTGCAATAATTCACTCTTGCTACAGCAATGATTGAGTAAACAGAAGCTTCTACCAGAGGCATTCTTTTCTATTATTTATTGTAATATTTTTTCATAATTTAATGAGAAAAATTTAAAAGCAATATTTTCATCCTTTCATGTTAAATTAATTTACAGTGCTATAAGCCATAATGAAAACAGAGAAACCATCAGCAAAACAGCATGCTAATAAAGACAGATTTCTACAAAGTTTCTTAACTAAACTCAAAAATAATTTTTTTCCTTTTCTGTCAGGTCCAGCTTGTCTCTGTTTGCTCGCAAGTATTGAGACATGCAGTGACGATTACATAACAATGAAAAAGCAGAAACTACATAAGAACACAGAAATTAAGGAAAAAAAAAAAAGCAAATCTGGTTTGTATTAGCATATATTCTAAATATCTGCCCCCATCTGATGTGGAAATGTGAACCTCCAGCCTTGTGTCGCAAAGATCTTAGAAATAAACCCATAAAAATCTAAGTTAGTAAAGCAGCCTCAAAATTGAAATAAAACTAATTAAATACTTTTAAATTATCCATAGTTTCCTCTGCCTTTCCTCCATCTCGCCCAAACACCTGGGTGAAGAGTTTCTACCCTGAGTCAGTCTCAATAAATGTTGATAATCTGTAAAATTCCTTTTGCTATCAACAGGAGTTGAGTCTCCCAGGATTAGGCTTAGGGCAAGGAATTTGTGGCTGTGGAAATGCAGCTGCAGGTTTGCTCCAAGGACACCTCCCAGCATTTCTGTTTCTGTGCCCTGATCACAGAGCTGCATCAGAACTGGTACCAGTGCTGGTTGCACCTGGGGCAGCCTGAGCCCCACAACACCTGGGTGTATGACTGTCTGCTCAGGAACTAACAGGGAACACAGGGTAACAAACAACCAGCTGTCACAGCTCCCCTCGCAGAAATCACTTTTTCTGGCTGTATTTTTCAGGTGCTGCTAACACTCCATAGTACTCCATGTCTCACAAATCAAAGGTTAAAATAAAATGGCTACCTTTTTTTTTCTTTCTTTTTTTTTTTTTTTTTTAATAAAGCAAATCAACAAGCTGGTGTTTAAACATTGCTGCAACTTTTACTCATGAGGCATAGAATTACAATATCACAGTTAAAAAGAAAAAGAGATGATCCGTTCAGGCTAATGCACTGTTGTGACTCTAATAGGTGTAACGTAAGTGACAAGAGGTTTATTTCATAGCTTTGATCTCACAGCTTCCAGCAGGTTTCCAGGTTCTGGAAAGAAAGGATTTGCTACTTCATTTATAGATTCATTTATATACACTTTGATATAACCAGTACAAAAAAATAGCAGGACAACTGTAAGCTTTTCCCAGCAAAAGACCTTTGAAGTTTAACAATGAAATTAAGTGACTCAGTCTTCTGGGTTTTCTACTTAGTCCTCTACAAAGTGTGTCTTGCTATTCTTTTTTTTTTTTTTGTTGAACTATGAAATAGTTGCAAAAAAAAAAAAAAGTCATTTAAAAGGTGTCCAATCTAGCAGACTGAGGTAGAAATTAAAATTAAATATGTTTAATATAGTAGCAAACGTATGGTATTTCTGGGGAGAATATAATTTATATCTTTAATCTGCTTAGTTACTAGTTGGTGCTTACATTTCCTCCATTGGCAAAGTTCACCTGAAAATTATAATATCTGATTCAGACACCAGAAATTAATATTCTGGCATTAATAAAAAATACTCATACAGTCTCTTTTTAAGGTTAATTCATTTATTTCACAACAAATTATCAGTGTAACCTGATATAAGTTCTTTTTGACTGACATATTTTTTCTCAATCAAGCTGCTATAAGTTATGAAGATTTCTAACGTGAAAAAAATTGCACAAAGTAAGAAAATAAAAATGTTCACCTTCAGAACTGATTAATATGCATACTTCTTGGTGCCTATGGGCTCTTTTGGTTTTGCATTATCTTTTCAGCTGCACAGAGAGTACAGAGATGAAGATATTAATTCTAATTTGAGTCCAGCCATTTTCACTCTCATACCAATGATTCTGATGACTCTTTGTGCATAATACTAAATCCAACCTAAATAACAAGATGATAAGCAATGTATTATTTTCTCTATAATAATTGTTCATAAATATACTGTGTTCTGTTTTAGATGCATAATCTGGACAGTTGAAAGCAGCTAATTTACTGAGGCAAAAATGGACAGCTAATTTTCTGATCTCTCCTGCCATTTCTGCAAACTCTTCCACCTCTATACCGATTCAGAAGAGTTATTGCACAGAGAGGGGTAAATGTGAAAAACTGCTGTTATTTCAGGGACTTCAACCCTTTTTATGGGAAAGAAACATAAAGGTCAGAAAGCATTAGCACCTTCTCACCTGGTGACAACAGAGGCAAGACAAGGCCAAACAACATCAGGCATAAACATTTCTCAGAGAGTCAGAGAAAAAAAAAATGAACCAACAAAAAAATGCCCTTCCACAACACTTGAGACATTTGTGTGGGCAGGGGGGTCAGCAGAAGACACAACTTAAAACCTGGAGTGATCTGGCAGAATAAATTTTCTAGACATATTTTCACATATCTTCATAGTTACCCATGATTAAATTCAAGGTCATAGTTTTGGGAGAAAGTGATCTCAGAAGTCTGAGTTTACTTCTAGTTTCTCTTCTATTGCCTCATGGGCAATTGCATGATTTAGAAGTATACAGAGTGGTAGGACCTACATGGAACTATAAACTCTTTAACCTATAAAAGGCCACCAAATGATGTGAAAAAACCCTACAAAAACCCACATTTACACAAAACCACATTTACACACGAGAGAGAGAAGAGAACACACACACATTTTACACCAAGTTCAGGCAACTGATGTAGTCAGTGAGTTATTTAGCTACTTCTCCTTGGCTCTCTCTAAGCCAGAGAAGGGAAATGTTTATCGAGGAGGCAAACAGCCCCAGCTTAGCTGGTCTAAACTGCCCTTTGGAAGTGCTTCTCTCTTATCCTCATCTGTGCAGAACTGGGAAGCCAAGGAATTGCAACCAAGCTGAGCTCAGTGGCAAAACCTCCTACAACAAAACACATTCGGAAACAGCTCTTGGACATTTCTCCATGGTGTGAGGAGGTACAAACACAAATGTTCTTGCATAAATATGGAGCTGAAGAACATGGGATAAGTGCATTTGGCCACCTGCATAACTTTCTAGATTCCACCAGCTCTTAGCAGGAACTTAAACAGCTCACACACCATTAACACTTAAAAGCAGTTGCAAGAAGTGGACTCTACATCACCTTCAGTAAGAATTCCAGTAAGAACAGATGGCAGATACAAAACAAACTGGTTATGGAACCTCTAAATAATTTTAAGGAAGATAAAACGCTGGAGGGAGGGCAGTACTGCATTCCTATAATCTGATTACTCAGTACATTAACCTGATACCTGGATACAAGGAGCAGAGCTTGTGTCTGCTTGCACCAGTGCCTACCTCCTGCTAACATCACATAAAGAAAATTCACGTACCTCAAAATAAACACATAACCCACAAGGTGAACAGGTTATCTGTATAAGCTTAAACCCACATGAAAATATATATCAAGGATAATACAATGTATATATAAACACAATACATATAAAAGAAGAACTTCTGTAATAGAATTTCTGAGCTTATATCTGATTTCCACTGTCACAGACTCTAATATCCCTCAATTACATGAGAAACAGCTCAATAGTGCTATATTAGGGTGCTTGGTAGGCCTCATGGCATCAGATGACCTCCCCCTATAAAAATATACATAAAATCAGAGAACTGACAAAACAAAAATAGCAATTATAAACCCTAGAAATAATACTAAGTAATCGTGTATTTTCATTACATTATTAGACCATTCGACGAAACTGCAACTATTTAATAACAAATTCAGAGAAGTTAAGCCCAAATCTAGTTATGTTTACTGTGACAAAATACAGTAAAACTATGATAAGTAACTATAACTTAAGGCTGGATTTTCTGAATTCTCAAACAACATGTATTTTAACCAAATGCAAAGTCCTGTACACCAGCTTACAATCTCCTAACCGTTTAATACAGCACTGCCACAACGAAGGACAAATGTCCCTTTCCAGAAAGTTGCTAATGTTATCAGAGATACCAGGTGATGAACCCACTGGAACTATTGCAAAACAGACTGACATAATAATTCTGTACTAATAGCTAAAAAAATAGTACTTTGATTCATATGTGGGATAAATGGCAGTTTATGTGGTGAACATCAACTAAATGAAACCATCCACTCCAGAGAGAAAACCTACAAAATGAAATGGAATCCAGTGAAAATACATGATTCAAATGAAAAATGTGGCATGCAAGGAGTAATGAACATGTGGAACTTGGTGCTGACAGAAGAGATTCAAATTCTTGTCAGCAGTTGAAAGAAAGAAAGAAAGTCTAAACTTCTGACAGAAAATGAAATAGGACACTTGGTACAGAAAAGTTACTTTTGCCAAACGTTGTCAGTTGAGATAGTGGGAGTTGTTACAGTAAACAACTGCTGCACAGTGCATATACAGAGCAGCTAGTATTGTGAAAAAGTGTAAATTCACATGCAGAAACCTGTGACATGGCAGCTATGTACTCATAAAAAGGAAAATTTGGAGGCATTTCTTAGAAGACAACTATTTTTCTCAGTACTGTCTAAAAACCATCCACAAAGCCAGCATAACTTTTCTCTGAAAATGATTTCTACTTTTATTTTATTCCTTATTTGTATTCTCTGTAGGTCAGTGACTCCTTACATATTCAGGAAGATATCAGCCTTAAGCCAAAATTAATACTTTTCCTCAGTTATGCCCTGTACAATTTATCCCTTTTATATTAAGATGTTAATAATCACAGTACAATCATTTTTTTTCTTTTTACCTGCCTTGGGAAAATACACATTTGGTCTCACAAATGAAAAATATTGTGCTCTTTAGTCACGTCTATTGAACAATTTGGTGGGAGGCATAATTGCACAAGGCACTGATAGCCTTTTAAACTCATCATCAGAATATATTAAAGGCTACCACTGGGTTTTTGCCTAGTTTTTACTGATTATCCACTTTTCAAATAAATGTGCTATAAGCAAGACAAAGTGAATAGAAGAACTAAATGGCAGATGAGACTGCACTAGTAAATACTGCTCAGGAGAAGATGGAATGGCAGAAATCTTCAAAGTTCTGGTAACCACTCAGTCTAATTCTTGCCACTTCAGATTGATGTGCTACAGTGAAATAGGACACATACTTAGAAATATTATCAGAAAAATCCATCCATCCCCTTCTTTGGATGTGGGAGAGCCTATTTTAGAAAAGCCTACACAAAGAGTGATCAGGCATCCAATAGAAATTACAAGGTTGGGAGAAAATGCAGGAATTGGAATTTGCTCAGAATAATGGCAAACCATTTTATCCCTTCTATTTAATTTCTACTTGTGATTTGTCCATGCTTTCCTCTAATAATCTTACTCAACACAACAGAACCTCACACTTCATGCTACAAAAGCTTTTCCCATCTAATCTGTGCTTAAAAACCTGTGTTTAAAGCTGGTAGGGTTCGAATGTTGATCTACAAATAAAAAATTAAGACTGTCCCTCTGGTGTGCTCAATAAGCTTTTACAGAGTGAATACATAAATCAACCAAGTGAGAATATACTAGGTTATTTAGCACATTTGAAAAATGTGATTTTTCTTCTACTATGATTATGAGAACATATGCAAATGATAAATTAAAAAAAAAGAAATTTACGTTCTTATTTGGAAACATACTTTATACGTGAGATTTCTGACAATATAGAGATATTTATTTTCATGAGAATAAGTTTTAAGAGTACTTACATCTCATTCTCATACCAGAGTACTAGATATCTTGATAAAACAAGCCTCTTACCTCCCAAAATAAAATTAGTGCTGATAAGGGTTTTTTCTTTTAAGTTCAGAAACAGAGGGCAGAAGCAAAATACACATTAATGCATCAACTCATGGACAAGCTGCAGCAGCAATACATTTCTGTTTTTATGATACAGACCATCCAGACTAAGCAAACTGAAGCAAAACACCTGACAAAAAGTAGTGGCATCTATCTATCTAGTTTATTGCTGATTTCTGACCACTTCTCTTTGATGTCCAGCTAAGAAGAACAGTTATAATCATCATCCCTGCTGAGAATCAGCACCTGAATCTCCCGTGAAAGTATTCAGAGTATTCACAGTTTAACTTGCTGTTAACAACAAAGGAACATTAATCCCCTTCCTTGTGACTGCTAATTATAAAATACTGACAAATTTGTGACCATGTGTTTTCAAAGTAAAATTAACCAATATTTTGAAGAATCTGCTCTGAGGAAAAAATTATTCTGAGATGCTATCTAGTCCTTTCTCAAATTAGGATGTAAAAGCAATTGTTTTAAAACCCAAGATTTTGGAATTTCTCTTCTATTACTCAGTGAAATGAGATGGCACTGACAGCTGCTATTCTATTCCAGGTACTGCAGAACAGATTTTATTTTAGAACTGGCAAGAAGTTAGTATAAAAGGCAAAAATGGCGAATTAAACTTTTCAAAAAAAAAAAAAAACACAAACATGTAAGGGAAGAAAATTATATATTATTTTTAAAGTTTTCAGGGAAGAATTGTAAGAAGTGACTGAAAATGTGTTTTAGAATGGAGAATGGCAAAGTGTTTCAGAACAGAGAATGGAGGCACTTGAAAATTAATTAATATTTCTTAGTAAATTCAATTGAAATGAGCAAGAATATTACAGATATATTCTCATTTCTATTTTAGTGAGATTCATCATCTAATCCATAGATCATTCACAAAATGAACTGTGCTGGAAAATGATATATAAATTATATTTGAAATAAATTTGGAAACAATGTTTTATCTCTCAAAGAACCCATCCTGATAAATAATTGAGGAGTGTCAGGAATATGTATCTACCTCAGCTTTTTACTGCTGTAAAAAACCAGCTGCCTGGACACCTTAAAAACAAATGAGCACCTTTGAAGTATTGATAGGAATAGAAGAGACAAGAGTGCCTTGCCTGCTGTTTATGTTCCTTGTTTTAGATAAAAACATCACTGTGAGAAAATAAGGGTGCTGCCCATACTGTATATTCTGAGGTTTAACTTGAGGCACTGCATATTTTTCACATTATGAGCAGCAAAACTCCTGCCTCTAATGGAAAACTACTTAGGTCATAGGCTAAGTGAGCATGAAGGTGGCAATAAAAATAAATCTGCTATGTATTTCATGCCAAAGTATTAACTTTGCTTCATTTATCATATTCTGGCATACTTTTGATCAGGTTTGTACTACCAATAATTTGTCAGTCATCGTAGATTATTTCAGAAACATTTTTTAAAGATGTGTATATAGTACAAAAGCTTTCTCCAGTTACTGTTTACTTAGGTGTCCCATGCAGTATTTTTCATCAGATTTTAGTGAAAAAAGTTTGTGATTATATTCATCTACAGGCTTAATATTAACTGATTGCATTCATAAAGTAAAAAGGATAAATCCACACTTGTTCCAAAATTGTATCTAATATCACATAAGCTGCATAAAGTGTCACATACTATTACTGCTAAAAAGAAAGACCAGAAAAGTACTTCATACAATCATAGAATCCTTAAGGTTGGAAAAAAGTTCAAAAGTAATCAAGTCCAACAATTAACACCACCAATTTCACCACTAAAACACATCCCTAAGTGACATGGTATCCAGGGATTGTGACTCAACTACTTCCCTGGGAAGCCAGTGCTTGTAACATTTGACAAATTTTGCTATGAGAAAATTTTTCCTAATACCAAATCTAAACATGCCCAGGCACAACTTGAGGCCATTTCCTCTTGGAAGAAAAGACCAACTCCCATCTCACTACAGCCTCCTTTCAGCTGAAAGCCTGAGCTGACTTTTCTCCAAGCTTTCTCCCCATTTCCCTCAGTCACTCCTCATATACCAGGACTGAGCCCAAAGCTGAGACCTGGGGAGCATCCCTGGGGTTTGTTTGCCAGTTGGATGTGACTCCACTCCCTGGGCACAGCCCCACAGCCAGTTTTTACCCAGCAAAGAGCACACCCATCCAAGCCATGAGCAGCTGGTTTCTCAAGGAGAATGCTCTGGAAGTTCTCTTCCACAGTCCAGGAGCCTCCTGGACTGCCTCTTTTCTGCTGTGTTTCTAAATTTTCTGCGGACATCTGGTAAGTTGAAGTTCCCCATGAGAAAAAGGACTAGTGACTATGAGACTTCACCCACTTGCTTACAGAATAATGCGTCTTCTCTTCATCCTGGTGGGAGGTCTGTAACAGACTTCACCAGAATATCTGCCTTTTTGGCCTTCCCCTGACTTTTACCTGTAAACACTCTGCCCAGTTGTCACTAGTATCAAGCTCTAGACAGTCAAAACACTCCCTTCCATACAGGGCTGTCAGACCACCTCTACTTTTTTGCCTGTCTCTTCTAAGGAATTGATCCACTGCACATTCTGGGCATGCAAATCATCCACATCTCTGTGATGGATGGTTTTCCAGCTGCCCAGTGGGTTCCAGCTCCTCCTGTTGGTTGTCTCTTCTGTGTGCCCTGATGCAGGTGGATATTGGGCTACTGACCCCCCCACTTTCTTTCAAGGAGAACTCCTAATTCCTGTATGACCATTCCCAGGTTCTTCCATGGTGTTTTACTCATCAATAACTTCTGTCTTTGCAGCCACAAGGAACTCCAGCCCCACTGAGCTGTTGGACCAAAGGACCTCACTAGCACACAGACCCCCAAACTTGCTGTTCCCAGGCTTATCTTAAGTAAGCGGGGTTTTATATCTTTCTCCCTTCAAATGCAGTTTACTCTTCACTAAACCTTGGTAACTCCTGTGCAAAGATCCTTTCCCCACTTTGGGACATGTGTACCCCATCTGTCACCAGCAGGCCTGGTGTCATGTAAACAGACCCACGATTATAATTAACACAGCTGAGAGTTCCTATCACTAGAGGTATGAAAGCAGAAAGTGAAATTAATTTTCATCTCACTCATATGGTTACTTAACAAACCAGGCCTCAGGAGGACACATGATGTATTTCAACTAGAAAAGAAAAAGAAGCAGACATAATTACACAACTCCTTGGAGTAACGGATTTGCATCCTTGAAAATTCTCCAGAAAGTATTCTAACTGTGTGAATCACCTCAACTATTACACTGCTGTCATTTCAGACAAATGATGCATGCAAATACACGCTGGTACAAACAAACAGGGTATTTATAATGCAACATTTTAATATAATTACATCATCGGGTAATTAGAATGCGCAGTTATATAAGTCTCACCTTTCTCCTTCTGCTACTGAATGAACTGCTAACTACTAAGGAAAGATTCATCTTTATTAGTGACAATTCAGTTAATGGTTTCTGAACATGAAAAGGAAAACAAATGCCTAAAACATGAGATTTTCCTACACAAGCAACTGCTGCTATATAAAAAGTTTCTGTACAGCATCATTATTGTCCTAATTGTTTAAAGAAATAGGATATAAAGTTTGAAAGTGTAAAGCAGAAAACCGATAGATCTCACCTAAAAGTGAGATAAACATCTGTAGTAACAAGGATGCAAAGCTACTACAGAACTCAGAAACTTAGGTGTTCATTACTCATGGAGAAAATTATTTTTCAAAATACTGGTTTACACCTAGTGGTTAAAAATATCAGATTAAAACAGAATTGTAAGATTTCAAGAATCCTAGTGACTATTTTCACATTATTCAACTCTATGGAACTGCATAAAGAGCAAGACACAGACTGCAGCTCTAAATCCATTTATTATATTTGACCATAACTTCTATGCATTCTAATAAACCCTGGGAGTCAAAGTTCTTTCCAAAGACTCATGAGACACTGATATTTAATCAGAAAGCACCATTTTATTTTACTACCTAGGAACTGAATTCAGCCTGTTTGATGAGAGAAAAAAAAAACAACAACAACTTCATATAGGGAAAAAAAACAAAACAATTTGGAAAACTCTAATCCTGTCTGAAAGTGTTTAGGATTTTTTCCATGCTGGGGAGGACTTGCAGTTTTACAACACATACTGGATGATAACAAACCATATTGAGGACATGGACTGTAATGAATATGTCTGTTTTGATACATGTACCATTTGCATAGTGAGTTCCTTGGAATACAGTCATTGCCTGATGTGTTATTTACGGTAAGTCTATTTCTGACACAGAAAGTTACGGAGTGAAAAAAAAAGGCTTATCACTCTTTATGTTTTATGTGGCTGATTTTACAGATTAGTGAGCAATAACCCCTTTCCACAAAGAGCATAAATACATACTTCTGAGACCTCTTTGACTTAGTAAAGCTCCATTTTTGTCTGAATCCTTTTTATGCATACACTGTGTGCAAACTACACATTTATGTCATATTCTTGCTTTTCATCTCTACACATCAAAGTGTATGGTGAAAGAGAACTCTCACAAGCAGGGAGTGGAGCCTGAAAGAATCAATGCAGCAATACCTGAGAAACAGAATGAAAAGCCAAACTCTCTTTCCTGATCATTCAGCTGTCATCATAGAATTGTTCTATTGATAAAATTTTGCTCCATTACCCATTTTTAGCAAACAGACAATATTTGCACTACTATCAGGGAACTGTACGTATTTGAACAAAAAACTTGCACAATAAAGACTTGATACAGAGCACTGGGTTATGAGTTCTGCAAATATTGCCCATCATAATAAATTAATTTATTTTAGAGCTAAAAATTCTTGAACTACTATATAAATTGACTCTATTTTTTTAGTCACTTGTAACTAAGTTTTTCACAGTATGTTTTTCAATCAATAAACTGAAATATAGAGTATCCAGTGCCTTAAATCTCCATTTTTGAACTTCCTTTCAAAATCAAAATCTTGCACTATGAGTGAATGCAAGAAATTTCTTCACTGAAAAGGTCACTGAGCTTTGGAAGAGGCTGCCCATGGCAGTGGCTGAGTCAGCATCCCTGGAGCTACTAAAAGATGTGTAGATGTGACACTTGAGGACATGATTTAGTGATGGCCTTGGCAGTTCTTGGTTAATGGTTCACTTGATGATCTTAAAGGTCGTTTCCAACCTAAACTATTATATGATTCTATCAATACTAGAATAAAGGGTCTTGCCTTCCAAACAGCCAATCAACCTCACATATAAGAAATTTAAGACTTCAAGCAGACACACCTGTATTCCTCTCAAAAACTGCAGTGAAAAAAACACAATGGAAGTCTAACAACATAGTTCAACAGCACCATCTCAACTAATTAATTTTCTTTCTCCTCAGGATTCTCTGGAACACTAAATAAAATATTATCTCTCTTTAAGATATTTTTTCCCCCAGAGGAAAATAACTGTATGAGAACTGTCCAGGCGTTTCCTATGAAAATTTGCATCATTATGTCCTTTTATCACTGCAATGGAGCGTGTTGAAAATAGACTATCAAATTACCATTTCTCATGTATTTGAAAGTAATGGAGAAAAACGAATTCATTTAAGCTACAAAGAATAAACTTGTTGCTAATTACATATCTTCTATAAATATCACATATGCTTGATAAACTCTCATGTTTATCAAGTGCCTCTATACGGAAGTGCTTGGCATACCTGCCACTGTTTCATGAGATCCCGAACCATTTTTGCATCCTCTAGTGTCTTTTCTTTGTGTGTAGCATCTTGCAGGACATTTGCAGTTGTTTCAGCTTCTGTAAGCCATGCAAGGAACTTTTCAAGATCCAGGTAGAATTGCTGCAGCATTCTTAGGGCTGATTCCAGAGCTGCTTCACGATCACAAACCCTGCACAAGTACAAATAATCAAATACAGCACACTTTGGAAGAAAACAAGTCTAAATCATTAAACCAAAATATAACAAAGACACACTAAATATTTTTCATGTACCAGTCAAGGTAAGTATGCCAATACATTAGCTACAGAACTTGTACTGTATGTTTGCCAGGTAGGGTTCTTTTTTTTATATATTTTCACCTGAGAAGTAGTAAGTGGAATCCGTCTGATACAAAATTAAGCAAAAGCAGTTCTTTCAAAGTACTATGCCTAAAATATGCACAATTGAAAATCAGAAGTAATTCCCTGGTTTTGTTTTAGCAAAAGATTATTTTCTTACACTGCAGTGGAAATACTTGTTTATTTTTATAAATCACAAAATAGTTCCTGACTTTTGCATGATATAATAAATTCAATGATTAATTTTCATGTCTTGAAACATTTGGAGATTGTGTTCAACAGCTTAAGCCCTTATAACACTAAAGTTTGTGGTGGGCCTTGTGTTTTTTTTGTTTTTAATTTATTATTTTATTTTCAATTTGAATGTGGTAAATTACAAGGATGATCTCTATCAGTTGCAGGATAAAATACAGTTTGTAAAGACAAAGGGTATCTTATCATTGGAGAAGGTCTGACTCAGATTAGGAAAGAACACTAAAGATTTCAGCAACTCTGATGCTGAAAAAACATTAAAGCAGATCTTGTTATATCATCATTCATGTGCAATGTAGGTGTCATGTATTCATGTATTTTTTTTTTTATTTTGAACTTGAGCAAAGTATGGATTTAGAAACATGAGCAGCTAAGTATGACATTGTTTATTAACACAAAACTGTCAGGTTAGTACTTATTGTATTCTGTGGATATTTGTTTAACATCAACATGATATATAAATAATTTTTTAAGCTCTGAAAATACTTAGTAAGGTCATTTGGTAATGTGAGTTACTTCAAGTGTAATGAATGCACTTTGATGCACACCTATGTTAAATCTACACATCTGCGGTGGTATTCACATAACTTAATAGATTTCTTGCCTAGTTATTTAGGGAGAGGCTAGGATAGTAGATTCTAGCAGACGTAATTTATCAAGTTGTAATTAATCAGAGGATTTCATGAAATTCCCAAGTGCTGATCTGTCTTTCTAATCCTGTTTCCTGTCATCAAGTGCTTGTACTCCTTGGTAAGTATCACCCTAAACCCCAGTTCAATAGAGAAAAGAAAACAAATACCTACCACAACAAGCTTTGTCAAGTGGCACTGACTTAACATGTTTTTTGACAAGCATATAGTTAAATTGCAGCAGAGATAGTAACAACATAAAAAGTCAGTCAGAGTACAGGCAGGAAAACCATTACAGGGAAAAAAATATCCTCCCTGAGAGACTAATGTCTCAAGAACTGCCATATTTCTATTGTATTTTTAATCCTTTGACATCTTATTTGCTTTTCCCAACCATTTTGGTAAAAAAAAAAAAAGGTCTTATTTTTCATTCAAAAGCTGAGAAAGCTATTGAATGCCTCACTACAAGCTCATCCATCAATTTTCTTCAAAGTTTAAAAATGGACTGGATTTTCACCTCAGTTGCACCTGTTGCCACCTACAGGAACTCTCCACATCGTGGCTCTGCTTAATCTGCAGCATTAGAATGGCCCCAGGGGTCTGTCAGCAGGAAACATTCAGCTGCAGAAGAGTGAACGTGATCTCTTTCCCAGCTTTATTCTATGTGGGCATTAACATGGCTTGTGGTTAGGCTACTCTTCAAATTTAAAATAACTTCAATGAAATAATTTTTTAAACTAAAGAACAATTACATAGAAATTACAGCTAAATGTACTAGCAATATGCATTAAATGATAAGACACAGAAAATCTTTTTCTTGGAAAAGACTATATTGACCTATTTACCACTTTTAGCTTAAAACCAGCATTACATTTATTCAACATTACTTGGAAATGGAATACAACTGCAGGAACTAAATGTATTTTTTTCCAGTTCTTCAGAGCACAATTCTAAGATATGTTTTATAGCATTATTCTAATTCAATTTACAGTGTGCAGCATGGTAGTTAATAGCCTTTGCAGAATCATATAAAACATTTTTTTCTCATGCAGTTCCTTCATAACATGAAAGGCACATTTTTAACTACTGTACATCTAGATTCCTATAAATACATAGCAATACTCTAATACTAACAATATTCGGCAAATAGTGAAATTTAAACAAAAACAAAACACAAGCGCAGATATGAAAAAGATATTCAAAGGGAGAGCAATTTGAAGGATTACTCAAAGTCATAATTCATGTTTTAGAGAAACTCTCAGCTTGATAAAATATAGCATTTTATTGATCTGGGCAAAGAATTAAGTTTTTATCATGAAGAATCTTCTGGCACTTCTATGATGCACAGAAAGCTTATGGCACATAATTCTTTCAGCCTACAGAAATGTGCTTCTTATCTGTAAGCATACTAGTACATCCACCAGAAAATATGCAGTACTTTGCACTCTAAATTTTGGTACAGGTAACATACAATAAACATTTAGCTACATTGACTCTTCTGCAGCATATCTATAAACTTCACTCTGCTTGGCTTTCTCACTACAAAAGTATGAAGTTAGAATGAGAAAAGAAGGTCTAAGCATGAAGAATAAAACTGAGTGTCAGACCCAGCATACACTAAATTGCACAGAATCATAGGGGTTAAAGAAATACATACATTGAACAAGACATTACTGCACAAAACCAAAATAAAGATGCTTTCTCTTTAGTCTTTATTATCCAGGCATGTGTAACTTCACAGTGAGTCCAAACAGTAAGAAAATAACATGAAGTAACCATAACTATATTTTAGTGTAAATGGAAAACTATATAGTACAAACACTACAGCATACTCCTAAAAATACTAAAAGATAATAACAATACTTAAAAATATATTTAAATTGAATAATTGTAACTTAATCTGTTATACTGTGATATAAGAATAATCACAGAGTGTATAACCAAAAGATTCTTTGTCAAGGAAGTATCCTAAAGAGGAGATGAATCTTATTTTTATCTAGACACCCAGAGGACAGGCAAATGACACTCCCTCCATAAAACACGGACACAGCATTTCTGGAATTTGGTTTCTCCTCTCTTGCCTATGCACATCTGTTATACCAGAGCAAGGTCAGAATAAACTATTTCTCCTGACTACAACAGTAAATCACCTATAACTTAGAAAATTTAAATGTTACAAAAGCTTTAATTTTTTAATGTCTAAAAGTAGGCAAGCTGGTCCCTGCAAATTTGATTTTTAGGAACTAGTGGCATCAGTGACAGTGGACTCACCAACTCTAGTTGTCCTATACGAGCTTTGTTGCAGGACAAAAGTTAAGATGCTCTTTTAAGTACATGTCAGCTGAAGGCTTTGAATTGAGGGGATAATGTCAGAGGATGTGAGTCAAGAAATGTGTGAACATCTATACTGCCAGGAAGATGTTTTTAAGGGTTTTTTAAAAAAAAAAAAAAAAACAACACGAAAGAGAAAAGTTACCAGCCTCTGTTTCAGGACACTGCTGTCATGCTGAGAACTTTTAAAGCTAATGTTTTTTAAACATAGCAGTATACAAATGTTCGTGAAGAAAAGGTGGGGAAAATTAAGTTATCTTCTCAGAATGTTCTGTGATTCTGTGATTGAAGTTATCGCAGGAGCTCTTCATTCAGCACTACCCAATCCCATACAATGCAAGGAATACAGAGTTTGCAGAGGCTCTGCGAGTGTGAATATCAGAGTTTTCTTCAAGTGTAGTCTTTGCTACATAATTTGGAATGAATCATTCACGTTATATGAGTATCTGTGTATTTTAAATTGCAATGCTTATTCACAGTACGAGATAGATAGTGAAGGTCAGCGTGAGAATAATGCTTTGAGATGTTCAGATAACAGCACACACAGTAAGAGCAGAGCATAAACTAACACATTTCTGTTCCCCAGGCATTTTGTATAGGAACAATAAAAGTAAAGCAACTCTGTATCATTCAGTGTTCAATAGATCACTAGATCACATTTCTATCTGCAGACTGCAGTGATCTAAAGTTACCTCACTGAGATATAAAAAAATTATCCTGGACTACTGTCTGACAAAGCATCAGGAAATGGTTTTACTTCTATAATTCACGTGCTTCTCTCTCTATAATTGTATTTTCTCTTTTCTAACAGTGTAGATTCATAAAATTAAAAAAAAAATAAAATAAGAAGTTACCTGAATTTCCTATATTCAACCAGTTATCACAGAGAATTTGAACTACATGCATCTTCCTGTTAATGCTGGAAAAAGTTTGCACCTTTTTCATGAGTTTTATATCCCTTCTACCAATATGAAAAAGGGACAATTGCAAAACTTTATTGGAATGTTTAATTTTTGCTACTAAATAAATTTAAGCTCTCAATGGTAGTTCTTCTTCAGCTGCTTTAACTTGGGCTGATAAAGAACCTATCAAAGAGGCAGAATAATTTAACCTCAGACAAAGTTGGAACACAAAGGGATGTCAGATATGAAAATTAAATTTTTAAAACAACTATTATTTATATAATTTTGAAATGCAAGTTCAAAATAAATAGTATTCATTAATTTTGGGACTACTGGTTAGAGGAATTTTCTCTCAGAATCTAGGTACTATATTCTACAGTGCCAGTTAAAGTTATTAATACATGCTAGTAAAGTGATGAATGTGCATATTAAATCTGGAATACCTGATATAACATTCAGTTGGGAAAACTACATTGAGATGGTATTTTAAATACTGCTTTCCTGAGTTTTTCTGGTTGTCAGCTAGCTTAACACCCTGGTAAGGGATTTAGCATTTTTCCAGTAACACTTCTGAATAAATGTACCTTTTTAGTTTGACTTCCTGAACAGAGGTACTAAGTTTTGTCTGCTGTAGATCACTGGTATGTGGATGTGGATATACATTTTTTGAGTGATCTTTATAGATGCAAACTTACGTCCTACTATCACTATTTTGTCTGGCTTGGTGGAAAATATTCTTAACCAAATTGATCCCACAGTACTGGAGGTTGCTCACCTGTGTGCAACTCTGCCTCTGAAATAATTTTGTTGCAAATGGCTAGAAGGGCTCAAATTATAACCAAACCTACAGCTACAACATGGGCATCCAAACCACTTGAGATCAGAGTTCACACGTAGCTGACATATATCCATAACCCTTTATATTCTTATTATTCTGAGTGAGGAACCAGGAAAGCTTTGGTGTGCTGCTATGGAATTTTGTCCTCTAAAGACAGGCTTGGGAATTGGCTGGGAATCAGTCAGCAGGTGGTGAGAAATTGTATTGTGAATCACTCCGCTCTCCTGGGTTCTGTTACTCTCTCTCCCTCCCTCTCCCTCTCCCTCTCCTTATAACTATAATAATATTAATAATAATATTAGCAGCATATTTAGTATAATTCCAACATCCCCCCCCACCCCACCCCCCCCCCCCCCCCAATAATTAAATTGTTCTTATCTCAGCCCAGGAGCTTTAGCTTCTCTTTCCAATTCTTCTCGTCACTGTAGGGAAGAACAAGTGGTTGGTGGAGCTGATGGTGCTGAGTTGCTGGCTGGGGTTGAACCTCAACAGTGCAGTATTTCTCTCTGCCTTACATGATATACTGCCTGAGAGCTGACTTGGTGTCTTCAGATAAACTGAAGGGAATCTCTGACTTGGCTGCACTATCAATATTTATAAGAAATGAATAACCAGTGATATAATTTTAAATTCCAGATGTAAATTGCCATACAGAGAGATTAAGTGCAACAGCTGGTCCAAAGTAAACACACAAAGGTAGCTCTCTGCTGATTCTCTTTACTTCTGCAGGAAGGAACAACAAAAGCCCTCAATATTCCCATGCTCTCATTGGAACTCAGAATGTCTTCATATGGACAAAATCATGCTCTTTCTCTGGCAATCACAGTTTCTGAAATGATGACACTTCAGCTACAAAAATTGGAACATTCTAAAACAGCTCCTGATCATAGTGATCAGCCCACAGTCTGTCTCAAAATCTTTTGAGGCAAAGGGGGAAACACTTCAATGAACAGTTACTCACTCTACTAAACAAGATGCAAGTAGTTTTTCCTGAAAATAATTGTATTTATATTATAAATATTATAAATCTCTTGAAAAGTAGAAAATATGTTTCTGGTTTTTCTGTACTTAGGGAAGTGGATGCAGCAAGAGAGAGGAAATGTTTTCTTTTGCTACTATTTGATCTATGATTTATTTTGCTACTATTCATTGACTGGCTTTTTTCTAGTCTTATACTTCTCACAGACCATCTTGAAATAACCAGGACTTGCATTAAAATAAAAGAAAAATTGTCAACTTTTCTCCCAGCATTTTCCTCTGTACTGCTTTCTTTGTTACTAAAGATACTAAATCAGTTTGAAGACATATTTTTGAATTTAGATTGTTTGTCCCATACATTTTTTTTAAAGCACAATAGATATTGAAAAGCAACAAGAGAAAAAAAAACCCACCCCAAACCCTGTATTTATCCATTAAGTTTCAGATCAACCTTGTAGAATAATCCCCCATCTATTCTACACCATTTTTTAAGAGGCTGAGAACAGTTACTAACAAAAAAAAATGTTTTTAAAGCCACTGGGAAACAAAATCACATATATGGACTTCTGTATAGGACCCTTAAAAAAAACCCTTTATAATTAGACACCTGACAATATCAGCACAAAGTATACATCATCCTGTAGGAAATCTTCTCATCACCCTTTTTGTGTCACTTCTTATACTCTATTCACTTATGGGATCCTACATTCCCAAAATGCCTCTGAATGGGATAAAAACAAGAAAGAGAGTTAGGGGGAGTGTTTCATAACAGGCTTTTGTTGCCCTCATCACTTCTGTCTCTCTTTCCCAGCTTGCCTTGGCATAGGTTAAGAATATATAAAAACATATTATAAATGTACATCTCCTCTATGTTCATCATAACCATGGATTATCACAGTTACACGGTGAGCTACAGAACAATCATTAATGAAACTGAGGGGTTTTCTTTGTAGTTACAATCATTTGGAGGTTATCTTTTATACTATGGAAAACAGTTTATGTTTACTTGCGATTTTTAATCTCCAGATAAATTTTCATTAAAGTAAATCATTTTCCAGGGAGTAAATCATAACTGTTACCAGGTTAAAGAGAAAGGAATCTGAACAACACTCAACAGTCACAGACATATGAGGGATCATTAAAAATTATTTATAGATACAGAATGATATTCTGATTAATTCACTCCAGAGGCTTTTCTAAATAGCCTTCAATGAAAACATTAAAGAAGTATCTTAAACCACTAAATAATAATAATAATAATAATAATCAGAAACCAAAGGAAAGGAAAAAAAAACCCAAAATCCAACAGAGCAAAAAACCCAGCATCCCCCTTCTCCTCTAATCTCTGAACTCACAGAACAGATTCCAGTCTAATCCCTGTATAATTCAAGAATGCCCCCAAAAGACACAGGAAGACAATATTTAACAATTCTGTTACTCCCATTGAAGAGAGAAGTCAGAAAAAGAAATCCTAACATCAAAACTTAAACCAAACAGACAAAACTAGTCTCTTATTCTACCAAAAGAAGCAAAAAGATTATTGTTGTTTGTCTTCTTCATACTTCATGGTCTATATTAGGTAGAATTAACTTTTTTCTTGCATTCCAAAACATATAATTCTTTCAAAATTCCAAAGCAGTCAACAACACCATTTAATAAACAGCATATTAATTACTAAGATCCAATTTAGTAAGATAAAATCTTTGCTTTCTAAGACAGTGACGTATAATTAAAACTGATTATGAAATTAATTATATTCTAAAGACACTTGTTTTCTTAGCCTTATTTATTGCAGAAACAACTAGATTTAATAAAACTGTGAAATGCACTGATGGCATTACATGAAATCAATTAGAGCTCACAAAGGATACTATTAAACTGTTAGTGTAGTTTTCATTTGGAGCATCAGCCTCTGAGGGCTGAACACCATAGCCTAGCAAAAAAGTGATTTGTTACCATGCAAGAGAGAGAAGCTTCAATTCCCAGGCTGGAAAACTTGTCTGGCAGCACTTACAGTTCTTATTGTACCATGCATCACATTAAGTAACACTAAATAAACACTTAGATAAACACACACTGTACTTTTTTCCCTGCAAATCATGGGCCTCAAGTAGTACTCACATTACACAAAGATGCTGACAGATCAGACTGACTCAATGTGTTTTAAAACATCAACATATTTTAAGAAGCATAAAATGATAACCAGAAAAAACAAAACAGCTCTGTAAAATTCAGGTCAGAAGCAGCTGGTAACCAAAACTGGTTAGCATCTAAGAAGGAAAGAAGACAGAATACTGCCTCTTATATTTACAAAATCTAATAAAAAGTATTAGTTGCAAAGAACCATTCCATACCTTATACATTTATTTTTTTAGTCTTCAGGAGGTTTCAGACTCCAATGGAAAAATGAAATATAGAATAAATTCTGCACTATAAGGAGATAATCTGATTAAAATAGATCTCCTGCAGAAAGATGGCAAAATATCAGGAACTACAAACAGAGGTAATATGAGAATATAGAGAAATACTAATAATTTATTATTATGCTGATTCAATAACATGGAAAGAAACTACAGCTCTAGTTCTGTTCCTCAGGATCACGTAAATATAAATAAATAATTAAGTAGTGAATTTCCAGAGCCCAGTTCAGCAAATTCAGATGGTGTTCAACTCTCAGTTCAACAGAACTTCAGTATGTGTTTGATACAAAAGCCTTACAGAGAAAATTCTAACTCTACTGAGGATGAATGGCTAACCTTCAGCTGACTTCAAAGGGAACAGGATATTCTCTGATAGTTCTACCTCAATTCTTTTTTGGATGAATTTCAAAGACAAAAATTCTTAGCAGAAGAAATCATAACCCTTCAAACAACAATTCTGGACCATTTAGCAGAGTCGAGAGAGACATAAATACACCAAAACTCTAAATCTGGGAGTTAGGAAGTCTATTCTGCTATGAAGAGACAAGACAAAAATGGATATAACTTAAACCTTGTGTGCTCACAGGCAATTCTGGCAGTCATCTAAATCTTTCTTTTAAATAGTGGATGATTTGCAATGTTTCCTTCCTTCTTAATGATTTTTGAAATAGTTATCAGGTGTTTACATTAAAAAGACACTTGATTTGTCTGGAGATCTATCATTTTGTGCTCACTGCCATGGAAGTATCCTCTGTATGTTACAGATAATCTATCCAACATCTGAGGAGAAGCATTTCTTTTCCCTAACATGTCTACCTGTTCTCAAACCACTTTCCAAATTTTAGTCATGGAAATGAACACATTAACTGATGCATTCGTCAGTTTAACTGGTGATTCAGCTTTACTTCAGCTTATGCAAAGAAATCCATAAAGCATATCATAAACTCTTTACAAGCAGCTATTTGGGAAGCAAGCCAAGGATGCATGGTTTTGTTACAGAAACCTCTTGAATAAAATGAAGCTGAGATTGAGAGCATATAATGTAATAAATGTAAATAATGTTCAACACTAAGTATTAGGAGCCATTTCCAAGGGAGTAGTAAAAGGTGGTACTAAGTGCAGTAATGAACTATTGGAAAAAAAAGTATGAAGAGCAAAATGGCAGATTTATTCAGATTAGTCAAACCCAGAAGAATGTGAGTAATTCCAAAAGGGGGAAAAAAAATCATCAGCAATAGGATAGCAGGAAGATTCAATAGATGTGTTCAAGACAACAGATCCTATAAAAAATATTTAAGCACTGTATAATCTGATGGGCTCTGCACTAGTGGCAGCCTTGAAGAAATTCAGTATTTTAAATCAAGACCAACAGCTTAATGAAGGTTCCAATACATATTAGCATCTGAAAGATAGTAAGAATGAAAGGAATAACTATTTATGTCTATGTTTAACTGACTCTCCTGAGCCTGGGCTGGGTACCTTGTTCCAACCAGCAGAAAGGAGAGTAATATCAGACATAAAAGCAGTGACATGATGGCAAAACTAATTTAGCTAAAGCAAAATTTAATAAATAGATTCCATAATTCTACTTTTACTTTCCAGTGTGAAAAGAAATGAGTGACAAATGTCCACAGCTCCAAGGGGTCAGCACACTATAAAAAGGAAGGGTGTCATTAAAGGCAGATTTGAACTACGATTTCTTAATGCCATCTTATTTCAAAAGTGTATTCTGCTGGTGTTTTCACAAGAAAAAAAGAGAGGACAAGCGCTGGAAGAGCTGCCTCCCATCCCTAGTAGTAAATCCTCACTGAGAAACTTGTGGGTAAACTACCTCGAAAATAAATCTAACTCCTTGGAATCAGTAAAGGTGTATGGTTCATCAAAAGACACTACCAGTAGTTAATTAACACAACTGAAGCATCCACCACAGACATGCTCCAAGCACCAAGAACTCACAGAAATTTTGGAGCTGTTCACCATTACTGATAATAACCAACATGTTTTTTGGATTTTAAGGCAAAAAATAACTGAACCTAGCATATATAAGACATGTTGTGGGGTACAGAAAATGTACCCAAATTAGATTTTAAAAATTCCCAACACTAAATTAGACTCTAACTTGATGTGAATTAAAAAAAAAAAAAAAAAAAAAAAAAAAAAAAAGCAAGCAAACATACAAGATATAGGAAAAAAAACAAACAATAAAAGAATTTGGGGACAATAACAAACATGTAACTCTACCAAGATAAAATGCAGAAAGTGGGAACTGGGTGTTGCAAGCTTGGCACTTTAGGCACTTCACAAAACTTTGCTTTTACCATACACTGTGTCAATTAAACAAACAGAATCTCAGAAATACTTGGCACATTATAAAGAGATAAAAATAATACCATGAAGTGGACCCGTATAATGCATTTCCACAAGGCACGACTGTGCTTAAGCAGACATATCTCAGATATGTAACTGATTATGTATCTTGCACAGAGGAAGAACCTGCAGAAATGTCAGCTAGATTGATAGTTCCAAGAGCTATTCTTTCTTATCATTTACAGTAGATAATATTTTTAATAGTTTGAAGGAGATGTAATTCTTAGTAGCTGGGAAGCGCTCTACATTTCTTAAATTTGACAGGGAATAGGTCAGTTAAATTTGGGGTATTGGTCAAAATTTAATTGATATTGGATGACAAACAACATGAACATAGAACATAATTTTTCCTTTTCCCAAATTCCTTTCTTACTTATTGTTTCCCATTTTATGCACCTGTATCAGATGCACCATAAATGCTCCATCCTCAAGATTTACCAGTGGAATCTCACGTCTCCTCAGTGATTTCTTACCATGCCTATTTTGGGACATGCAAGAAAACCACATTGCAAATTCTACTGCTTTCCAATCTGCCCTCTGTGCTGCCTCTTCCCCAGACCTCTGCCTTGGTCAGCAGGAGTCACAACCATCAGCCTCTTGTGCCACTGACCCTTATCAGGAATAATGGGGACTCGTTATTTGTTGATTTCTTTGTGACTTTATATTAAAAAATGTGATTGAAATTTCAGTCATGGCCGCACAAAAAAGGCAAGCACTGCTGTTGTCAAGTTGACACATTTGGTGGTAACTTCCAAAGAGAGACGAAGCATTTAACAGCAGACTGAATTATCCTCAGTTTCAAGCATGACTGACAAGCCAGCAAAGGGAAATCTTAAACTGCCTGCACAGCAGCTGAAGAAATATAAAAATACAGGGAAAACACCAGGGAGAAAAAAAAAAGCTATCACAAGAATAACAATCCAAACAAAACATGACAACGAAGGTCAAATTCCTTTTCCTGGCACTCTGCTAGTCCATCAGCTTTATTAATTTCTGTTCAGTTTGTTTTAAAGGATGTAAAGCCTGATAAGAAGTCTGTTGAGGGGACTGGAAAGACATTCATTTGTTCTATGAGCTCTGGATGAGAGTAATAATCAGTTTGCTATGGTTTGTTAATTTATCTACAGGCAAATAGGAAATAGATTTAAGGTTAGACTTTCAGGGTGCAGAGAATTAGTTTCTGTTCTTGTTCAAACAGAAACTAAAACTTTCTAATTACTTCAGAAAATCTCACTTTTAAGAGAAAGAACACATTTGTCTTAATTTTCTAATGCGATGGGAACAAAAATTGACATTTCTGTTCTTTCACAAATCAAACATATTCTTCCCTAGTACATTGATCCTCCTTCATCTCCTGCATATGCAAAATAGGAAAATTTCTGAAATAGAGTATTTCTTTGATATGCCCATATTAAGTTTCAGTTATGATTCAAGTCTGGCAACAAAACTGCTCTCCCTTTAGAATTCTGTTCCATAAATTATTTAATGATATTTTCCAGTTGAATTTCACTTTAAAATCAAAACTGTCTTCATTTTCAACAGAAAGGCCTAAAAAGCATTTAACATACAGTAATTTTGAACAAAGAAACAGACTTTTATTTTAATCAAGACCAAAATATAAACCAAGAATGAGAAAGAAAAAAAAAGTGAAGTAACAAGTGTCTGAGCAGTAAAGAATGGTCTTCTAAATGTCTTTCCTGCTTCGTTTCTGTTGGTACATTGCTCACTCTATTGGAAACTGATGGCCTCGCTGCAAGATACAAGTCCTATTCTCCATTTGAGTTGTGTAAAATTAAATCATTAACACTGCATTACAGTTAGAGCATGGTGCTAGTAACACCAAGGTCACGGGTTCCATCCTGTATGGGCTGTTCACTTAAGAGCTGGACTGGATGATCTTTGTGGGTATCATACCTCAGAATATTCTGTGATTCTGTGATTTAAGCCCCAAAGCAACTAAGCTCTCAGTGAGATGGATTCATGGTATCAAGAAATCTGAGCAAATCCTTTGTGGAACAGACAAAATTCAGGCACTTAATTTAAAAACAGCAACATTTCTTGCTGTGAGGTCATTTTTGTTTGTCTGTGGGAGGACTTAGCAGACATACAGATGATTTATTTCATTTCTGGAAGAGGTAAAGGCACTAGGCATACTTGAATATATATATATATATATATATGTATATATATATATATATATATATATATATTCAAGTGGTGGGAAAATTTGCTTTCCTTAGACATATGTTAAAACTTTTAAGAAACTCCTCCCTGAATTTACAAGGATCCATAGATTATTTTGTCAAATATTGTATTACTGATGCTACTCTCTCCTGAAACAACTCAGGAACTCTTTCCTTTTTATAATCATAAAAGAGTTTCTCAAAAATCACAGGAATATTCACAAAGGTGGAAATGATGAATCATAGAGTATTCTGGGTAACATTGGCTTTTCAGTGCATCCTACCAGCATTTTGAAAGTATATCCAAGACTATACTCTCAAAAATTAAACCAAAAACATTCACTACCACCAATTGAATTCTCATTTTGGATCTGATGTCAGCATTGCACAAAAAAGTGCTGTCAGCTCAGTGAAGAACTAAGATAAAACTAGAATATAAGCAGCTAAGAAGACTTTCTAGATCTCCTGATTATATGAGCTTCATCTGGCAGCTTAATTTACTTATTTTTACAATTTTTTTCCCTATGTGCAATTCTGAGGGATGTCAGAAAGGAAAAATAGCAAAGCATTGTTGATTGATGTAATTGCTGCTAAGACTGATACTCTATTTCTGTACCTAAATATTTGCTTGAGATTGTAAGCAGTTAGCAGAATGTCTTTCAAATACATTACCTCTCTTTTATCTATTATCATAAAATAATCCCTCTGCAACAAATGTTTTTTAGGTGTGCTCTGAAAAATGGATATATTAAGAAATGCTGTAAGTAAAACATAAACCAAAAGAACATAAATTAAAATCTAAGCATCTAAAACCTTGCCATTCCCATCCTTCTTATAGTCTTTGAGGACTTAAAATAAAGGTAACACAGTAGAACAAAGAAAGCAAAAAATAATTATATCTATTATCGGAAAACAAGTCAGGTAACTTTAAAAACATCCATATTCTAAACACAAAAGGCATAACATTTTTGCATCAAAAGCACCAAATATAGTTTTTTTTTAGAGTTTGCCAACTCTGTACAGAGCAACTTCTGAGAAGTGTGGAGTACTTTACTGATAAATTTGTTTCATGAAAATGAAGGTCTTCTTACTCCCACTTCCCCAATAGGAAAGACATGAGGACCCCATATAAAGTTCAGATTTTTCAGAATAGTATCAGATTAAATGTTTTTTTGAAAACTTTGTCTGTTTTGTTCAAAATAATAGTCAACAGACATACATTAGTTCTTCAGAATAAACATGTTGACATATAAAATTATTTGGTCCTTGACATAATTTCAACTGTATTACCACAGATTGCAGAGATTCATTTTGTGTGACCATTTTTACTGATGAAGCAAAAGTACTTAAGTCCTTAAAGATTTCATGCCAAGAGAAGTTCCCATAGACAGCATCTGATAAATATCTAGATTGAGAATTTCTTCTTTAAATAGTGCAGGCAACTATCAACATCTCTCTCAAAACAAAAAAATCGCCCTACAATTATGGTATTTTCCACCAGAATTTGCAATTTTAATTTAGAATCCAATGCTAAACTGGTGTAAATAATAAACTTCAGCGTGACATTGTCATTGTAAAGAAGCAATCCCTCTTCATGTCTACTTTCTTTTAGCATGGCAAAATTATATTGAACACCAATCAATAAATCATTACAGCATAATGATAAAAATGAAAATTAAAACTTTTTTTGGGGAAAATATAAATTTACATCAGGAAATGAAAATTTTCCTCTCTATCTTAAGTCACATTTGCAAGGATTTTTTGCTCACACCCCCATGAATGCAGCTCTATAGCCAGGATGACAACTGCAGGCACAGATGTGTAAACAGATTTCTCAAGTAAACAAGATTCCCATGGCCACAAAGTGTGCCTGCACAGAGAAATTTTGGAGCTGCTCATTCTCATGGTTCTATACAGATTTTAGGAATGCAAACTAAGCTTCAAAACAGCAGGTGAATGAAAAGGAAAAGGATGACTTTTCTTGGAGGCTGTGAATTCTTTGCTGCTTGACTTGAGCAGTCCAAGCCAAAATGAGCAAAGAAGCTTTTTAGAGATGGCTCCTAGATACAGTCTAGATACTGGAACCAACTACGAGTCTTCAGTACGACTCAAAAAAATTCACACTTCTGGCTGCTGCTGCTGTGTAAATGCAGTTTTTCTCACCCAGAATGCAGTACAACTGTAAAGCAAAAGTGATTACTTCCACAAGTAAAATAAAGTAATGTTAGGATGAGTACAGTATATTAAGAAAAACTGTCTCCAGCAGAATGATTGAGCTCTTTCTCTGCAGGTAGCAAAATTATACTTACAAAATTAATGTACAGATTAGGTTACATTCTAATGCTTGTATCTTTATAACAAGCAGCAGCTGATTAGGAATAGTTCGCTGCTGAAAGACCAAATTTAGATTATGACCTTTTTCACACTTACAATTACTGTTTTATTATGCATTTACATATGAAGGAGATATGCATCACACTTTTGTACTGTTTATATCCTTAGTTTGTTTGGCCATTTACATTTTATACTATCCAGCTGACATGCAAAATCAAGTTTTTACACCTGGATGCATTAGAGAATGAACACCATTCTTAGTTAAACATGGGAGCTGGTACCTCAGGTCTTGCAAACAGGTTTAGAAACACTTCTCCTTGCCTCTCCTTACACTGATTTTTTGCTGCTCATACCTTGTAGTGGGGAAAAGAAAGTTACTTCTTATGCTTAGATTGTGGTACGTCCTCTCTACTTTCCCCTTCTGAGAAGACTTGAGTTCATCTGCTGGATTTTTTTTTGTTAATTCAATCAATAGATCACTTGCTTTTTAATTGCTTCAGCTTAAACAATACAGTTATTTCTGGGAAAGTCAATGCTTCTAAAGAAGAAGAGGCCTGTTTACAAGTCAATCTGGCTTTCACCCAAGTGACCAGTTCATGTGGATTTTAGTGTATCTTTGCAGTATCAGCAACAAAAACAAAAATTAAAAAGTGTCAAGTGAAAAAAAAAAAGAGGAAACAACCATCAGCTTGTCTCTTAAAGGACTTAGAGAGGTACTGGTTATAGCTCAGTGTTATAAAACACAACAGTAAGGCAAAGGGTAAACACACAGCAATCAGCTGCAAATCTACTTAAGCAAAACAAAACACGACTTAGCAGATGTTGCCTTAATGACTGAAGTACTTGCTTTGGCAACTATTACCAACAGGCAAAGTGGAATTTTACTATTGCTTGCCTGCCTGTTGTCTTAGTAAACCGGCTCATGGAAAAACAGGTTTCACATTTTTTTTTTACACTAAACAATTCTGATATTAATGACAGGTTTAAGGAAAAACAGTTCAAAATAATGTAAATAAAATAACTCTTAGTTTTAATTTTTAAAAGAAGATATTCACAAAATATTGAGGCCATTTAACAATATATATAGAGAAAGCAAAATCTTCAACTGAATATTTCCTCTTGGCACTTAAGATATGCATAAAAAATGATAAAACTGCTTGTAAAATACTGGAGAAATGGTCAAGAACGTAATTTGGAATCTCTTTCTACTATCACTGTGAGGCGAGCAAGTCATCAGAGCACTGTTCATTGTCTAGATGAAAATAATACACATGAATATATCTGAAATAGTTGAACACATATCTGAGTGGAAACTAGCCTTTCTTGAAGACTGTGACAAAAAAATTCACGTCTCCTTTCTACTGAGTAAATATTCTCTTACAGTTCCAAAGATCCCCAAAACCATAACACCCTCCCCTTTTTTCATTTCTCTGTGCAATAATCTGAAAGATGAAGAGTTGAAGTGTAAAAGGAGGGCAAAAAATCCAAAGTGAAACCTTCCAAAAAACCAGAAAAAATTGGTGTTTAAGTCATCCAGAGGCCCATGGACTTCATTATCTCTTTCCACAGGGCTATTTAAGAGAGGAATCACAGAATAATTCAGATTGGAAAAGACCTCCGAGATCATAAAGTCAAACCCTTAATCCAATACTTCCAATCCCACCTCTAAACCATGTCCCTAAATCCCGCAACTAAAAGTTTTGAAATCCCTGCAGAAATGTAGGACATTTTTTCAAGACCTCACTCAGGAGCTACTGCATGAGCAAAGTACCTGACTTGTGTTTCAAAGAAACCAAAAAAATCTACATGCGCAGAAAATCTTCCAAGTAAAAGTTATATCTGACTTAATGCCTTAGTATGTCTGCATTTATCCATGTCTCACAAAACACTGACAAAAATGTGATCCAGTCCTTAGAGAAGCTTATCAACTACTGCTTCCATCATGCTTCTTTTTTCAAGTTCCCAAATCATGAGAAGTGTTATAAAAGTTGTATACAAAACACTAAATCAGAAATATATTAGAAATGTAACAACATCATAGAATCAAAAACTAGGAAACTTGTTTCACAGTTCATATTTATTCCTATCCTTTTGTGCTTCTTAAAGGAAAATGTCCACTCAGCCACCTTAGCAGGTCTCTTAGACATAAAATATTTACTATTGTAATTCAACTAACACATCTGTGCATTTTATAGAAGCTGGCAAGGAATGTATTTTGAAGAACTTGTACTGTCTCTTAGCCTAGTACTTGGCAGAGTCCGTGCAAGATCGGTAATTCTCACCTTTGGGCAATATTAGACACATCTGGGCTTGTGCCTGAGGCATTAACAGATTTAAAAATGCACCCTTAGCCACAATTAATACAGTGCAGCCACAGCAACTACACACATACCCTAGACTCCTCAGCAAACAGGGCTTGTAGCTCTAAATATAGACAAAAGCACTTTCCTTTGGTTCTCACCAAAATCCTTTTGAGTTGCTATTTGTATCTACTCGTGGGGAATGGTTTTTAGCATTAGACTCCCAGCCTTTTCATCTAGCAACAGGTGGTGCCCCCAAAATCCTTCTCAGGCCACAGTAAGCAAAACATTATTTCATAAAAATACAGCTACTTCTAATAAAGCTAAAATGGCTATTATTATAACAGGAGAAATGCGAGCAGGTATAAATGAAATGTTTATACTAAAATTGCAGTTTAGCTGAAAATAAAAAGCTTTCAGATTATTGTGTGCCTTTCTTTTACTGGACATCAAGAGTATCCCTTCTCTCATTTGAATAGGGTCTTAAGTCAGTTGTAAGTTTGCTTCAGAAAAATGCTGCTGAAGTGACTCATTCATATGAATATCAAACTAAACAAAAAGTGGCATTAAACTTCTGTACTCATCAGTGATTTAAGTAACTGCCATTATGCAGGAAGATCTACTAAATTTACTGCATATTTAGCTAAACTGACTTCTCTGGCCTTGTTCATAGACTTTACTTAAAAATATGTTAAGATTTAATTAATTTTTGGTTTCAGTTACAAACTGCAAATCAGTCTAAGAGACTGATTAAAACAACTTTGTATAATTTTAGCATATCTAATCTTACATGCAATGGCTTAAAACTCTTTCACTACTATAAAAAATAATTTGTACTGCAATATATTATAATCTTATAGCTTGCATATTGGATTACTCACAATTTGTTGGCAAGCTTCCAAAAATTGCTTTTAATAAGGAATTGGTATGTAAACCAAACACTGAAAGACTGTGAAATACAATCAAGAATTTAATAAAAACTTTCTTCACTACAGATTTTCTTCATAGATACAGGATAACATTTCTACTTTGAACCTGCTTCAATAGGAAATGTCTGTCAGTTTCAGATTTGGTTAATGAGTCAGAATCGCTATTGTGATTGTGATGTGGAGATAGCACATATATATGAAACAATTTTAAATATTTGAAGTACAACCTATCAGATTAAGTTGGCTGGCAACTGTTTATAGCAGAGGAAAATTGGCAGGAAGTTAAATTTTATTTGTGATAATTAAATTCTATTCTAAAGACGTATTTCCAAAAAATTCCACAGAAGAGTCGTGTTCGCTATAGTCATGTCATTTGCAAAAGTTACATCTTCTACAATCTCCAACTGCAGCTGGACAATGAATGTTATTAGAGAGTAACAACAAATCTAATAACAGAATTGATATCCTACCTTTTATTAATGGCAGCCCACGATGCATTAATGCTATCTGTCATCAGTTGTACATTTCTGGTGTCATCTGCTGAATAATCACGGAGCAGCTTAAGAGCCATGTCATTTGCCACATCTACATTTATTTGCCATTGTCGTATTTCTTTTGAAAATTGCTGACGTAAAAAGAGAAAGAAAGAATAAATCTCAGAGCAACATAAAATGATCACATGCACAGTACGATCATTAGAAAAAGAAGCTGAATAACTTACATCAGCTATATAAAAAGGAGGAAAAAAAGAAAAAAAAAACTTCCTCAGATTTACTGGAAATTAAAATCTATATGTTTTAAATTATTTTTGTCATAAGTCCACAGGATTACTTCTGAACTCTGAGAGGACCAAACAACCAACTTCTAAATGCTGGAAAATTCATGACAGCTCAAACTGATAGCCACTGATTAGAATGTTGATTACTCTTTTCTGAGACACAAATAGATGGATGCATTATAATGCATTATGGAAACTACCATTATTTGTGACACTGAGTACTGAGATAGAAAAATAATAGTGAAATATGATAGTGAAATCATATATTCTGACTAATTTTCTTTTATATACTGTGAAATAATACTGATTTGGACAATCAATACCTGTGCATTCAGGTTGTTAAAAAAAAAAAAAAAAGAAAAAAAAGTTCATTTTAGCAAATTCTTTATGTAATTAGTGCCACCTACTGGAACAGCATTAAATCTGCAATACAGCAAAATATGACTGATAAACCTATCCATATCTTTATAATGTTAATTTATGCTTAATACTAAAAAGCTTTTTAAATTTTGGTCATTCTTTGTTTCCCCCTTTCCTCTCCACTTTCTCCTCTATTTTCGTTCTTGTCTTCTGTCCACCTAGGCCAGCCGCCTCACTGCAGAAGCAAGCCAGGAAACCCAGAGCAATCACTCAGCCAGCAGGCAGCTCCCATGCATCTTTCCTGTTAGTCTTTCTCTCAGAGCAAATTTCCATATAAATGCACTGAAGCTGCATATTTAATCCATGATGTGTAACAAAAAAATGAAAGAGCAAAGTTAATTGATTGCTTACTTGTACTTCTGTACTAAACGGACTAGCTAATAAAATGGACAATACAAGTTGTAAAACAGTTTGTATTTGTAAATAGAAATAGTAAATTGCATATAAACATTTGAAGCTATTGACAACGAACAGGAAGACTCGACTGTCTTTATTGTTGTGCTTTAATACATAAATTGGGAAATGCCTGTGAAGAAAAAAAAATAGCTTTCTTTCCTTTCATTCTCCCAAAGCAGTATTCCTTTTGAAATCTTGTTTGGACTCAGATAAGGAATTCTTCACATAGAGCTGAACTTAAATGTAATCCCTAGGGAAATAATCTAAATATTAAGTAAAAGTAAATAATTTGTGTGTTTATGTTTTAATCTCAGCAGGTTTGTAAACTGATTTTGATTAAGACTGTGACTAAAATGCACTTGCTGTTTGAGTAGAGTCCAAATGGAGTTTTGGAGATATTCAATTTTCCACACCTACTCTGATCTGTCAAGCAGCTACTTCAGCACCTCCAGGTTCTCTCCACAATCTAAAACTCAAAACAGGTACTTCCCCCATTTCGTGTGCTATTCCTTCATGAGAGGGCAGATCACTGTTACTGTGCACCAGACAGCCCCAGGTACTAATTCAGCTCCTTGTTTATCTCTTTTGAACGAGGGATCCTGTTTGTAACCTGTCAAACATTAGGAGGAGACTACAAACCCCTAATCCTGAAAACCATCTGAACATGTTATGGCTAAGATCACCTAAGATGAAGTTATCTAGACAATTTTTGAAGGAAATTTATCTTTGCTAAGTAAGGATATCTAGATAGGAGACGTGATAATTTTGTGGCAAACACTACTGTTTCTTTGCAGAAGATACAGGCAGGTGGCTGTTTTGGAAACAGTCTGCCAATTGAGCCCCTTTACTGCCAGAATGATAGACAATAAATATATAAATTTTAATATTTACATAAATATAATAATATATATGTAATACTAAACAGTAAATAAATTCTACAGTCATAATTTCAGTTTTGTCGATCTTATATAGCAAGTATCTATTCTACATTTAGGTCAATCTATATTTTATCCTACCTTTCTCTTCATTTAAAATTACACAGTCATGCAGGTAATTTTTATTCTTAGCCAAAGAATCACAGCAGACTGGCTGTTCACTGCTTTATATAGAAAAGTTACCATAACATTTTGCCTGTGCTGTAAATTAATGGTCTGTAAACTTTACTTCGAAAATAAGATCTTTTTGCCCAGACCCATGTGAATAAAATTGACCTTCTAAAAGATTTGAAACCCTGTTTTATAATAAAATAAATGGGAAGATCCATTACAAGGTTATTTCCAAAAGTGTTGTTCCCACCATTAACTTCAACATTAATCCATTAACTTCCTGACACTACAATGCTAGGTTGCCACTCAGGAAAGAAATTACGAATATAAAGAGCTTTGGTGATGGAAGCTATTTGTATTTTCTGTTTTACTGGAAATTGATATGTAATTTTTCAACAGCTTTGAGGAGTGCATCCTTCAACTTTGCTCTGTGTGCAGACACTGAGAACAAAGTGTTGGAGTACAAGTTTTACCTGTCTATCCCACCAGAGGCCCATTAGCTCCCCTCCTACATGACTGCAATGTATACTTCAGAATTACATTCATAGCATTCTTTTTTTTTTTTTTTTTTCATCTTTTCCCTTGTATGCATTTAGGTCTCATTTATCTTCTAGCTTTAGATGACATTTGTTTTTTTTTTCTCCTTTAAAGGAAAATACTATATTAATTTCTTTCTGACATTCTTTTTAAGGAATTCCTCTTTGTTTTGTCTGTGTTATCACTGGAATTTGCTGAGTTTATTAAAAGGCTTAAAGAATTAAGGCTTTGCATTTATCATGTTACTTAGGTATAAGTTTATTTATAATTTTTAATTAGAAGACACTAGTTGATGCTATTAGGAAAAAAACCCATGCAATTAAGAGCCCTTGATTAAGAACAAGTAATGAAATCAGAGCTGTACTTTATTTTATCCTGCAATTGCCCAGTGGAACAAAATCAATGATGCACAGTAGTTCAAATATAGCAACACGTATGTACAACATCATCCAGTTCTGTTCTGTGTACATATCACAAATCTGGAAAATCAGGCTGTCTTTCTGTCCTTTTTCTGTACATCTATAACATGTTTTATTTATATACTTAAAAATTTATTTTTTTAATCAAGGTATTTTAATTCAGCATTTGCAACATAGTCAATAACATGACTTAATTGTTAATTGTTTTACTGAAATCAAAGCACTACACTGTCAGCCCTGGAATAATAAAAACCCAAAAGATGCTGATTTGGTTCTTCATCTTGGTACACAGGGAATGGCAAAAGAGTCCCTAGTGAGTTACTACCCTGCAAGAAACTAACAAAGGCAAGCAAAGGCAGCCTCAGCCTTATCCACAAATTCAGGACACAAAGTTCACTCCCAGGCTCTGCCAGTGGAAGGCTGCCCGGCCTTTTGAGTCTCAACAGGGCAGGGCATGTAAACAGGCTGCTATTTAATTTCCTGTCTAGATGAACAAATAAGTGGTCAGTAAAGGACAGGAATGAAATGTTGTCTCTATCCTTCCTCGTCTTCACTTTGGCTATCCCAGATGAAGTTGGACAGAGGGAGAAAAGGCTCCTCGTTAGTTCCTATCAAACCAAGGAGCCAAGTTGTGAACAGGCAATCCTAGGAAATTTGTTTGATTTGGGGTAGTGTTGGTTTTAATTTTTTTCCCCTCTTCTTTCAAACAGAAACTCAGTATCCTATTAAGAAAAGGTTAGTTTTGCACTAGCTTGTGTTCTGATGACGTGCTGATGCAGGGAGTTGAGGTGTGATTGTGTACTATTTATACACCTATAACCTTCAGCCTGCTGAGTTAACCATCTGCAGTCATCACTTAATGAACAATAAAAAACAGGGCCTAATGGGTAAAGACTCTCATTGGCCAGATTGCCATGTTCTAGCTCCCCACATCTAACACCAGTTTAGTACACAAATACCAAATTAAAAAAAAAAAACCCAAACAAAAAAACAGAATGAAAAAAACCCACTGTAATTCTCAGTAAAATATTCTGAATTAATTTCTAATTCAAATTAATAATATTTTTAATTATTACCCACAGTACCTGCTTACATTTTATATTTTAAATGTCAGAAAGAAAACTGTAAAATTCTTTTAAAAACATTAATGGCCAAATACAAGCAACTTATAGATTTTTGTTTTATGCCTTCTTTGTAAAAAACTTATAATCAAGAGACTGGTATTATTGAGTTTACCATGTACTCATGTAGTAGGATGCCCTAAAACAAATGCATTAAGCAGTGATTCAAAGTTTCCCTAGAGCAGGAGGGAACTTACACACTGATTCAGATATCTTTAGGCAGACCTACAAGGTTTAACAAGCACATCAGAAGAATACTTGGTGACTACTTTCTCACACCAAGCTGTCTGGAGATACAAAGCTGACAAAATTAATAAGTCTGAAGAATTTATTAAGTCTTGCACTGACCTCTCTCTTTTCCTCAAAGCAAATGAATAGAAATTATAGCTTCTGTTCATCAGTGTAACAGCAAGCCAAAAGACAGCTTTCTTACTCTACATCTTCAGGGGACAACATCAAAGTATATGTCTTTGGCACAGAAGTCTGGAAAGCATTTATTTTGAGAACTTGATGTATTTCTAGGTCCTTCAGTTTAGATAATACTGTACAGCAGAAACATAAAGCTGCTAACCCCCAGAAAAATTTCCATTTTCCTTAGACTTCATGACCCCTTATTTCAAGCATGAACATAACAGCTGATGCTGTCACATCTGAGAAACTTTGATGAAAGTTTTGACACGATAGGAATTACTGGCAGACAAAGACAATTCCTCTAGGAAAGCTGGCGCAGAAGGAACACAAAAAAGAGAAGGAAAAAAAAGAAAATAGATTCTCCCACCCCTCCTACTCCCCATTCTATAAGACAGGGATGAATTTCTTCTAGACTTGAGGAAGAAAGACTAGGCAAAACCAGAAAATGAAAGTCAACAACCCTGGAAGAGTAGAGCTTGTTGATGATACATATCATCAGGAGGGCACAAATTAAGATGAACTAGCTGAGACACCAAAATTAAAATTATAGGTTAATGTCTGTAGCTTGACACAACACATCCATCTCATTGGATTCAGACTGGTGGGCATGACTGAGGATACAGATAGCCCAAGTGCTTCTAAAAGTAAGAGGCAGAAGAATCTGCAGGTCTCCATTCCCAAACTGTGTTTATAGGTTGAGGTGAATTCTGCGAATAAGTACACAATTCTTTCTCTAGAACTCTGGGGTGGAGAAGAAGGGCATGTTCTTATGACTCTCCATGGCTAATGCTGATCCAAACAACCCCATATTTTTTCATAAAGCATACTCTCATAGATATACTTCATCTAAACTTCATATACTCCTATAAAAATGTGGGCAGAAAAATCCATTTCTAAAGCAATATTTTCAATTATTTTCCTAGTAAAGTAATTTGTTCTTGAAACATAAGACACTCCAATACTATGATATAAGACAGTGTTTCCACAGAACTGTTTTTTGGTTAATTGAGTCTTTGCGGAGCTGAGACATTGACTATGTTGAAGCTTTTCCTTTTTTTTTTAAACAAACACTGGGCAGAAGCCAAGACTGTATCACTGCAGGAAGACAGTGACAAATGGGAGTCCTCTATGTTAAATGACAGTACTACACATGATCTATAACTCTTTCCAATACATTAGTGAGTGATTGCCCTTGTTTACCATAATCTACCCTTCCCAAGCAATGACCCTTTTGGTACAATTTTAAATGAGAAAACTTAACCTCAGCTCAGCCCTAAAAAAATGGGCTGATGATCAGTTTTATGTTCCTACAGGCAAGCAAAAGAAAAAAAGAAGCAAGCAAAAACCCCAACAGATTTTGCATTTATTTTAAATGCAGTAACTAACTGATGATGAAGACAACTGAACCAATAATGAAGTTCTACATATTTTTCTGGAAGAAAACCAATTGATGAGGACCTTACCCCACAGTTCATTACCATACAGCTGTGTAAATAGGACTGCTCTAAGTACACAAACTTCAACCAAAAATTGAGTGGTAGGAATTTAAAAAAAAATCTACAAAAATCTGGTGGGTAGGAGGGGAGAATATATCAAAAAATACTTGTGTAACCCTTTTCCCATAGAGGCGTCACCTTAAAAGGCTGATCAACAGGCTGGTTTCAATCTTGGTTTTCCCCAATTAGAAAATGAGATATTATTAATCTTAAACAGCCGTTCTCAAAATTTATTCATAAAGAATATCACCAAATTATGATTGTTTCCATTACAGGAAACTTAAAAACTGATGCAACAAAGAATATTTTCTACTTTAGGTACATCTCAGCTATATAAATTAATACATTTAAGCACCATAATGTGGCAACATGTATGCTAAAATCACAAGGGCAGCCATTTCAGTTTTTTGTTTTTTTTTTTTCAGTTAATTACCCTGTCAAGGCTGAAGCTGGTGAGATCATCTCATGGCAAATCTAAAATGCTTGATTTCCAAAATATATCCATTTAGTTTGCAGAAGATGGTTTTCTTTTCCTTTTTTTCTCTACTAGTTCCAGAAAACCTATACAGCTTCATTAGCAGTGCAGATAGCCATAGGCAGCCATACCAGCACTACAGGATTTCCCAGTCTGCAGTACCAGTGCTCTGATGTTGGACAGATGTGAAATACTTGTGCTAAAAAGGTAGTATTCCTCCTGCAAGATCAGCCAGCTATTTGTTATGACTGTTAAGACCAATTTTATATTCAAGGAATATGTGACAGATATTTTAGACTTTGCAGGTTAATTTCTTTCTGATTTTCTGTGGAATATTTTTGCAATGTACACTGTCCACAGTTAGAGGACAAAAGTTAGAGGACATTTTCTTTAATGACTTCATTAACTCAAATGGAAATATGTTAATACTCAGTACTGACCTTAAGTTCTGTGTTCTGCTTTTTCAGAGCTTCCATAGTGTAGGAAATTTCTTTCCATGACTCAAGCTTAGCTTTTGCTTGTTCAAGAACCTGCTCAGCTTCTCGTTTCGCTTCCAGCCACTGTGTTGAATCCTTCAACATCTCTTGAAGCTGCTGTCTCCGGCTTTGGAGGTATCCATGCACGTCATCCCACTGGCTCTGTATCTTTTCAACTGGTGAAACACAAGGGAAAAATAAAAGCTGAATTATTTAAAAGTGGGTGTTTTCTTTTTATTTTGTTTTGTTTTGGTTTTTTTTTTGTTTTTCTTTCTTTCTTTAATTCTGTTTTTGGAAGTGAGGAACAATGATATTAAAATATTTCTATAACTGACCAGAAAACTTCTGTACTTTTAGACTGCAATTTCATCAAAGATTAGTTCCATAAAAAAGAACAGATAAACTGTTCTGGGTCACACAGTATGGGCATTATGACACACAGCATGTGCTTCAATGCATATGCAGCAAGATTCAGGTTCATGCCTCAAAAACCCTTATGAAATAGGACTACATTTAAGAAAAAGTGTCTGCAATAATCCTTCATTCTTAACAAACCAACACAAGGTTTGGGATTTTCTGAAGATCAGGTCCTTTAGGGACTACAGTAATAGTTAAACCTTTATTGCATAATATAAACAAAGGCTGTATTTTCTTATTTTGTTAAGGCAAATATTAGCAAACTGCAAAGGCTAAGCAACTTTCTCATATGCTCACATTAAATATAAAATAACAATGAGCTTTATCCACTAATTGAAAGATATGTGATTTCTGGAATCTTAAGAATCACTAAAATCACTGATAATAAGCGTTGGCTAGCATCCAGCACCAAGCTCCTCCACAGTAGCATAAAAACAGCAATAGACAGAGTGATACAAGCAGATGAAGCTTGACACAATATAAACAAAAAACCCCAAACTCCATAAACAATAAAATCTGTGCAGTGTATGAAGGAATAAGCATTTAATTCATTCATATATTTTTACATATATATATATATAATTCCCAGAAATTAGTCAGCACGAAAATATGTTCTCAGTACTTTCTTGAAGACTTCTCCACTACATTGCAAATTCACAGGCCTTCTGGGGAAGAGAACTGAGATTCCTAGAGTAATCAGATAGCAGCTGAAATATTCATCAACTGTAGTTCCAGTGCTGCATCTCTCACTGCAAGGCTGATTCCAGAATGGTGCAGCCTAAAAACTTGAATAAGAAATGCTTCAGCAAGGAAAAGAGACATCTACTTTTCGGCGCTTCTCCTTCTTCCAGAAGAAAGGATAAAGGTCTTTCCATGGATTCAGCTGAGGTTTAGAGACAGGGAGAATTAAATCTTTCAGCATTCCCTGCTGAAGCCTTGCGAGGAAAACTGAGGAAGAACACATAGCAGCATGTTTAAACCAAAGCAAATACAAAAGGAACTGAAGAAGCAGAACTGGAACACATAAAGCACCATCAGAGCACAGCAATTGTAGGCCAAGGTGCAAATGTTTACATTTAATCTGAAGCAAATCAAACCCCTTATTTTAGGAAGCTATAGACTTGTCACATCTCATTTCTGTGCCCTCTTTGGGCAAGGGTTTCTGATGCAAGCTTTAGGCTACATGTCAAACAACAAAGAGGCTGTAGACTTCAGGAAGGGTGAATAACAGAAGGGAGCTGCTGGATCAAAATCTCCCTGCTATTGCTACAACACGTGGCTCAAGGGCTGTGCTGGGGGCTTAGGGACAAAAACTGCCTAAACACCTTCCACAGTGTCACTGGCAATAGCTGCCACCTATTTCTTGCAAATCATTACTTGAGCTCCTTCACCCTTTGACACTGAGACACTCATATCTTCTGATTCTTGGCAAACTGAAGATTTTGCTACATTGCAGACAGAAGTACAACAGTTTGTTTGTGCCAGCTGTCCGTGAAAAAGAAAACACAAACTAGAGAAATGCCACCCATTTGTGTTTCATTATACGTTTCTTTGTTGGTGTGGGTTGTTTGGGGGGTCTTTTGGTGGATTTTTTTGGCAGGGGTGAGAGGATTAAGAAATGAATGAAAACCCTCTGCTGCAAAGGAAAACTGGATCTACAGTTATATCACTTTTTATAAGAACTGCTTTTAATTAGAAATTATGATATTTCCATAGTATCTCATGAGCAGCAAGACTGAGTTTCTCATCAGATACCACAGTCCTGGGTATGATGCATGATGACCAATTCTCCCACCCAAGAGAAGAATGAAATCTGCATAATAAAATCTGCGTTCAGGATATCCCAGAAGCCCATTTACACAAGTGGCTATGAACGCACAAGTTCCAAATCTATGAAAAATCATTTCCCATTTCTCTGTGAAAATACTTGGCTTAGCCCCCTCAATTAAAAAAAAACAACAACAACAACAACAAAAAAACAAAAAAAACAAAAACAAAAAAAGAAACAAAAAGAAAAAAAAAACAACATATATGCATATACACATTATATATATACACACATTACATATATGTATATATTCTTGCTTTATTACAGACTGGAATTGAAGAGTTCCAGAAGTTAGTAGATAATCTAAACAAAACAAAACAAAACAAAACATGTATGCTATTAATATAACTGAAGCACAGTAATTTTAAATAGCTAGTAAGGATGACAAAAGTCCTGTTTTCCCCATAGTTGAATAGTTTCTGAAGCACCTCAGTTTAGATTGTTCATTACAGCTAAGTCCTATGCCTTCTACATTTCAAAGCCAAGTGTCTTATTTCTTAGTGTGGCATGTCCTTGTTGTATTGTTTTTTCCTTTCCTTCCTTGCCCTAATTTTGACAACAGCACAATATCTTTATTGCAAGCATCAGTATTAAGTTATCTCAAGAAGATTTTTGCTAACTGCAAAGGGTCAACCTGGAAAAATCAGGACAGAATTTTCTTTAGAGCTTTTATAAAAAGAAATATTTTATTAATGCATGTGACCACATGCATTACTACTAACTAGTTTTACATTAATATAAAACCACAAAAAATATTTGACAAATCTACACTGAGTGTCAGAAAGACAAAGTATATATAACAGGTTATTTCCTGAAGTGAAAACCAATTCTCATCCATTTCCCAATCACAATGTTCCAGCAGAATGCCTCATTGTACTTCATCTGCACAACTTCTGTGCTTGTTTACTGGAAAGTGTCCCAGCATGGCTCCAACCACTCCCAGTTCAACACTGAACTCTCTCAAATGACTAACTTAGGGCGTGGTGAGATTCTGCTAGTATGTAATTTCAAAGTAGCTATTCCATTTCTTTTTTTTCTATCTCTACTATTTCCTTGCTGATCAACAGTGATTATATACTAAAATGGACAAAAAATTCTTCTGAACTGAAGTCACTATAAGTAACAACAAAACAGAAAGCAGCACCTAAAGTATTCAGACACAAGACAGGTATTCATCAAATTGGTTAGCATTAATCTCATATATCAAGGAAAGAACATGCTTAGTGAAGGAGAGTGAAAGAGACTACATCCTTAAAATTCAGTTTTGTTTATTAACTCAAATTTTTATAGTTTTTTTCATAGGTTACTCATTATAGGGAAACAAACAAAAATTAAAATATTTTTCTTTGGTAAATGTTTCTGCCATTTTATCCGTTTATCTTATTGAGAAATATAGCTTCAGTAAGAGAATTTTCTCTCTGCTGTTAATGATAAAACCGCAGTGGAAACAACCTAAAAAGAAACTGATAAGAAGTATCAGTCACAGGAGAAATAATGCTCGTGTTACTAGACCATATTTAGCCCATGCAAAGATGAAAAAATATTCATTCCATGACAGTTTGTTAAGTCCATGGAATCTAGTACAGCCTCCAAAGAAGTGAATGTTTGTGAACAGCAACAGAATTTGTGAGGTAGAAACCCTCTGCTTTCCTTGTCCAACAAATTACACAAACTACACTAATTTTGCACTGTAGTAGGCTTTTTCTCAAAAGCATTATTGTCAATATATTGACATTTTCCTGTGAAAGCACTTTTTTCACTGCATTTTCACAGATTTGAAGACCAAGGGACTAATACAATCTGACCCACTGCAGAATGTAACTGGAGAACAGCAGAGTTATAGGCAGTTTTAATCCATGCTACCAAAGCTGCTGATGCACTGATTTCAGGTTGGATTAATTTTTGTTTGAATTGCAGCCTACTATTATACTTTCTTTTGAATGTTTTGGATAGTTGATTGCTATGTATTTCATTTTACTTCATTTGCTTTTTACTAATCTATGCATTTATCTATATTAAATTTAGTTTAGTTAAACTTTTGTAGCTCTACAACATTTCAGTTTTTTCCTGTCCTCAGAATTTTAAGTGAGGAGGTTTATGAGAAACATGACAGAGAAACTAGAAAATATGGATCTAAACAGAAAAATTCTAGGTTAATGCACATTTTCTACAGTTTTCTCTTTCTCTCACTAATCAGTATAATCTTCCACATAATAAAGATGAACAAATTGTGAGGAGGAAAAAAAGATAGTTTTACAGAGTTACAAGGCTATCCTAAAAGAACAGTGACCATGCACTAAATGTAAAACTTTCTGTATTTTTTTTTTTAATAGATTTTGGCTCAGTTTTCTGTAAACAAGAGGAATCACAGCTAAAATAGCACTTAAACTTTGTCTTATCTTGTGGTTTCCTTTCTTCGTACTATTGTATTGTTCTAAGAAAATAAGTGAAGCACATTTTTTTTTTTAACTAGGAAAGGATTTATTTAAAATTCCCCACTTGTCAATTATTTCTTTCTGCAAGTGCTCTACTTTCTTTTTTGCTGCCTTCCAGAACAGGAGGTGTCTGACTTGAGTCTTATTTTTCAAAGAGAAATAACTTTGATAAAGCCTATCATAAAACATCCCTTGACAAAAGGATGCTGTCTCTGTTCTTATGAACAATCTGAATCTGTGAGAGACTGGCCTAGGGAGATCTTATGGATGGTGGATGCAGAGTCAAGTAAGGATAAGTTTAAAAACTTTATTTTTCAATTGCTGAAGTACTTAAGGAGTTACAGGAACAGGTATCCCCTAAGTTTCTTCCTGTACCATTATGGATCTGAAGAGCAGAGAACAGCTGGAGCAAGCCTGCTCAGGTGGTGATTTATGCATCAGCTGTCCTTCATTTTCCCTTGTAGAGAAGTATTTCTCTTGACCTTTTCCAATGGCTTATAAAAGTCACACTTCTTAAACAACAACCTTAGAAACTTATGGCAAAACTTTACCATACATATGGAAAAATGCTAATGATGTGTCATCTGAGACAGTTTATGCACCAGTGGTCGGTATAATGATGAGTGGATTTAGCCAATAAACCCCAAATTAATACTGGGGTGGCAATGTAGAATAACTACCCTAATGTGAAGTGTGCCATTTATGCCAGTAAGATGTCAGATGCAGCTTTTATGCACCATTAATTTATTAAGGTATTTACAGAAATATTAGTCCTTATCATAAAGCATCATAACACATAATGACAGATTTTTAAAAGCCTATTCTTACAGAAAATTAGGCAAAAACAGAGAGCATGTACTCAAACTATGCTGCATTTAAACAAGTGCATTATTAATACCTGAAAAAAGCAACGAACTGTAATAATCTAAATTATCATGCAATATTAAAATTTCTATGAACAAATAAAAGGTATTGCAAAGGAAGCCAGGAAGAAGAAGCAGAGAAGCACTCAGAGCCTTTAGCTGTCTTTTGGGGGTCATGAAGAGCAATGAAAATGCACCTGACACACCAAGGCATGAAAGTCCAAAGGGGAAGAATGTTGCTTTCCCTGCCCTCTCAGAGCTTAAGGAGGACAGGCAATAAGAGATTTCAACAGATTTAGATGTGGTTGGGATTTTTTAAAACACTCAGAATCATAATCTTATTTTGTAGTTTGATACTTTTGGGGGGTAATTATTTCCAACTACTGCAAGTCTGATTTAATTTTGTTTTGTTACACTATGGCAGAGCTTATTTTCTTTTATCTAAAACTCACTTCCATATGTTCAGACTAATGAAGGTCACTCTGTTCTTTTGGAAGTGTCAGATCAAAAAGACTGAACTGAAAACTGTCAAGTGGTTTCTGCTAAGCACCAAGTGAATAATTCTTCAACACTGTTAAGCATGCTTTATACCTTGCTATAGAGAGTGGGAGTTAGAGACCAGACTAAGCTGGGAGCACATCTAAAGAAATTAGTTTCTTGCATGACTGACCACTAAGAAGGGCATGCAAGAGTTTATTATTTTGAAAACAGGGTCCTCAGAAAACATTCACCAGTTTCTCAACTTTTTACAGAAGTATTCATGTATATAACATTTATCACCTCTCAAATGAAGTTTTCATGATATTTTTTTCACTAAATGAGAAAAGGAACATATCATGGTATGCACAATGTGCAAGACCATTTGCTTTGCATTTCAAAATGTCAGGCAATCTGTAAAATTATGATGTGAGAAATAAACACTTACCCTAAATATATGTAGGGTTCTTTAGGATTGAGTATTAAATAGGTAACAAATCTAAGAGTAGTTTTGCCAGAAACCTCCAGAAGTAAACATATGTATCTGCATATACACAAACCATTGACAAGGGAGATGGAGAGATTAGAGGATGATCTTTTGGTACCTCTCTGCTGTCACCATATCCTTAAGAACACGACATCATGGGGAAATGGATCGACAAAACTAAAATCCCACTATTCTGACAGAATGCAGAATCAACAGCAATTCCTCCATGACTGCAGAAGCAGGATACATTTGGACATGCGGTAGAAGTTAACTAAACTGTCTTTTTCTAGAGAAACTCTCACATTGGATGATATAAAAATGTAACTTCACTGTAACAGTGTACAAACTGGAAAAAACTGAGGGTTTCCTTGCTGGAGTGATTTAATCATCTTTCAAAATGTTTGATTTATTCTCTTTCTTTTGCATGTAGAAAATATGTACTGCATTACTGAATTTAGCTACTTTCTTAAACATTCATAATATAATTATGAAGACTTGCGTTAGATTTAGAAATTATATTTAGACTGATGGGAAGTACCCAAACTAAAACCACAGGATTAACACTAATCTGATTAACTAGATGAGTGAATATGTAGGTAATTCAATTGTTTCTGTTTAAAATTTATTAAAAAGTTTTCAAAGAACTAAATAGGGAAAAAACCTGATTAATTTCTTTATTTTATTCATTTCAAGGTATAATTGGAAGCAACTAAGTATTTTAGTATTTATCTTTGCCCAAATGTCTATTGGTTTGGATTTTTTGCTAGGATTTTGTTTACTCAAGATATTAAAAGGGAAATAATTTATGGTTATGTATTTAATTTTTGTTCATGGATGATAGCCTTTGTAATAGTCAACCTGCCTTCAAAATATTTATTTCAGAAGAAATGTCTGTGCCTGTATTTAAAAATGGGGCATTAAATTAGCGATATTGTATTCTACTTTCACTGAACATAATCAAGAATGCTATTAGCATTATTAAAGTACATCAGCTTTCATATACTAATGCTTTCATAGACTTACTGATGCAAAAACATAATGGTAGGTTGGGTATTTTAAGTCCTGAAATGTGTGAAATTCATTACCTGCCTAATGAGGTGTATAGGCAGCGAAATTGTGAATTCTTAGTACCACATAACTCTGTGTTGCTATCATACACTCATATTTACACTGCATATTCTTAATGTCATCAGCCTACTACCTCCTGCTGAGTTTGGGCTGAGACTTGCTTTCCAAATATATCTGCATTTCTTATTCTGTACACTGATTTGCTTTGGCTTTGAAGTTAGAGATCCAGCTCTAAGTGTAGGAGCAAAACTTTGGGAGATGTTAAGAGAATGAAAATAACTGCAAATTAAAATTGACTTAATAATTCAGGCTCTGAGTGACTGAAGCAAAATTTGGCAGACTGTTTATACTGTTTATATTTCTATTTTCTTCCAAAAAAGAAAAACCAACCAAAAACATAAAAGCAAAAAACAAAACAAAACAAAACACAAAAAAAACCAAACCCAAACAAGCACAGAATATCGTGGATCTTTTCCTATGCCTCTTCTAAGTACCAAATCACTCCACCTCCACAACACACAACTCTCACCAAGGCCAGCTGGGAGACAACTCCAGAGCCTCACTACTACACAACACCGACAGAAAATTGGGTGCTGATAACAGTACTGAGCTTAGCTCAGTATCCAAAAAAAGCCATGCATGCATCAGAAGGAAAAAAACAGTGGGCCAAATCAAAAACATGTCAGCTTTGACTTTTATATTTCCTTTGAAGGCAAAGAAAACTTCCAAATGAGCAAGAACTGATTTGAAAGGAAGGAAATAATAGTACTTTGAAAATATTTCTATATTCAGCTTCAAGCATAAATTTCATGTATTTTGTACTGAGTTAACAATACATCTGAACTGATTTTTTTTTTTTTATTTCACAAGAGAAACTGGAATCTGTATAAATTTATTTTATTTACAAATTACCAGTTTCTTAATCACAGAATTATGGAATGGTTTGAGTTGGAGGAGACCTTTAAATATCGCCTAGTTCCAGCCCTCCTGCTATCGGCAGGAACCTTCCAGGTTGCTCAAAGCCCCACTCAGTCTGGCCTTGAACACTACCAGGACTGAGGCATCTGTAATTTCTCTGGGCAGCCTGTTCCAGTGCCCCACCAACCTCACAGTAAAGAATTTCTTCCTAATATCCGATCTAAACCTGCTCTGTTTCATTTTAAAGCCATTTTTAATGTTCTATCACTACTGCCCTTACAAAAAGTCCATCTCCAGAGCTGGAAGGTGGTAGTGAGGTGTCCCAGGAGGCTTCTCTTCTCCAGGATGACCAATCCCAGCTCTCAGACTGTTTTCCTAGAGACAAAACTGGCTGGGTTTTCTCAGTGAGAAATCTGGGTGCTCCAGCCCTCATGACCTCCTCTGCACCTGCTTTAACAAGTCCATGTCTGTCTTGTCCTGGGGACCTCACAGCTGGAAGCAGCACATAATAGTGCAGTGAAATTTCAGATAGACAGTTTCATCCATGATATATTTTCAGGGACAACTGACTATAAATTCCAGCGCAGACAGAAGCTTATATACTAAAAAAAAAAAAAAAAAAAAAAAAAAAAAAAAAAAAAAAAAAAATCAAGTTTACACAATAAATTATGAATTGTCCTGGTGATTTGTGTAAAATAATTGTCTTACCATAATCTTCCTGAGAGAAGAAAAGCATCAAATATCAAAAGACTGAAATTTTAAAAATCTACTTTTTTTTTCCCCTTTGGATTTATAATTGCAGTCTTTCAGATGAATTGCACCAATTTTGAACTATTTCCAAACATTCCTTGGGGCTCCTGCTTCTTCTTCAGATTGACATTTCCAGTTCTTGGAACTGTCCCATTCTGTCTTTCCTCCCACACTTGCACCAATTATTTAAATACTCCACAAAGTGTTGTCAGTCTGATACTGGTTAATCCATAGTTTTTTATGCAAAGAAAGACAATCTCAACTTCCTAACACTTGAAATTCTTAATTTCAATTTTGTTGAAGTATAAACCAAAGAAGTAGTTAAATTTCACACTTAAAATGGCCAATGCACTTCAAAGTAAATATCCAACAGAGTCAACTAAGTAAGTAACATACACAGCAGGAGAATGAGATATTTCTTCTGAAAATTCCATAACATTCAAACATTTTGAGCATTCTCTCTCATTTGCAATGTTCCTATTTTTTAAAACTAATTGTTGATTAGAAAATGAGGGTCCTAACATAAAAATGCTGGTACTTGAACTTAAAAGGAGCACAACTCTGCAAACATAGGAGTGTGCCAGAACAAAAACAGGTAACCTTTTTTGTTTCCCTATTTTGAATTCAAAGGACTAGTTCGCAAGGTCACATAAACTGAGTTTCAAGCTATGAAGCCTGGTATGACACTACACATATTTGTTCCTTAATAATTGAATAGATACAAAAATAGTAATAAAAAACCCCAATCAACAATGTATCATATGTATCATATCTGACATCTTAGTGCGATATTTTACTTAATAAAGGAAAAATACCAAAACATTAATCAAGTCCATCAATCCTGAGAAAAGGAATGATATGATAACTTGCCTTTTATTCTTTGGTTTCTTTTGTCTGAGGTGTAATGTTTGCTCTGGGGTGTTTTGGTTTCCTTTAATCATGATGCTAGCACTTCTTTGTTCATGTTCTCTATGGTATTCCAACACAGATCTAAACACCAGTGAGGCTCTGTGGACTGAACTTAATCCACTTTAGGCAAACACTTCAAAGTCACTATTCAGATATGGCTTAAACTCAGCAAATTTTGAACTTAATGCACCACAGAGGTTTGGATTGGACATTGGAAAGCATTTCTTTATTGAGAGGGAGGCCAGATAGAGAGAGAGGCTTCCTGAAGAAGTGGTGAATGCCCCTTGTCTATCAGCATTTAAGAGGCATTTGGAAAATACCCTTAAATAGTGCTTTAACATTTGATCAGCTCTGAAGTGGTGAAGCAGGAGGAATAGATCACTTTCCAACTGAAATAGTTTATTCTGTTCTATTCTATATTTTACTATGTTTTCAGGAAAATGGATTAAATGGAGCAAAGAAAATTATCCAACAAACAGATGAAACCATTATTTTTGCCATCCTAATATAATGCTGCAGTGAAGAAAGCCAAGTGTCAAAAGTACAGGAATTCAGAGAGACTGCAATGAATATTCTGCAAAATTCTTACATCCCTTCCTATGAAATGCAGCACTCATTTCTAAACTTAAGATGATAAAGCAGACATAAACACAGTCTGACACTTCCAGCAAAAATTTCCATAGCATAGGCGTTCGCTCGACCGTACACAAGTTCCCGTCCGATTAAAATAGAACAAAATAAATCTTTTTCCTAAATATTCTCTTTTAAGCTCTAAATTTCACCAAGCCCAAATGCCACCACTTTCACACCACATATCACAGTACTCATTATCCACCCTCCTTTGCTGTGACTTGGTGAGGGATGGTCCTCTGTTGAGTCTTTCTCTTACCTGCCATGGAACAAACTTGCTGATAAGAAAGATGCAAGAGAAGCATCTAGTCTCCAGAACTGTTTTGTTTTTTCTCCTTCCCTCCCTTTTTGGTATGTTAAAGGCTGAAACACTGTTATCCACCAAACACAGACTGAAAAGCCTCAGAGTCACCATTTGGTCTCAAAACCAGTAATAAACTTAAATTCTTTGAATTCTCTACAGTATTTCACAAGTCAACATAGAGATGATTTGCACACATAAAATCAAATCACAGCTGGTGCAACCACTCATCAAAGTCTTAGGACCTCTCTCACACAGACTAAGCCAGTATTTACTCAGGTTGGACTTGCAAAGGAGCTTTGGGGCTGTGCAAAACCCTGGTTTTGGTATTGGTCTATTCCTGACTCAAGCAAAACAAAAATTATGATAAATTTATATCAAAGATAGCCAAAGTAAAATCCTTAGGCTAAACATACTCCAGGATGCTTGACTAGATTGTCTGAGAACAACTGCATGTTCCAGTATGTGTTCTTTGTGTATTGCATCCATCTCAGGAAAAGAAATGGAACACAGTGTGCACAAAAACCTGCATTTTCCTGATATGGATGATTATGTGGTATCTGAATTTAGCTTGTAATCTCTGCTGAGCAGGACCTCTGTTTCCTGTTTGCCCTCTAATTACTACAGAAAATTATGGTATGGTGTAAATGAATATATCTACTGTTCTGACACAGTCTTAAAAATAATTGTGGACATTAAATATTGGCTGTCCATCTGTCAGTGGATAAATAATTTGATCACATTCTCATAACTTTACTTCTGTACAATTCCTTTTTATTTCCATTGATTTTCTTTTTGGCTAATTGTGTTGTAATACGAGCATAGCTTGTCTGTTTGTATCATCACAAATAGGATTTTAAAAAAGGATATTTTTACTGTTTACTTGTCTGCTGCTAGTTAGATTTAAAATGTTCTGTTCAAGCTACTATTTCTATCACAGTATTGCATTGAAACAGGGACCAAAACAGCAAACACTTAAGTGTGTTAGATTCAAACAAAACAGGTAGGTGGAAAAACTAGTCTTCTGAAAAGATATGGCAGAAAAAGCCTGGGATAAGAGTTATTAGCCCACCTTAACTGGATAAATACCTGAACACATGAAATTAAAAGACTTTTCTGGAATTAAAAAGAAAGTCTGTAGCAGATTTGGAAATTAAATTGAAGTCATTCTAACTTCTAGTGATGCAAGAAGTTTGCTTGTACTTTATTTTCATTGATATCTAAAGGTAAAAACAAACAAAAAATATCCATGTACTATCATGCATCTGACCTGAGGGACAGACTAAGTCAGTGCTTAGTGTTTGGCAGGGAGCTCCTGTCTAAAGAAAAATTAAGAATGGCAAGTGTTGCTTGGATGTAGTCATATATTGCAAGAAAGGAATTGATAATTCCTATTTTGTTGGGGTAGTCCAATTTACCAACAAGATCTTGATTTTTCACCATGTGTATAAGGGCTTCTCAGGTTATCCTGGAATATTTTGTTATCCTTACCTTGCCTGTCTTTTTACTGATTAAAACTACAGGCACAAATAAATCATTCCCTAGTCCACACGTTTATATTTGCACTTGGATGGCAGGTCCTGTTCCAGCTACATGAATGCAGGAATACTTGTTCCCTGACTTTGCTTTCAAGGATGAAGCACTTTCATCACTTTCCATCTGTGACTTCACTGACAAAACTCACCATGTATGGGGAGCTACCAGAGCACAGCATCTTCACTTCTGATGGCAATTATTTACATTATTCCTTTTAATATTGCAAATTGACTGAGTCTTTGCAGTATCAAAGAGAAGAAGTATTACTTTCTGATTATCTGGTCACTACACAGGTCAATGGAACATTCTTCTACCTTTTCTGAAAAGATGTAATAAAACCTCTTTAGCATTTATTATTTTAAGTTTTTAAAGTATTTTATCTGAATGTTAATTAACATTTGCAAAAATGAGAATGAATTCAATTTTGAAATACAATGTAATCAAAAACAGATTTTTTGCTGTTACACTGTAAATAGGAAGCCCCACATCAGATACTGTTAAATATGTTGAAATCTCTAAATAACTCAGTGATTGCTTTCCTGAAGAACTACATATTCTTGGCAATATTGGTCAATTAAATGTTTCAAAAAATATTTTAACTTCTCTAATTCAAATGTGAAAGAATATGTATCCTGAGAAGTAATCTCTATTTCAGATTTGTATACTGTTGAACCCTTCAACATTGCTCAGAAGTACATGGTACTAACAATTTCAGAGGCCTACATGAGTAGGATCTGCCATCTCATCATGTGTGGCAGTTCCTTACCTTCCCTTTACATTTTGCTTATAACACTTTTGCAAGTAAATTTGTTTCTTTCTGAAGCTACTGAGGTGCTACTCTTACTAAACTAAAATAAGAAAAAGCTCCAGTAAATGGATATATGAATGGAGATTTTTCACAAAGACTCAAGGAACAAAGGCAGGTAGTTATATAAAACCAGTCTACTAAAATATGACTCCTCTCGAGCATATGAGAAGGAAAAGATGCCCCTGACAACAATGAACAGCACTTACCATAGTAGGGGAACAGACTGTATTACCTGGGAAAAGGAATTGCCTGTTAGTGAGACTTTGTCATTTCATGTCTGCTCATGGTTCTGGGCCAGTTTCACCTAATTGGTGACAGCATAGGTTGAAGGCTGGGGGAGGAGGGCTGAAGATTTATGTTTTGGATCTTTTACTAAAATTATTTTTATCAAATCAGTCTCCAAACATTTGAAGAACAGCACAGTGAATTGCAGAGTGAATTGCAGAATATTAAATAGATTTAAATTGTCTTGACACTAAATTACAAGAACTTTTCTGTCTGTACTCTGACTGACCACCTCTAATAACTCCATCACTGAGTGGTGACCAACAGATGAAAGCAAGATACAAAGCTGACTCAAACAGCAGCTCCCCCCCAGTGCTGTGCCAAATCATTCCTGGGGTTAAAGAGGAAAGTATGTTCTTCTGTCAGATGAAGGTATATCCCAAGCCTTTCCACCAGTTAACTTTATGTACCTATGGCTACATCATACAACAAAGTGTAGCCTGTTAGTGTCAAACATCTTCCTACCAAATCATACTGTCCTTATTCTGGGTGGTTTGTTCATGGCTTTTGTTTGTTTGCTTTCACTCTGCTGGGCCTAGCTGAAATATTTAAAGGCTGTTAAGAAAAGTATTTAATATCACTTTTATTGAAAGGTCTCTTCCTGTAGTACAACCTTACACTCCTCACTGGGCTTTACTGTTCATGAGTTCAAAGCTGCGGTCATAATTTTCTCAAGAGAGAGTTGATCAACCATTCTGCTCTTGTAGGGGATAAAAGACACACTGTTACTAAGTCATAAATTGGACATAATTTAGTGCCTCTCTACATCACAGCAGTCCAGGGTGACTGTCTTCCTACACAGACTGATTTCTAGCAGCATAAAACTTATTTATTCTGTTCTTATCTGTGTTCTTACTTATTTAGAAATATCTGGCCTAGAACTAGCCAGTTTCACATGAATTACCAGCAACATGAAGTTTTGTAATTATCTCTCTTTACAGGATTGAGAAGTGAAATCCAAGCAAGCCACCAGCAATGATATCACCTAAAACACTTATGACTTCTGGGGCTACCAAAAAATCTGTGTCATTCCTGCTGAAGAATATATCCAGAAATGAAGAACAGTCACCCTGTAGTCTCACAGCCTTTTTAGGAGGATTACAACACCTGAAGCAGACACCTGAGGTCTTGCCCTTTGTCTACTGAACCACATTCCAGTATACATAGCCTGAGAAGTTATATATAACAGGAATTCCCCAATCATTCAGATGTTTCTGGGGCATGTTATCACCCATTCTTAAGGGGAAACTCTCCCCAGTATTCCAAAATAACTTCCTACACCTTCTTAACATGTTCTATGACTTTCTTACAGGTCCTACAGCAGCGAACATGCTCCATTGAACAGGTTTCAAATTACCTCTTTCAGAGCTCTAGTTTTATCTTGTTATTAACATTTTGTTAAAAACCAACTGTTTCTCCCTTGCTTTGTTTCTATGGCGTAAAGTTCTCGTGGGCAAAACAGGTAGTTATCTGTGAACTGGTACATCAGGATAATTAATAAACTGCATGTATATGACATAGGAAATTAAAATTCTTGAAATGTTCTTTGAATACGTGAAATTCAGGGAATAGATGACTGGGATTTATTCAATAATTCATCTTAAAATATCAACAAGATAGCTGGAAAACTATATACAAATACAGTTTTCTCTTACACTTTTCTTTTTTTGGTCTTGGCAGATAGGGGGTATACTATTGGATGGCAAACCCCAGATTGTATTAATTTGTTTATTCAAGTGGTAAACTCATCATTAGTATTCAGCAGCTCTAAGAGAAAACCACATGGATGGCAGTACACTGGAAATGGCTATTTTATTAAGATGTCGAGAAAAACAGTTCAGCTGTAATTCACTGTTGAATTTCCATATATTTTGTTGTGAAAGTGATGACAAGTTGATGATTTTGCCATAAAACTGTCAAATACAGCAAACTATTAAATAAGGGCATTTTTATGTTGTGGCACAGAGACATTCAAACTCTTTCCAGATTATGGAAATGCAGCTCTGCTAACAATCAATGATAGCATATAGGTTTTCTTTAAAAATGCCAAAACCAAACAATAAGAATAAAGGAAGCTCAAACAAACAATCAAGCCACAAAAACAAAATACCTCTTCTAAAGACATTGTTTATAAATTATTCATATACTTGAGGACTTGTTTTCTAAAATTGTCAAAGAAAATTTCAAAAGGAATAATTTTGTCCCAAAGTATAATTCTTTATCAAAATAGTCTTCATTGAAATGCTTGTGTTTATTGCTATTATTTATTAATTTAATGTAATAAAAATTAATTAACCTCTCAAGTGATATTTTGAGAGTACAATTAATTTCACAAAATTGCTAAATAAATATATTTTACTTTGGTTTATAATTTTGAAAGGGAGATTACATCATTACTGAGAGATTATTTCTTCATATTGTTTTATAAATATGAATTTCCTTACCTCCTCTATCACTTACACAGACAGAAAACACATTACAAAATTGGGATCTAAGTTACTAGCAAAGTAAAACCACAAAAAGTTTATGCACTGTTACCTCTTGCACATGTGTTAATACAGCAGTAGGAAGGCCTGCTATTTAAAGTTTCTTATATTTCCAGAATTCTTGTTTTGCTGGGATCTGGCAAGATCTAACACATTCTTTGTAATTGCTTTGATATTTCTGATTGTAAGACTGTAAATTTATTATCTCTCAGTATTTCTGTATTGACTTCTTACTGACTTTGTGTATGCATCCATAAGGAATGATGGAAAATAAGGAATTTTTAAAGTTTAATTACTTTTTAAAATTCAAAGTTGCTTATAAATGCATTCATTTTAAAGAAGCAACATTTTCAGCAGCAGTAAAGCAAATGCATTATGGACAGAAAAATGTTATTGTGCAACATATGGTTCTGTTAGAACAGAATGCTTCTGCATTAAAAGAACAGAGACGTATGTTGCTTTTTTCCCACAACTCTTTCTCAAGACTAAATGTAATTATTATTCTTACATATTCTCAAGTGTGTAAGTTGTAAACAGACTGTGATTTACATAGAATGCACAAAGATTTAAATATAATATTATGTAAACATAACACAAGGTTTATTTTATGGAGCCAAGGTATTTTCATTTAGTATAGATCCAGAAGTTTCATGCAGATAATGAATTAAGGGTGGAGAAAAAAGTTCATAGGAAATAATTCAATTGTATGAGCTTATCTTTAATTACTGTTTTTACTTCATAAGTAAGACTGAATCTATGCAATACTCTAACAACTCTGTTGAAAGCAATCTTATGTTTATAGACTTCTTTTGCAATTTATCATAGGCATGTCTTTTATATTTTTTTTGACATGTCTACCTCAGTTTTTTTTAATTAATACTTTAGAAAGGAAGCAAGGTTTCTAAATATATTTCAAAGTTAAATTTCTATAAACGTATGTATTTCTTCAAGAAGAGTGACTTAAGAGATATCAATGTTACAACAGAAGCCAGAACCTTCAGGTTTTAATTTCAGTTGATGATACACCAACCCATCCTGTGACAAAGAATGTGGCTAACTCTACTCTTGTAGAGTACCTGAGTCTCATTTAGTATATATAATATATATTATCAGTGAAGTTGGCCAGGTGATTGTGTTGGGCTTTTTACTAACACCTTAATAGCAAAAGTCAAGGTAAAATCCATTCATACAAATTAGCTTGTCTCATCTCTTCATTTCCCAAAGTGTGAGATGCTGTGCTTCAGCCCAGGGAGTGCACTAGATAAAATCAAGTCTATCAGCTCCTACATGAAGACCAGGGCATTGCAGCCCATCACTCCCTTTCCTTCATGATGGGATCTGATACTTTTGACCCCTGGCAGTGTGACATTACAGAAGGCTTCTTGTGAGGGTGGTACACAGCTGCTGTACCAGAACACTAATGTGTCAGTGCTCAGGTCATGAAACAAAACAGATTAATTGTGTACCCTTAACTGCTAAAACACAACCATGGTAATGTATTTGCATTCATGAGGAGGGAGAAAACCTCAGGAAATAGGAAAGAGTCGGTGGATGAGGTAGTCAGGGAGGACTTGTAGCAGGACCTTGGTGTAAGGTACAAGGTATAAGGGACTAGACACTCTCCAAGGCTTTGAGGAATACACAAACCTTAGCAAGTGGAGTAGGTTCTCCAATACAGGGTTCAGTTCTGGCTGTGAACAAGATTCCCAGGAATGGACTTGGGGACAACACACTGGGTGCAGCAGGTTGAACTCAGTCTGTGTTGGAGTACAAGGCAAAACACCTGTAGTAGGTGAGAGCACACAACTAGAGCCAGCCAGCTGGGCTGGGAATAAGGAGGGTCCCTATTTCAGGACAGGATAGCATTGTGAAGGAGTGGGACAGGTGAAATACAGAGGTAGCTGCATGCAGAACAAGTAGATCCTGTCTATACAGCTATTCAGCAGGCCTAATTCAAACCAAACAGAGCAATCTCCATTTTCTTCATAAGGCACACAAGGAGAAAAACAGCAAGCAGTTAAAACAAAAATATACTGTTGTTCTTTAGAAGTACTTCAGATGAGAGTATGTTGCATGTTGAAAATATTAAAAAATAACTTATGTATCACATTGTCACAAAGTCCTACATCTTTTTGTCCCCCAGAAACATCATGATCTCCTTAAAATACAAAGGCAATAAATACCTCCTGAGTACTGTTTAGCATTACTAGAATTGACCAGATGTAAACTAACTGAACATGAAAAACCTTCATGGATCCAGTCTGCTGCCTCAGAAAATTGGACCAAAAATGGTTCTGATCATACTCCAAGGTGTACTTGAAATTGTATATAAAGGAACATGACCTGTACCTACTGCATCATAAGTTCCACTTTTGCAGACAAGGATATTGACAGTTTCAGCATAGAAAATTAATTCCTAAATCACAGTAAAACTAGTTTGTTGTACTTAAAGTTCAAAATGAACTGATAATTTTAGGAATTCTTATGGATAAAAAAATAAGAAACTATCATGTAAAATGTATTTACTACTCTACTAGCCACAGACACAAGCTGTAATATAGTTGAGCTACCACTCATTAATGATTTATAATCTGATAGCTGCTTGCTTTTGCTGCATGAGAAAGAAGCATTTAATTTTCCTTAATTGGCAAATTCACTTAAAGTGAAGTGTAGTTTTCCAGCAGAACAAAATTTAGTCATGCATATATTTCACATGAGGATATATAAGAATTAAGCTTGCATTTTTTCAAAGTCTACAATTCTTAACTTCAGAAGACTTGTATAACAATTAAAAATTCAAACATACTACAAAATACTGATGGGAGTACTACATGTGTTGGTTTTGAATAAGCACTGTAAAGTTAAAGTGTAAGTACACAATTCAAGAGAGTTCAAATGAGTAGGAGATTCTAAAATTAATTTTCATGTCCAACAGGAATGGGTTCTTATGTAATATATAAACAATGTCCCTTTCTTCTCTAATTTTAATTAAAAGATAAAACTTCTCCTTCTTTAAGTAGCATATTGCAATAGCAGTTTAACAAAGTTAAACTTATATATGTGTGACTGCCAACAATGTGGTCCAAACATGAATTTTGGTTTGGTCATAGTATGGAATGTACTTACCTGATGGAATAAAAAGATAAAATAAAGAAGAAAGAAAAAATAACTATATAGATATATTAAGTTTGTAATTATGGGGATAAAATAATTTAGCCTACATTTGTACCCTCACAGTCATCAGTGCCAGGGAACAAGCCCCAGTTTCCAGGCCAGGATATTCAGAACAGTTTGCATCTACCTAAAAAGAATTGTCTTTGTTCACATGCAAAACAATTGGCCTGGGTGTTCTCTAAGCTCCGTAACAGACACTGAGAACCTTAATAAATCCATTTTTTCTTTGTTTCTAGTCCTGAGAATCTCAGATAATAACTGAAGCTATACAGCAGTCCATCACTGTTTCTATAAAATGACCTTGAGAGTGTGTTTCATCCTATAGTGAGGGATATAAGGACATGCAAACTTTCAAGGGTGACAACACTATATCTTCTAGAGACCTCTTCCAAAACTTAGTCTACAAATTTTTCCACCTTAGGCACAGTAAGTTGGTTAAATCTGGAAAGGGAAAGCAGAACTGAAGAAATAATACAGAGTAATGTAGAGCATCATCAGACTTGTGCGTCAGCTGAGGGGAGATGAAAGAAGAGCCTGCAGCTGTACTACAGGGGATGGAATTGAAAGCTTCTTACAAGCCCGTGGCTATGCTCTGTGAATTCTTTCTTTTTTTCTCCTTGTGTAAGAAGAAATGTATTTCTTTATTTTCAGTGCTCACATTCTATATTTTGAACAATATCTTTCCACTATGAAGACAAGCAATATGAAGTTACAGTGAAAAAGCTGAAATATGGGATCATTGACTTTCACTGACATTTCTTCTACACGCAGTTTGGAAAATCTCTGTGAGAACTGTCACCTGCTGGAATTCTCCTTCTCATGGCAAAGGCATAAAGTATCTGCAGAATGCTATGCTTATTAGATAGGACAACATTTTCCACATTTGCTGAAATGCCATAGGATAGCAGAATCATCACTTACTTCGGTCAGTAATTATTGTCCGGGCCTCTTGATTGCTCGTCTTGTTCTTTAGATTTTGTGCTGCAGTTATTAGTTCATCCAGTTGGGGACGTCTTTGCTCCAGATCCTGTAGTATTGCCTAGTCGAACACAGATTCAGAAATAAAATAAAGGAAGAAGCATAAAGAGCTTTTGAGAAGACTACATATAGGGACTTTATTTGGTGCAAAATTGACTTAAAGCAAAAAGATTGTTTGCTGTTTCCAGTAATACAAAGAATTCGGTCTAGACCTTCTAAACAATCGTTGTTGTTATTAATTTAAGCTTACCAAGTATAACTTGCACTAATAATTTTAAAAGAACCTGTAAAACTAGATACAAAGTAGCAACCATTCTTCATTTTTAACATGTCAAATTATGCAGGATAAGCTATTCTCCTCAATAAAGCTATATAGAAGGACACTATTTTTCTATATTATCTGATATTTTACTGTGTATTTTTAAAAGAAGATATAAGGGTTTACACCCTTGCCAGATTAGGCAGGCTTTTCCTATTAACTCATGAAGTCTAATAAATTATGGTTTTTAATATTTCAAGACTGTTTAATTATTATCTGTTAGTTAAAAGCCATTGTAAGACTGTTAATGTCACTTTTTTCTGTCCTGAGTCCTTACCTAGCAGAAAAATAATTAACACTTAAAATAATCTCTATGGTACTCAAAACAATATATAAAGCTGAGACAATCTGACTAGAAAGCAAGAAGTGGATTTGGAATTTCTCATGGGGAAAAAGATGAGCTTTGTCGTATTTAGAAAGCAATAAAAACTAAAATACAATAGCTGCAGATAAAATGGAAATGAAAATTCAAGGAAAGCAAGGCATATAAACATATGCATGTATTTAACTTATTTCGAAATATTAAGGAAGAGCAAACAAGGAACCAGCACAATAGTTTCTCAGATGAGAAGCATCCAAGTATGTTTTTAAAAGACAATGACCAAATTCAGACATTTCAGCTATCTATTGTGAAGTTTCCAGAAAAGATGCTCATTAGATTTCCCAGTTTTAGGAGTTGGATGTAGCAATGCTTATTATAAAATATGAACAAATTACTTTTATTCTGCCTTCAATTTTTAGTCATCAGAACAGAGCAGTGTGCCATCAGACAGTAGGTACCCTTTAACAGATATCAAGTTGGCAAAAAAGGCCAGAGAAGGATTCCCATTTTTTAGGCTGGTTACATAGTCACTGGTCAGATAATCTTTTAGCATTCTCACCTGCCTGTTGGTAAAATGTCTGGAGTATTTTATTGTCTTAAAAGTCTCCGCTCCTTAAGATGTTTTTGTTCTAAATTGATTTAAAAAAAACTTGTTATTCACTGACTGCTCTGGATAGAAAAGAGCTGTGAGTCTGATCTTAAATTTGACCCTCCAACTTCAGACTACCGTTTCATAATTTCCACCAAGTTGAAGGTTACAAATAAAGACCTAAGACCATTTCCTGTTGAATAAGATTAACAAGAGCATAAGAATATAGCTTTCAGTAACTACAGCATATACTATCAAAAGCAAACGACAAGCTCCACAGAGTTTCATTTTGTTCAATTACAAACTCTTTAGGAAAATATAAAGGCAATTTTCAAGATACACATCTAGCTACATCCTGTGAAATTCTTGCTTTTAACTTCTGTATCAGGTCTTTGAAAATCTGTTTTAACTTGATTTTTAAAGTCATACCCAAAAGTTTGGATGGCATTTTTTTTACTTTTATACTGATTGAATTGCAGAGACATGCAGTTAAAACAGTAGCTTGCATAATTAAGCAAAGAAGAAATTTCTCATTAGAAGTCTCTTCTTAGTAAGAGAAATAAAATCTACTGATGCCATTAATATCTCTAGATATCTATGCCTTCCAAACTCCATTTTCTAAAAAGACAACTTAATGAGTGACATGAATTTTACAGTAGGAAAAGCAGTCCCAGTGCAGTTGAACAACATCTGTATTACACATATTCCCAAAATGGACTGTGCAGAACACTAAAACAAACACGAAACAGGATCAGATAATTTCTCTCTTTCCTGACCTAGAAAATGTTTAGTAGAGGAAAAGCAAATTAAGTCATTCTAAGGTCTCATGACAACAGTGACTCTCTCCCCTAAAGTTTCCTAAGTATAATTTATACTGGAATACTCAGAGTGATTTATCTGATCCAGCCTGATCTAGTCTCCAATTAGACATTAAATGTTATGTTTTTATCACCACTAAAGAAAGCTGCTTTTATATGTTTCATGTAGTAAGAAATGAAGCACTAGATAAGGACAGCTCAGAAAGGATTTGCTCAGTACCAAAATGAGGAAATGGAGCTGACCTGTGCCCAAGGGCTCACAGAAGGATTTACCCCCAAGAACCATCTGCAGTTCCTGAACTGGGCACTTGAGAAAACTAGAAATGCCTCTTTAAAGTGAGTCTTGCTAGTTCTGCTGTTCCCTTGGGGATATAAAAATCTCATCACTGTATGGAATGTGTGGACATACTTCCCTCTGGCATTTAATGTGAATAAAATTATTTTCTTCTAGATGCATGAACGTGTATTTTAGAAAGATCAAGAAGGACACTCTTAAACTCCTAACACTATAAAGAGATCTGAAGATTCTTAGATGTTTTCTTAAGAAAATAAGACATAATTACAAAACAGATTTCTTTTCTTACCCTTAGAAAAAGCAGCATTTCTCAAATAAATATATTTTTTCGTTGATTTAATACAAAGTGTCTGAGAACTTTACCCAAGCAATGTCCTATTTTATTCAGTAGAATTTTACCAATTATATTTACAAGGTTGTTGCAATGTTTATTGGTCTAGTTTTAGCAGTTTGTACATTCTTAAAGACTTCACAAATACATGTTCTGCATGGTACCTACAGTGCATGTATTAAACCCTGATGGAAACTTGGATAAAAGCAGCTACTAAAACACAAAATTTTTATCTCTTTCTGTGACCCTGTAGCATGAAAATAAACAACACTTGAGCTCCACTTAAAGTGTTATAATATTCAGAAAAATATTCTGTGACTGGATAAGCTGATCATACAAGCTGATTTTTTTTTTGGTTATTAAAAATACAGTTAATTATGGTAGGAAGAGCAGTGCTTTGAAGAATACAAACTAAAAGACCACTAAGTATGATATTTTTAGTGAAAAATTAAAATTGAATAGCTTTAAAGTACTAGCTGAATGATCTAAAAAAAACAAACCCCCTAAAAACCAAAATCGGAACCAATTAATATCTGGAGATAGTCTTAAAAACTTTTATGAATTCAGCCAAGTATTTAAGGTTGTAAAACGATCCTCAACAGAAAACAAAGTGGAAACTATTAGAAGTTACTGTTACAACAGCCATAGGAATAAAAACTCATTAATAGCAGCACCCTGGTGGAGGCACAGCAGATGCAACAGACCAGATGCCTCTGATTTGGAATGTCAGCACAAGGAAACAAATGTGCTATATAAAAATGGGTAATACAGAAATGCAACTTATAATTAAACTACTTTGAAATTAAACAGAAGTCTCTCCAATCCCCATTAGGTCACCAAAAGTACAAGCAAAATGACTTAGGGAGTCAGTTAAACTAAAAGTTGTGGGGTTTGTAATAAACAAATTCTTTTGCACACAATTTTTCTCTACCAACACTTTTCTAGTGCTGTGTAAAAGCACAAAAACACATTCTCCAGAACATTACAGAACACCTTTCAATCAAGAAATTTTTTAAAATGATAAATGTATCTCCACATGAGTAGGTCAACAATGAAGGACCACTGACATGCATGGTTGTATAAAACATTTTTAAACCCCAAAAGAGCTTCTCATTTTCTTCCATATCTCTATGAATGCCAACATAATGATGCTTGGTGATAGCACAGCATTGCATGATAATGAGTAATGAGATCCAGTCATACAACCTACCTAGAGTTTGTTAGAAAGTGATGCTATTCACTTTTAACAATCTTTCCACACTTGCAGACAGCAGCTGCTCAAAAGAAAAATCCAATTTTCAGGTTCCTAACTTTTATGATTTTCTTACACAAAATGGGTGTTGAGGTATGGAACAAATTGTTCAAGTCAGCAACTGAAATAACTTGCAAAAAATTGCTAAAAAATAAACTGACAGACTGAAACAGGTGAAGTGTGACAAATTCTGGGTGGGACTGCAAGGTTTGAGACTGAGAATTAAAATATTTTCTAGCTTTATAATATACAGACTGCATATTTGTCACTCTAACCATGTTAGCTTCTATAAAAGGATCTTTAAATCAATCCAGTCTTCTTTTTTATTTTTTTCTTTTTTTTTTCTTTTTTTTTCTTTTTTTTCTTTATTTCAGTTTTTTTCCCCCTGAATTTATAGCAAGTGTTATTAAAGTGGAATAGCTGAATTCCAGGATGGTACCAAGACTTAGACATTCAACTAATTCTTTACCAATGCTGATTATGGGTGTTCACTCTTTAACATCTGAAGAAACTTTTCCCACACCACAGCCAGGACTGTTCATCTCCATTTGCTGAACTGAAACATACCAAGAGTTAAGGTTGCTGCTTACGGGCTCCCAGTTAAATACAGCTCTTCATCAGCTAATATTGAGTGATCAAATCAATTATATGTGGGCAAAACAGCAATTAAGAACTTATTTGCTCTTCCATATTAAAAGAAAACTGGAAGTACATACTGTCATTAACAAACCAAGGCTGAAGACTAAGATTTCACAACTGATTGGGATGATTTGTTTTGGCCCACTCCCAACCTTGCTTAATGGAATGAACTAGTGAACCACAAGAGCACAAGTGGATGATTAATACGGGAATATAAGGGAGAAGGAAGGAATATTTCTTATCCCATGATGGTATTTTCTCCTCTCAACTAACTCACCATGATATCATCAGAAAAAGCATAATTCCATTAAATAGTTTTTGAGGAAATTATTTGCTCGTCTTTTGTAAAAAATGGTCTAAACCTTCAATTTAAACAAAAAATGAACTGATAACTTCCAAAAATGTATAGTCAAACAACTTTTACTTAAAACAAGTAAGTTTCTTGTGGCTGATTGTTTCTCTCAATAAAATGTGTTATACACATACCTAGAAAGAGAGAAAGCTTTGGAAAAACTGCTAACAACTTCAGAAAATGCAGATCTGCAACACCTACAATTCATTTGCATAATAAAATTTGCTTTGTTAAGATATTCCTCCCAAACACAATTTGAATTTGTTTTCTTGTCACTAGGCAAGAGAGAATATGAGTGAAAATGATCATTTACATACTCTCTATATTTAAACATAAAATTACAAAACAATGAAAGCAATATAATGCAGAGTTTTCTCTTTTGAAACAACTTTTTTTTGACTATTAACTGTTTTTGGTTTTCCCTCCAAAGCATGCATAGTTTTAGGAAAATAGAAGGATCAAGAGTAACTATTTAGCAATGTTGATAGCTGATTGGTACCTGTCAGTGAAATCAGAACTTTAATAGGCTATGAATTTGATTTTTCCTGAGTGCATTATGCAGTGCAAGTTTTGCTAAGCATGTACTTTTATGTCCACTTATGGCCACCTCAAGAACTGCCTCAGCAGCTCTCATTGCTGTCTAAGGGAATATATCAGCTCCATGAGTGATGCAGGGGTGAAGCCACCAGTGACAGCTTATAAACTGGTGCATGAGATGCATGAAAAAGCATCACAGAACTTTTTGTGTGGTTTTTTGGTGACAGTCATTCATTCAGTTATGTAAAGTGGCATTGTGAATGTTTCTTTACAACTTAGGAAGCCTGGTTCATGCCAGAAGGTTATGATAACACGATGTGCAATATACTGTTGATGTGCACTAATCAAACTAAACAAAACAGGGACTACTTCATTAGATTCTTCATGTGTTGACCAAAAAGGATGGTGATGGTTAAAAGTAAGGTGATGCTGACAGTGGGAGCTGGGATAGCTCTCCTCATGCCTCTCACCCTGCTCCCCATTTGTCTGTAGGAAAGGACTTGCAGATCAAAAGGGTCAAACCACCAGCAGCTTGCTCATTATAACTGAGATGCCTTGATGGACTGCACTGGAGTCCATCCAGCATACAGGACAGAGAAGATGGAGAAGAGACAAGAAGAAGGTTACAGTTTAACATGGTTTGTGAATGAATCGTTCTGCAATAAAGGGAATTTGCTCTATTATAGCTATTCCTAGGGGAAAAAAAAGAAGGAATAAAGCTGAAGATGTATCTGTAACAAGTAGAACAACATTTAAAGATTTGGGTGTTTGGCTATAATGAGAGCCATTCCATTAGAACACAGTGATAAATCACATGTAAGAACTGAAGACTAAAACAGGATTACAGCTCTAACAGTAAATCTGATATACGTGAACTGTGTATGGAATTACAGCTTCTTTCCCCCAAACAACGTGGCCATCCACTATTACTTTTTCTCGCAGTAAAGTATGAGCATTTAAACAACCTGGCAAAACTATTCCAGGGTATCTGATGTCCTTTCATCCCACTAAATAACTTAATGGATAGGAACCAGTGTTAGGAGCTACAGAGCTTCCCTAGTTTCTGTATCAGTCAGCAGAACTGAAATCTCTCAGTGCACAGCTGTCATTTGTGGAATGGGAATTTGCGAAATGTACTAATTTATTTCTTCTTTATAACTAACAGTTTTTCAAATTAAGGGCTTTTCCAATGCACTTAACAAATGTGTATTACCAAGAGCACTGAGGGCAGGTGCTCTGTTTTTCAAGGTTTCAGCTTTAGTCTTTTATTTACTGGTTTATTTTGATGATATACTTATCAGTTCTTTGTCACATTTTTAGACAGAAGCAAAATAGCGCTGAGTCGACATAATTTTATGTTATGAATATAAGAAAAAAAACAGTTTTTGCTTTTATTTTTTTTAAGAGAACTAACATTTATGGAGAAGGAGAGCTAATAGCTTGACTAAAGACGCTCTACAACTTATACAATTTTATAGTGAAATTATTAGATTGAATCAATTTTGTGCTTCAAAAAAACCCCCAAAGAATACTTCATTGGTTTCTACTGTGTGCTCTGGAAATTTTTAAATTACTTTTATTGGAAGGTTTCTCCAGTAATAGCAAGTGAATAATAATTAAGGAGAATAAAATGGTGTGGCACAACATAAGCTTGCAGGTGAGTTTTTCTTTAGGACCTTAGGAAACTAGATATTTTTTTCAAGAAAAACATAAAATGAAGAAAGATGATTTATTCTGGTTTGTTTGGCTTTGCTTTTGAAAAAAAACCCAAAAAACTGTCACACAATTTTTTCTTACAGTGAACTTAATATTATTTAGGTGTCTGTGTATAGGTAGGGAGCAGGGGAAAGGAAAGGTGGTGGGTTTTTTTTACCTTGTCTGATAAGAAATGCTGGAATAATTCTGAAATAAGTTTAGCCTAACTCTATTAAGGTGGATCTTTATCTTTGTTCTTATGTCGTTATCATGCCAAAAGATGAAGTTATAAGCCTAGTCTTGTTACTTAAATTTTTTGGCATATTTAGACAGGTTTTACTCTCAGAACTACACTTTCCTTTATTTTTTCTCTCCATTTTTATTTTTTTGCTGTGTTTGTTTCTTTGTTTGATTTACTTCTAGTTTTTATTTCTCCAAATTTGTTACTATGTACTTAATTGCAGCCAGCAATAATACAGAAGGTGAAAACCTGAAAAAATCTGATGTTCATATTTTATTAACAGCAAAAGAAGGAAGGAAATTTATATATAGCTCCCTCAGCCTTTCCTCATCAGAGGGATGCTCCAGACCCTTCAGCATCTTTCTTGCCTCCCACTTTACTCACTCCAGGAGCTCCATGTCTCTCTTGTTCTGAGGAGCCCAGAACTGGACCCAGCACTCCAGATCCACTCATGTCACTGGGGCTGAGTGGAGGGGAAGGATCTTCCCCCTTGACCTGCTGGCAGTGATCTCCCTAAGGCACCCCAGGGTACCCTTGGCCTTCCTCACAAGGACACTCAGTGAAAGCAGGTGTGTCACTGAGGATGGATGCCTTCTCCTCCAGAAAATGTACAAGGGAACAAGAATAGGCAGCGCCTCTCCCTCCTTCATTTCCAATGAATACTTCTCAAAATGCTGGTGGAGCGTCCCTGCCAGATTACAGCATATATTCACAAGAGGCAGGTGAAGGAGGGTTTAATACACAGATGGGTACTGGATTTTGAATTTCTGCAGAGTAGGTTGGAAGGGCTTCTATTCACAGGCAGAAACCAAACCAGAGGAGCACAGCAAACAGCACAGTTGTAGAGTTGAGCAGCAGCACAGATGGGCAGGAGTGTCAACCTACATTATGCAATTATGTCTCATCTTAGACTTCTCTGTCATTTTATGGTGCTGCCCCTTGGTTAATGTATCTTGCTGCAGAGGGTAAATTTGCTCATGCTAAAAACTACTGAATATAGTTTCCTGATAATACAATAATTGTTAACTATGGAAACAATAGCATTGAGAAGATATATTGGTGGAAACTGAAGACAATAAAATCTAAACAGAAAAGATGCAAATTCTTAGTAGCCAATATGTTTAAATACAGAGAAAATCACCAAAGAATATAAGAGAATATAAATAAAAGTTTTAAATTTTTTTTTTTAAATAGACACACTTTGGAAAAGTAGGAAGGTGAATCTCTATGTAAAATCACATTGACTCATTTCATATATAGTATATGACCATACTTGTCCTTTTTGACCTTGAAATCTATGATTCTATTATTAGGAAAATTAAAGGGAAAATTAAATTAAAATGGGAAATCAAAAAAGTGGGAAATTAAAAAAAAAATGAACTCCCCTATAAAGCCAGTTTCTCTGAGATGAATTTTCTACACTGGTTTCCTCAAATCAGTATCAGTCTTACTTGGTCCCCCTCCCTCACAGAGATATAGTTTAAATATAGTTAATCAATTTCTGACTGAGAACAGTGTTTAAGCGTAAAGTTAAGCAAAATACTGGAGCTATTTCTTGTTCAGACAAGAAGAACTCTTACTATGAACAGTTAATGGATTTAATCTCTAAACATTGCTTGGGGCATAAGGTACAGACATTGATTAGTAGCTTGCAGGGGAGCCACACAATGCTACTCCAGTGGAAGAAAAATTATCACTTTTCTGTTTCAGAAAATACAGCTTTATTATCTGAATGACAGTTTCAAGAATGAATCAGATATAAGTAGAAAAGAATCACTGATAAAGTAGATTGACACTACAGTAATAAAAGCAGGAAAAAGAATTGATTTTTATGTTTATTCATGTAACATGACAATATATGAGTATGTGTAGATGTGGATTCTACAGTGGGCTTTTGCAATAACAAAGATGGAACCAAATGAATAAAATTCCAAAATCAAAGACCTTCGTCTGATTTCTATCCTGTAACGGAGGAGGAACTGAGGCCAGAGGGGCAATAAGCTTGAGTCTCACAATCTGGTCAAAACAGAAGAAGAGGATTTCTTGAGATATTATTACAACACACTTATAAATTTAATAAATGTTCCTAACAATATTAAAAGTCAAAATGAACATATTCTTCTCTATTATCTTTGTTTGGAAACACTGCCATGATTTTCCACAAATAAGATCTTCTGTGCATTAGAAACTATTGTTCTATTGTTTTATGGCTTCAATTCCCTTGCTTTGGAGGAATCAAACTTGTTTTTTAGCCACTCAACTTTTTCCTGGGACACGGGAATGAAAATAGGTATAAAACTGTATCTTTCAGTGTATTTTTATTTGCACTCAGTTCTTGTTAAGTTTGTAAAATATAAACATTTTATAGTCAAGGTATTTCCACAGTTCCAGAAAAAAAATAAACTCTTTGCCAGGTTTTTCCTAGACAGTTCTCATGTGCTTGTTCTCCCATGTACTACAAAGATGAGCCTCAGTTTAACAACAAACTATATGGCACACTGCTGTGTAAAAAATTCTGACCACATTAATAAATTCACTATAGGCAGTTACATAATGGTGTCAGTCAGGTTGTAAAATAACTGAAGATGGAATGACTGTACATCATCCATTTTTCTAGTGTTGATTTTAATAAGGAGAGGCTTTTCTAATCCAACTTGATTTTCAGGTTTTCACTAAATAGTAATTTTTCAATGCCAATAAGTTATTTTTCACATTAGTAGTATTTGACACATGATTTGACATGAAGTACAGTACAGAGAGACATATAAAAACCCTGGAATAATAATTGTCAAGTTTAACATACCTGACAATTTGGCCTTATCTGATATGCGATACTCTCACTTTTTACACACTAAATTAGGTATGTGCAAGAAAATGTCATCCCATATAGAGGATTATCTGAGGAGTGATGCAGTCAGTTCTCCAGGGTGGAGAACCCAAATTAACTGGGAGGATGTTATGGTGCATCTGGACCCTGTCTCCCACTCTCCCCCTCCCTGCTACCATAACAACTTCAGTCACTGAAAGGCCATATTGGGAGGTGGAAACAAGTGCTCTCAAATGTGTTATATTTTTAAAAATTAATGATTTGTATCTCCCTATGGAAATGCTAGATTGTGACAAGCAGTTCTTCAAGAGCTGAATCCTGGAAGGACTCCAGACTGAGGTCACTGTTTTTTTGCAAATAGCAGCCTGAAAAACTGGGAGCTATTTTACAGTCTATAGAACTGAAAAATGTATCTATCTTGGCAATTTTTCTTATTCAACTTTTTGACCTTATTCCTTCTTTTCTGTTGAAAATTATCACATATACATATGCAGACACATTTCTTTCCAGGGGCTTTTTCCACCAGACAGAAAAAGTAAGAGGTGTTTTTCTTGAGAGCTATATTTGAAAGCAAGTATTTTTTTTTTGTCAGCTATTAATTATTAACAAAAGAAAACTGATTTTAAGAGTCAATAATTTCTTTTGCTTCTACTTTATCGCTCCGGAGTATCCTTCTAAATACCTTCATTCAAACCACTAGAAAAGGCAAAGATGTAAATTTTAGCCTCGTCCAAGGGATTTGCAGAATCCTCTAGAAACATGGGCGGAAACAAGAACAAGCAACTACTCTAAGAAATAAAAAAAATTATTACACAAAAGACTGAACAGATGCCATTATCCCATAGCGCTGATGAACCAGCTAAAAGCAACATCAGTTTATTTACCCATGACAGCATAACATATTCTGGTTAAAAACAGAATGAACCCAACAAGTTTAGGAGATCATGTCCTTATACTCTTCTCAGCTGCTTCCTCAGGAAGGGTCTCAAGGGCTATGGAGATGCCACTGGCTGAGCATTTCTGGTTGGTGCAGTAGTGGCACTGATGCCACCATGCCAACTTAGCCCCATGACCTCCCTTTTGCTCTCAGCTTCTGCCTTGTGCCAAGAAAGGTCAGAGGACAGGGGGGCAACAGCTCTAAGAAAAAGGAACAGAAGCAAGCTGCCAGTGGAAATGCAAAAGGGCTGGGCTGCCTTACTGAAGATGGCCAGGAGAGGAATGGAGCTGGTTTTCAGAGATACCTGAAGTTACACATTGTCATTTTAATTAAGGTGATATTGAGAGTGAATGACAAAGAAATATAACACCAATATCAGCGGCGTTGGACATTAAGAATGTAGTAATAGAGAAGATGTGTGGTCACAAATGTTTGATATTTTTTTCCAAACAGATTCCTGACAGTGAAATAGGTGCTGTGATATAATATTTTCTTTGTAATTTTAGGTGTAGACTGATGTGTATAAAAAGATGTTTTATTGTCTTTGAATATGACCCCTAAGTTTATTCAAAACAAACAAACAAAATAAACACCCAAACTCAAATGTAGTTCTGAAAAACTGTGAAGACTGTAATAACTTTTAAAATTTTAGCTTCCTTTCAAACTTTAATTACTCACTGCTACAGATGTGCAGCCATTAAGAGATGAAAAATAATTATAACAGATTCACCATGTATACCAAGGTTGTTCTCTGGAGGGTTGGTGGTTTATTGTTTTCTAATGTCACCACAGATCAAAGGAAAATGTTATCAAACTGTCTTCCACAGTGTAAAAGAATGCATATGGAAATCAAACAAGTTACTATCGTGGAGGAAAGTTCTCTGCCATAAACAAATAAAGTCACATAAGAGCTATATTAGGACAGTTTTCTATGCTTGCACACAATTGCAGAGAATTTCTAGCTGAGGGCACATTTATTGAATTAACTGCAAATTGAATCTCTGTCCACAGATTAACAATCCCTCCAACCCTAAAACACCACAAAGCATAAGCATACTCATGACTCATTTTGAACAACAACAAGAAGTTAAAAAAAGCAGCAACTGCCACAGCATCATAGCCCAAGATTTTGGGTGCCCAGACTTCAGTGTACTACTGAAAATGGACACACATTCCCTGGGAGAGTGAACAGTAGTTTCTGGACAGCTGTACCCACCCTGCCACCCTGCCTCCTGAACCATTTGCCTCTCACCTTAGGAAGGTGAGTGCTTCCGACGGAGCAGAAGCTCAGCGTGCGAAGGCAGGTGTATGAAGGGTGGGGAGCAGGAATGAGTGGGAACACCAGGGTAGAGGCCTGACATGGAGGGGCTGGAGATACAGGAAAAGCAGGGATATGAAAGTGAGGAGCTAACTGATATTTGAGGTGCATACTCCAGAAAGGCAGTCAATCCTCAATTACCTATGGATGACTTAGCCCCAGTTCTGGACTACATACAACACAGGAAAGAAGCTGTACAACTGATCCAGTAAAGAAGTAACTTAGGCCTGACAGACTTAACTAATGCACACTGAGCATGGTGGGAGCACAGCTGTGTGATTTCTGGAGCCAGCTCAGCAGCACAGAGCCTTTGAGGAAGTCTGAGTTAATGAGACCAGAAGAGCCTTACCTGATTGAGTACAGAACCTCTTACTGCATCTGCTCCCCAGCTTTAAAACAGCTGCAGTGAGCCTGTCTGTAACTGAGACACATCCATAATATTGCACTTCTACAACATGTGCATATGTATGTGTGTGCAGGGAGAGAAGGAGGTCAGTCTAGCCTCCATTGTTGCATATTCCATGTAATTTTCTTTTAATAGGCACAGTGGGATCAGAACAACTTTATGGAGCAGCATGAGGACACCTGCACTAACTGACCATAATTTAATCTTGTATGTATTTCCTACTATTCCTGTTGGAAGAATATTTTCAGATATTTGTTTACTATTTCCACCTCAAAGTCACTGCTTAGTCAGGCTATTGTTCAGAATTTGTTGTTACCAATCCTTCTATCTACCTGATAATTTATTTTGATTTATTTTGATGGTGGTCTTCATTACACCTTCTACCAGGAAGGAAATATATGTATCTAAAATGTATATATCTATGCATACATGCTCACACACACATATATACATACAAGTAATATAGAACAGAAGCCAATATTTGGCTAAGGACTATAACCCATCACAGAGAGTCTAAACAGCTTTTCGTACTATTATCTTCAGTGTTTGTTATTGCCTTGTGAAAACGAGTTTCAAGCCTATAGCTCATTTCTCTTCTGTAATGTTATACAAGATGGAGATTATTCTTGCAGATGCCATAAAGTCTGTAAACTTACTTGCTTCAACGTTTTTACCCAAACAGAACAAAGCAGTCACTGAAACTTCTGAAGTGATAGCCTGAAAAAAAGGTTTGTTTTAGCACTAATACTTATGTTAACAGCTTCAGGGCAGAAGGTCTCTGTGTAAAAGACAATAAACAAACACTGCTAACTTTGTTATTGGTGTGACATCGTTCTTATCTAACTCAGTATGAATTCTGATGTGACAGCTCATGAATTTCAGCTATAATACTCAGGAACTGGCTCAAGAAACCTCGTGGGTATTGGTAGTTATATTTAAGGACCTGCAATGGATGAATATACTTCACTTTTGAAAGAGGCATAGAAAGTTACCCAGGAAATTTTAGGTGAATTATTCCTAGCTCATTTTTAAAACAAACAATTAAACAACCCTTGAGAAGGGAAAATAGTAACAAGTAATACAGCCAACCATTCATCAAGAGTAAATCATAAGTGGGCAACTGCATTTCCCTTCATCCATAACTGTAAGATTTTTCAGTAGTGAATCACAGGTAGAAGTTGTGCCTGATGCCCACAGCAAGGCTTCTAATACTGCCTATGTGATAATATCACAAGAAGGAAATTTGGATGTAAATGGAAATGAAACTGATAGAAAAAACTCCATAACTTGAACACACTTTATGGGAAGGCATTATCAAGTGAAGATGCATACAAACTTGTCCTATGTCTAATATTAATCACTGTAATTGTTTGGTGGAACAGATCATAGGCTTTTTATATTCACAATGATATAAAAACCAACCAGTAGCAACAATGTGAGAAGAGGAATACAATACAAGCCAGTCTCAAAAAACCTGAGAAATCAGTAAGTCCGAGGCATTAAAATAAGGAGCTGAAAAACTGGATTAGCATCAGAATAGGTCACAAATGACTGGACAGATGGTCACTAATCTAGAAAAAAGGATAGAGATTTTAAGGAGCAGGACTTGTTTAGTTTGGAGAAAATTGAACTGAAGTACCACCCTTCAAGTATAAGAGGTTATTGCTGAGAGAGAGTAAACTGTTCCCAATTTTCATTGTGGTCACATAATTAGCTCAAATTGAAGCAGGGGACATTAAGGTTGGAAACAAACATCTTTTGACTACCAAGGATTACTAAACGGTGAGGAAAAACATTCTACAAAGATGCAGAAAAAAAAAAAAATCTTCCAGAGCAGGTTAGACAGAAACTGGTCAGAAATTATCTGTCTAGTTGATCCTGCCTGATGCAAAAATCTGGACTGCAAAGACTTTCAAATCTCCTTCAAGACTTTTTTAGTATATTTACCATTTCTTTGTGGAAAAAAACAACCAACCAAACAAAAACAACTATAAAAACCAGCACAGAGAATAAATAGAACCCTGTGCTAATTTATAGCATCATTTTTCATAGAACTACTAATGTTGGTTGTTTGAACAAAAACATGGTCACGTGCATTTCTTCAAGCTGATAATCTTTCAACTTTTATTTTGATTACTTGGTAATAATGAAGAAAGAATGGGAAAGAAAGATGGGAAACAGTACCTTCAGACTGTCTAAAATAAAACTGCCAACAATAAGAGCAATTACTAAAATATTTCTTCCTCAAAGATAGCTCAGATATTTAAAATGGCCTCTTTTTTTCATTGCAGTTTCCATATAGTGTGATATTTTTATGGAATGACAGTGCAAAATGGCAGGCTAGCACTTAATTTTCTCTATTTTTAATTCTATTAAAAATGCTGGCCTCAATTTCTTAGCTAAAGCATACGAAGCTTGTTTTACTTTAGCTGTCATATTGTTTCTCAGAAGTTTGGTGACAGAATAATAGTAAACTGTGCACTGTAGCATACAGATGCAAATAATACAGGAAAGAAAGGTTGTGTTGGAATCCTATCATACGCTAAAAAATGCCTTAAAATAAGACAAGATTAATTACCTCATCTAAAAAAATAGCCCAGAAATTATATTCCAGGTCTGAAGAATAAGATGGGTCTGTAGTCAGGAGTGACACAAGCTGCCTGTGAGAAGGGAAATCCGAGAGCCTGCGATGGCAGGAGACGTGACCATAGTGCAAAGTGTCAATCCCACAGCTCCAGCACTAGGATTTGAAAATGGTGTGTCCCACAGCTGCCATAGCTTTTTGGTAAAGAAAATCCTGGGGATCTCTAAAGAAGCCCACAAGCATGCAGAGAAGGATGATTTAGATCAGGTGGTATACATACATATAAAAACGTTTTTTAATAAAATCCTTCTGAAAAGTTTTAGGAAACACAACAATATTACTCCTGAAAGTTGTCTCCTGAAAATTTCACTCCTGAATGTGTGTTTCATTAAAAGACAGAAGGCAGTGGGCAGGAGTATGCTGCAAGTATGCTGCATTATTGTAGTAGAAACTGTTTTAGAACAAACAAAAAGAAATTATTTTGTAGCAGGTACTGACTATATAGAGCTTGCTCACAGAATGTCATGAAAGCCAAAAGAATCAGCAGTTTCAGAGAGGGATTAGACAACTTCATGAACCATAAGCTGAAAAATAAATGCTACAAGGACTCCTGATGTCCCAAATCCAAGAGCTGTGGATGTTGTGGATGGGACAGTATAAGGATAACATTCAATAGGTAATAAGACAGTCAAGCTGGTGCATTCTCCTTGTTCAATCTGTCCTAATGTCACCACCAGAGACATTTTCCTGGGTTAGACAGAAGGCTGATGGTTTGACTCAGTAAAGTATTTCTTATGCTCTCAAGTGTGATAAAACTCTCTTTTAGTCCCATTTAAAACCTATTTATTCTCATATTTGTTACAGTTCTATAAAATATAAATTCTGTAACATAAAACACTGAAAGATCAGTTGTAAATATTGAGTTATATGAGACTCAAAATATTTAAGAGCAATGTTGTCCTCATTCAAATTTATGCCAAATCCTATGCAAGATGTTTCTTTTTTTCCCCTCTAAATTATAGGGAAATCTGTAGTATTATAAATAGATCTTTCAATATTAAACAGGAAGAATTTGATTTGTTACTCTGTTGGCATAATATATTATTTATACTACTAATATCTATTTTCTAGATGCTGCTAAGAAGAGTCTGCAAACACTCGTCTTTTAGATAAAGCAAGGAATTAAAAAAAAAAAGAAGTAAACACAATACATATTAAAATACTTTCCATAACTGTATCGTATTCCAATTATTTAGTCATCACAAATTTCCACTGAAATGAGAAAGACTGAAATGTTGGCAAGATTGAGACAACATGAATGGCTCATCTGAGAATTCAACCACATCTCCCTTTAGGAAGTAAAAGGTCATAAATTGCCTGTGTCAGAACAGATTGCTCCCAACTAGAGCAAGGGGGAAAGGAGATCACATCCTGGACTCCTTGAATCATGCTGCAGTTACAGCTCTTCTAAGGCAGAGCAATACAAATCTGCTCCTCGCTCAGGCAGTGTGGCTTGGAAGTCTACAGCATAGACCAAAACCACTGAATCAAAACCACTGGAAAAGCACATGACAAACTTCAAGAAGTACAGATTTCATAAAGCGTGTTTCACAGAAGAAATAATCACGTAACGAGTAAGGAAAGGTGGAAAATAGGTAAATCTTTTCACCTGGCTCTTACACAGACTAGCTTATAATCAGCCTTCTCATATATATTCTCCCTAAATATTCAATACTGAATACTTAGTGATGTTTCTTACAAGCAAAACAATGACTTTCTTCCTGACCCACTCAAACTAAGATCTCTGTATTGGGAAGGACATGCACATCCTCTTATTAACAGATCTTGTTATTCCTGTTCATCACTCCTGAACTGTGCAAAGAAGCCATTATCACCAAATTACAGTTTACAAAATGCATGGAATAAAAACTAAGGTGATTTGGATGGAGACAAAACAACATGTTATATCCACAATGCATGCTGAAAGCTTTATTAAACAAAGTTGCAGGGAAAGTCACATATCTTCTTCCTTTCTTGGCTGTCACTTTATCTATTTCATATGCTCCATTACCTCTGCACAAGCCCAGGAGGTGTTTGCACGAAATAGCATTTCATTCTTGATTGAATTTACACTGAATGTTACCTGCCTATTATGCATACATATGATTCTGCATTTTATCTCCCGTAAAAACATATTGTGAACCCCATGCACTGCTTTGGGAAATGTCCCTTACAACCACAACTTAAAAAAGGCTATTTTTGGTTCCCAGAGATGCAGAGACACTCTATTACTTTCAAGAAATCTTTCTGCCAGTCTTATTCCTGAAAGGAGCATAATTATGATGCATTGTGCATGTTTGTTGTCATTTTGAAACTGTGCACCAAAGTAGCCATTGCAAGTAGAGGAATGTCAGAACAGATAGATAACAGTCTGCTCTCTGATGGCCAAATGGTTTGGAAGTCTGAGATAACACGTCTAACATTTCAGTAGTAGGAAACCAACAACCATTTTTGCCATGACCTGACCCAGTTTTGTGCCTACAAATAAGAATTACAAATTATTTTTTCATTACTCAGTGAGATATGGCAGGAATTTGTATTATGGCTAATATATGATCAAAACTATTAATGCATGTTAGGTTTGTTTGGTTTTCTATAATAGAATCCACAGTGTCTAAATAATATTTAAAGGGATATGAAGATGGGATCCCTGTCCTGCACAGTTTGTAAACTTCTTCCTTAAGACCTCATGTAAAAAGTGTCCATAGATTATGGTTTACCAAAACTGACAGGTATCAATGATAAATGAGAATAGTGCAGAAAGGATGGCAAAGATAATAAACATCTGTGCACCTGGGTGATTAAATTAGATGTATGATTGGTTACATGCTGTAAACCTAATTTTTCAGAGGCAATAGGTATATAAACCAGACAAATTTCAAGCATGTTGTGAGGAATATACTTTGTTTCCTCTTTGTGTGTACTATGGTCACACAATCTGTACAACACACAATCTGTAAGAGCAGACCAAAAATATCTGGGAACATTTTTTTAACAACTTACCTCCCCTTTCCCCTCTTTTTCCTTTAAAATTCTGTACACACACTCTTGTCTCTTCCATTCGCTTCTTAAAATAACAAGAAGAAAGGGGAAAAAAACCCTTCTACATCTTCATGGACAATTCCAAAGTAGTCATTTTTCTCTGAACTGTAAACTGAAATTCAGTCAATATGATTCAAAATATTACTCTCTTCTCTCCCATAGGAATGTAAATTTAACCAGATTTCTATTATGGAAATCTTAATTTTAAGTAATGTTTTTGGGATGTTTTTGGTGTCATTATTTTTGAGTGATGGAGTTGTTTGCATTAAACCATACCAAATTAGGAAAGTGAAGTTTAACCATTAAGAATTACTGTATGGAAAAAGATCACTCTCCTAGATGTCCTCGTCAAACACAAATGGACTGACACACACAGATGTCTGCATTTTTAGAGATGTTTAAGGCCAATGGAATAATTTAATTGGAAGAACTGGATATTAATAAATATTAAAAAGTACACCAGAGTTTTTAAAAATGTAACAGAGTATTTTCCTGGATCATTGGTAATGGGCCACACAGAATTGTGACTGCATCTGTTAAAAAAAAAAAAATTACATTTCTCAGTGAATTTCTCATGAAAAGTAAATTTTCACATTGATGCGGACACTTAACTTTATTTAAAGCCTCAAAAATGAAAGTTCTTATCAAACATAATAGAAAGAAATTGTTCTGAGAATATGTAGTTACTATGTTATAGTACAGTTATTTCCATCTTTCATTACTTGAACTTTACTTCAGTGCAGACTATAAAATGAGAACTACAAACTAGCTTTAGCATTTAACCTCTGTGCTGCTTAGCAGTTATTTCTGATTTGTTTCAATGGACCTCTTTCCAATTAGATTTTCTTTTTCTTTCCCTACCAGAACACCAGACACCTAGCAGACAGAATACTGGCAGCAGGTTGCTGCCCAGGAACAGTTTGCCATGGTCAACCCTTACTGGGACTGGCATCCTCTATGCTGTGTCACCTTCTTCACAGTGAATCCCTCTCAAATACACTTGTGAATTTTTTTCAAACAAAAGTGCAAAATTCAAATAAATTTAGAGAAGAAAGGAAAAAAAATCTACAGAGGCAGATTGAAATGAAGTCAGAATGTCTCCAAGGAGAAGCATCAGTAGCAAAGCACTAAAAGGAAAAGATCATAATTTTCTGTTGTGAAAAAGTGCTTGTTTTCACATAATTTTTAATAAACCACTTCAATTCTTTTGAAGTACAGGGAAGTGGAAATGAATCCTGCTGTTAATTCTTCTCCTTCTGAGATAGTACTAAAAAATAATATGCTATTTCTATGTTTTTTTATGTTGGAAACAATAATTACAGTGAAAAAATCTTATGCAATGGCAGTAGAAGGAAAGAGGGTTGAAAATGATAATAAAAATGGTGATATACCCATCGTTCAAAACAGGATGAAGAATCATTTATTGTATATATTGTTAAATATCATCCCTGAAGATCAACCCTACAGCAAAGCCTAACAATGATCATATAACCCATGGAAATCAGAAATGGTTTACAATGAAACATAAAGTCAAGAGAACACATTTCCTGTGAACCCTACAGTGCAAAGATCCCAATTTTCTCATAATAAAGACTAAGTGCTTTGTATTCTATGGTAAGAGGTCTCCAAGGACTGTGCTGTTATTTTAATTAAGATTTGTGATTTTAAGATTGGCTAATGAAAGAATTTCAAAGGAATTGGGTAATGAGCACCCAAGGAAATGAAGTCATGTGCACAGTTCCCTTAGATTTCACTTACAATTCTGGATTATGCATGAAATATTCTAATTATTAGAGACATACAAAAATATCAAATTAATACAAAAAACATTATGATTAAGTAAAATAATCAAATCTTTACAATAAATATTGGGAAAAAACCCCCTAAAACATA